>NC_134353.1:484495051-484834007 GCF_048569485.1 Anomaloglossus baeobatrachus | reverse complement strand
ATCTTAATAGCCCCAGGGCTATTTCCTTGGTTCAGCGGTGTTTTGCCAATCTCTTATTGTCACTTATGACTTTTTAGTAGCTTTTTGCTCTATATTTTTGTTTTTTTCTTGGGAGGTTATACATCTCCTCCCTTTTGGCAATTTCACCTCTCTGACCCACGACTAGTCCTCTACCTCCTTGGCAGGGTACAGGGTTGGTATTTGGGGTTTACCATTGCGTTCCTCAGTAACTCTTTTATTGTTCACCCATCTTTTGCTACCTCATTTTTGCATAATTTTTCTTGCAATTTACAAATATTTCATGACTATTTTCTATTTATGAATATATATAATTTTCTTGTAATTTTCAAGTATTGCATGACTGTTTTTTACTCATGAATATATTCTTGATGTTTAAATAAATATTAATCTTTTGCATACAATCAGTGCCTTCTTGCTTCTGTCCTCTTTGTTTAACTCGTTTTTATAATGCAGGGACATGTGACATGGACATCCTATCACACATGCCGTTGCTTCTCTGGCTAAAAGTCCACTTAGCTGTGTGTGTGTCTGGGTTTGGCTGACATGCTGGCCCGCCCCACTACGCGCGCGCGCTTAGGGAAGGAAGACAAGGAAAAAAAAAAAATGGCGATCGCCATTATACAAACAGCAGTGATCTGAATGCGCTGTTCCCGCACACTATACACTGAAATTTCATAATAGTGTGAGTCACAGAGTGACTTACACTATTACAGTGGAAAGCCATCTAGTAATTAGCTTGTCTTTTTGCTACTAGAACCGCTCTCGAATGTATCTAGAACTATTGAGCTTTAGCAAAAAGCTTGAGTTCTAGTTCGATCTAGAACAGCCCCCAAAATCACTCAAGCCGCGAACTGGAGAACCTCGAACCGTGAACCGCGCTCAACTCTACCCCTAAGGCTAAAAAGTGATCAACTTCTTTAAACATGTGTATTACACCACAAGACATGTTCAAGACACACAAAAACAACAACAGTAAGGTTGAGAAAACACAAACTGTAAAGTTTGGGGTCTGAACTGGACAACAGGTGTCCAGGTCTCGATCCCAAACGCAGAATTTAACCTGTATTTCTGGGTCCGGTTTACGTTTGTTATCCAAATAAAGCTTGTTGAAACATTGTTGAGCAGCCAATTAGCAAGCTTTACCAGTGTGGGCACTTCTGACCCCATCACAGCCATGTCAAGTATTGGCATAGCTGTGATTGGCCAAGGAAATCACTGTAAAAAAATTAAAATGACTTAGGCTCCCGTCAGGTCCGCGTGCTTCAAATGTGCCCACTGTTTAAAGAAATGAATGGTCACTGCTTTCTACGTCCATAATGCCGCCCACATCTCTGCACTGAATCCTGCACCAAAAGGTGGGTGGGATTATGAGTGTGGAGGGCAGTGAATATTCATTATCTTTAATAGCAGCACATGTGATCATCCAGCTGCTGGCTTACTGCAGCTGCTGGGAGATCACATGTGCCTGTGATTAAAGAGATTGAATAATCATTGACCCCTCCCCCCATAATCCCAAGCATGGGGAGCAGCGAATATGCCTTCAGCTGACATCGGTTAAATGACATGGCAGTGACGTAATGCGCAGTACCGCTTATACACTGAAGATAGATAGTTGCCAGCATTGGAAGAGAACAATGCACACCAAGGGAGCAGAGGGCAGGTGAGTATATTGTTAATCTTTTTACAGTGTGCAGTGTGATGGGGCTAAATATTCCTGGATGAGCCCATGATGAGGGCCATAGATACTAGGATGGGCCCAGCATAGGGCCAGCTATACCAGGATGGGGCCATATATACTAGGATGAACCCATGATTTGTATGGCACGTGGCACAATGCACTATGGCTTGATGTTTATTGGCACCTTGTATTATGGCACATGACATTGTGTATTATGCAACATAGCACCATATATTATGGCACCGAGTATTATGGCGCATGGCATTATGTTTTATAGCACAATGTATTATGCTTTGATATATAATGGCACATTGCAAATCTATTATGGCACACTGTTGTATGGCATGATGTATTTTGTCATGATATATTATGACATGTGGCACTGTATATTATGGCACATGGCAAGTTGTATTATGACATATCTTACAATGTATTATGGCTTGATGTATTATGGCACATGGCACAATGTATTATGGCACATAGCACCGTAAATGACACAGTGTATCATGGCACATGGTACAATGTTTTATGGCACAATGTATTGTGGCTTGATGTACTGTATAATGGAACATGACATGATGTATAATGGCACAGTATATTATGGAACAATGTATTATGGGATAAAATATAATGGCAAATGGCAACATGTATTATGGCTAATGGTACCTTGTTTTAAGATACATGGCAAAATGAATTAAGGCACATGGCACGATGTGTTATGTCTCGATGTACGGCACATAGTACAATGTATTATAGAACTTCTATTTTGTTGCAATCTCTTTCTTGGACAATGTGGGGCCTTTAACTAATACCTGCATGCCTGGATTTAAAAACACGTTTATTATTTCCTTTTTTTGGGGGAGGTGACGCATTTAGACTTTTCCTATGGACCCCATGATTTCTATGTACTCCCCTGTGGCTGACATATTCTTCACGATATATCCACAAACTTAAAAGTATTTTATTAAGATTTTATGTGATATCCTAACACAAAGTAGCAATTATTTGTGAAGATTCAAGGAAATTATATATTTTTTTTCAAATATTTTAAAACTATAAATTTTAAAATTGAGATGTGCATTCAGCCCACATAGTCTGATTCTCCTAAATAAAATCCTGAATGACCACTTGCATCCAGAAGTCACCTAATTAGTAAATTGAGTTCACCTTTATGTATTTTATTCTTGGCAAAACTACATCTGTTCTGTGAAAGCCTTAAGGCCCCGTCATACGCAGCGACGTATCTAACGATATATCGCCGGGGTCACGGATTCCGTGACGCACATCCGGCATCGTTAGTGACGTCGTTGTGACAGCAAGGAACGTCCGTTAACGATGGAAAATACTCACCAAATTGTCCATCCTTGACACGTCGTTCCTTTTTAAAAAATCCTTGATTGTTGAGCATGCAGGTTGTTCGTCGTTCCCGTGGCAGCACACATCGCTACGTGTGACTCCTCGGGAACGACGAACTACAGATTACCTGCGGCGCCAGCAATGCGGAAGAAAGAAGATGGGCGGGATGTTACGCCCTGCTCATCTCCGCCCCTCCGCTTCTATTGGGCTGCCGCTTAGTGACGACGCTGTGACGCCGCAAGAACCGCTCCCTTAGAAAGGAGGCGGTTCGCCGGCAACGGTGACGTCGCTAGGCAGGTATGTGTGACGGCTCCAAGTGATTTTGTGCGCCACGGGCAGCGATTTGCCCGTGATGCACAAACAATGGGGGCGGGTGCTTTCACCAGCGATATCGCTAGCGATATCGCTGCGTGTAAAGCCCCCCCCTTAGAGTTTATTTGAGAACATTAGGAATCAAACAGCATCTGAAAACTATCATGTCTGTCAGAGGCCACAGGTCCAAAAAGAATACCTCGGACAGGCTTGGCACATGCCACTCTTTCTGGTAGATTACAGAGGAACCCCGGCTTTCACCCTTTAACCTCAGTACAGAGATCTGGTCTTACAATGGGATCCACTGAACTGCTTCCATGGAAGGACTGCCATCAAGAAGAGCGATGATAAGACTAGAAAAAAGAAGCACTGATAGGGTCTTACCAGATAAATAAAAGGGCAATGAGTGATAGTATACACTCACCTTATGTGGTTCTGAGGGTCACTCATAACCAGCACAGATAGCATACAGATAATGGCGGGTGCCGCAGCCCCACATGGACAAGTCTTCAAAGCAGGGGAGGAGTAGGGGTTAACGCCACTCATTCGCCAGAAAAGATGTAAAATTGTTGATTAACTAATAATTATTTTATTCCATAGGGCTACACGTTTTGAGGTATAGAACCTAAAAATTGCTTTGTAAAGCAGATGTGTTTGCCCGCCATTTTTTCAAACTGTCAGTAGGCGGTCTTCTTTATGTACCACATGTATATAAGTGTATCATCCCTCTCTGTTTCATGTATTGTTGATTTTTTGATCCTGAGGAAGAGGTTCCATACCTCGAAACGCGTAGACCTATGGAATAAAATAATTATTAGTTAATCAACAATTTTACATCTTTTCTGGCGAATGTGCGGCATTAACCCCATCCAGAAGAGCAAACCAGAGGCAGGAGGGGTCGCCAAGCAGGGTCAAAGCCAAGAGGTCATGTTAGGAACAAAATTGTAAAACAAGAGAATGGTCAATATTAAAACCAGCTTCAGAAAACAGGAGGAATCAGGAAGACAACACAAGCATGTACAAGAGCACAAGACAGGTAGCAGAACTAAATGACTGGCAGTGGAAGTTAGGGACCCAGGGGTTTAAATAGCAGGCAGCACCACCCAGGTCTGTGAGAAAGATGTCAAAACCATTCAATTAACCCCATAGCTACCTAACCTTATGGCACCAAAAGGGCCAGGAATAATACAGGAGTGATGCTGTCATGCATCACATGCAATAAAAGCACAGTGTCGCCTAGCGGCCAAAGCAAAGACAATTTTATAGGACTCCAACCCCATGCCCACTTAAGGGGGTCCTCCGGACACTTAAGACAAGGCTTTCCAGCGAAAGACTGATGGAACTTTCTGATAAAATAGTCAGCATTGATGTTAATAGCTGACACCCATGATCTTTCCTCTGGTCCATAGCTTTTCCAATGAACAAAGTACTGCAAGGATCACCTTACTAACCTCGAATCAAGGATTTTTTTTCTCTTCATACTCACAGCTGCCTCCAACCAACACAAGTGGAGTGGAGTTATCAACAGGGTGCACTGGCAAACAATATATCTTTAGCAAGGTTTTCTGAAAAACATTGGGAATCCGGAATGATTGAGGAAGTTTCAAATAGAAGGCTACTGGATTGACGATGACAATATTCTTATAATTGACCAATGAACTTAAGTTCCAACTTAGCAGAGTAGACATTGAGTCTGATATTTCTAGTAGATAACTATACTTTATGTCCTGTAGGAAAGCTCGGCCCATCCATGCACCTCTTATTAGCCAAACAGGTCTGTCTACCCTGTGCCCTGCTCAGGTGTTCTATGACTTCAGACCAGAGAAGCTTGAACTTGTCTGTGGATTTATCATCCCCTTTGGTATCAATTTCAGAGTTGACAAATTTGATTAAATCACAACTAAAGTGTGTGATTTAATATCAGGTGAATAAAACAGAATGTCATCCATGTAGACAACCACATTTTGACCAGTTATTTCTCTAAATATGTAATTAACAAAATTTGTAAAACAGCCGGTGCATTACTTAGCGCAAAGGGCATCATAAGATACTCATAATGGCCCTTCTTCTCTTGTATATATAATCTTCTATACACCCTTGAGATCAAGTTTGCTAAACAAATGGGCTCCCAACATCAGCTAGATATAAAGATCAGGGGTGAAGGGCAGAGGAGACTGATTCTTTACAGTAATTTTGTTAAATTTCCAATAGTCAATACACAGTTTGAGACCACCATCTTTTTTACCAACAAAAAAGAAATTGGCACCTATTGTTGACGTGGGCAGTCTGATGAACCCTTTCTCTACCATGTAATCTTTCATGTCCCGAAGTTCTGGACCAGAAATATTATATGTTTTAAACTTAGGAAGATGGGAATTGGGCATCAAAAAGCAGCGAGAACAGCTCCTTAGTGACATACATCACCACACCCTGGGTGAGAGGTGTAGAGGTGTACCATCAATAGTAGAGACTTTCATAGGAAAACATAATTTTTTTAAGGGGTAAATGAAGATCCTTTACCACCTTGCCATCAACAACATTAACTGCAGAACTGCCATGAATAAAGTCATTAAACCATACAGATTTTGCAAGATAAGACAAACAAATAGGGAGCAATATTTTTTTAGAACTATACGGAGACACCTATGGGCCCAGGTAGCAGAACTAATTAATTAGCACTGTATGTCAGACACCCAGGGGTTTAAATAGCAGGCAGCTACACCTAGGTCTGTCAAAAAGGAGTAACACAAACTAGACAATTAACCACATATCTCCCTGATCTAGGGACATCAAAGGTCTTAGGCCTAGGACACACGACGAGAAAAACGGTGCGAGTGAAATGCGATAAAAAGTCGCCTTACACTCAGACCAATATTACTCTATGTGCCTGCTTCCATGAGAGATTATTTTCTCGGTCCTAACCGGACTGAGAAAACAGTCGCAGCATGCTGTGAGTGGAACGCGATCCTGTTCCACTCGCACCCACGCAAGTCTATGGGGTGAGAGAAACATCACACTGCTCTTGCGTTACATCGCAACTGCTGGCTACTGAGGAGAGAGATAAATCCCTCCCTTCCCTCCGCAGCGCTGGCCCGCCCCCCGCAGCTGTGGTCTGATCACATTATTGGACCACAGTAGCAATGACCCTTGCATGACACTCAGCTCCCGCTGTGCTGCCTGCGCGAGCCAAGTGTCATGGGAGGATCGCACATAACCTCGTTTGGCCACGGCCTTAGGAATAAAACAGGACTGATGCAAAAACTCAGCAAAAAAATTGTGGTGCCATCTAGCGGTCAAAGGAAAAGCAAAAGGGACAGAAGATGGCGCAGATGTTACAGAAAAGCCAGGAACACACAAGACAGGTCAGTAGTGATGAGCGAGCATGCTTGTTACTACTCGGTACTCGCACGAGTATCACTGTACTCGGGCTACTCGGCGGGGACCGAGTAATCTCGCGATACTCGTGCTGTACTCGTGGTCTTCATCCCTGCATGTTGGCGCTCTTTTGAGAGCCAGCCCTCATGCAGGGATTGGCTGGCAGACCACTGCAATGCCACAGCCCTGTTAGTTGTGGAATTGCAGTGATTGGCCGGCCCGCACAGCGTGACCGAGCCTTTATACCGGCGGGCGCACTGTGCTCTGCTCACAGCCATCCAGACAGTCAGTGCAGGGAGAGTGTCGCTGCTTCAGGGAAAGGTTTGCGGCCCTTTATAGCTATTTCCGTAGCAGGGCTGCAAACAGTGTGACCAAAAGTCCTTCTCAGGACTATTCTAGTTGTATACAGGCAGGCAGGGTATAGCCAGGTCGGAGTACAGTAGCAGAGTCCTTCTCAGGACTATTGTTGCTGTATACAGGCAGGGTATAGCCAGGTCGGAATACAGGCTAGTGACCAGAAGAGTCCTTGTCAGGACTATTGTAGCAGTATACAGGCAGGCAGGGTATATAGCCATTCCTAGTGGTGACCGTATACCAGCCTTCATCATATCTGGGGCTGGTGTACACAGTCTAAAACAGTCCAGATAGTGTCAGAGTTCTCATTAATTTTTGCTCCTAAAACCTGTTAGGTTCTTAGTGCGTCCGTGCTTGCATTTAAAAACCGCACGTGTGTGCCTGTCGGTGGCAGCGTACAGGTGCACTTGTGTGTGTTTTTACCAAACTATTATAAGACGCACAAGTGTAGTGTATAATACACGTCAGTCAGCAGTGGCTGATAGTGTCAGAGTTCTCATTAATTTTTGCTCCTAAAACCTGTTAGGTTCTTAGTGCGTCCGTGCTTGCATTTAAAAACCGCACGTGTGTGCCTGTCGGTGGCAGCGTACAGGTGCACTTGTGTGCGTTTTTACCAAACTATTATATAACGCACAAGTGTAGTGTATAATACACGTCAGTCAGCAGTGGCTGATAGTGTCAGAGTTCTCATTAATTTTTGCTCCTAAAACCTGTTAGGTTCTTAGTGCGTCCGTGCTTGCATTTAAAAACCGCACGTGTGTGCCTGTCGGTGGCAGCGTACAGGTGCACTTGTGTGCGTTTTTACCAAACTATTATATAACGCACAAGTGTAGTGTATAATACACGTTAGTCAGCAGTGGCTGATAGTGTCAGAGTTCTCATTAATTTTTGCTCCTAAAACCTGTGAGGTTCTTAGTGCGTCCGTGCTTGCATTTAAAAACCGCACGTGTGTGCCTGTCGGTGGCAGCGTACAGGTGCACGATTTGCACAAACTTGGATATAACGCACAAGTCTAGTGAATACACGTCAGCACAGCATTGCAAAATGCGCAAGGGCGTTGGCAAGGAACAAGGAAGTGGACGTGATGGTGGTGCAGGCAGAGGCCGAGGTCGTGGGCAAGCTCTAATTTCGCCACAACAAAGGGCCACATCTAGTCGCTCGCACGTCCTGTCCCAAATTCTTGGGGACCGCAGCAGTACACCGCTCTTGAACCAAGACCAGTGTCAACAGGTTGTTAGTTGGATAGCGGATAATGCTTCCAGTCAGATTGGCACCACCACAAACACTATGTCTTCCACACGGTCAAGTGTCAGTAGCCGTGATACTGCACCGCACATTTCAGAACCTGATCCTCCTTCCTACCACAAGGCTGAGTACACGTCCTCGGACATTAATGATCCCACACTTGGACACTCGGAAGAGCTGTTCACGTTTCCATTCGCACATTCTGGCCTCTCGCCAGCTCATGTTGAAGTGGGTCATGAGGAGATCGTATGTACAGATGGCCAAATATTTGAGCAGCCACGTTCTCACGAAGTTGGCAACGTGTCTCAACAAGGGGTGGACGATGATGAGACACAATTTTCAGGAAGTCAGGAGGAGGAGCAGGGTGCGGAAGAGGAAGACGACGTGGTGGATGATCCAGTAACTGACCCAACCTGGCAGGAGGATATGCAGAGCGAGGACAGCAGTGCACAGGGGGAGGGAGGCGTAGCATCCCAACAGGCAGTAAGAAGCAGGGTGGTGGCTCCAGGCAAAAGTCAGGCAACCGTTCCCCGGAACAACAACACGACACAAGGTGCCTGTACAAATGTTAGGTCTTCCCGAGTCTGGCAGTTTTTTAAGTTGGCTCAAGATGATTCTAAAAAGGCCATTTGCAACACCTGCCGTGCCAGCATCAGCAGGGGTACCAAAACTAGCAGCCTGACCACCACAAGTATGATCAGGCACATGTCAGCCAAGCACCCGACTTTGTGGGAAGTACAACAGAGTCGAGGAGCAGTGCTTGCTGATGTCACTGCTACGTCTTCGCTGGTTGTGCATGCGAGCCAATCCCCTGTCCATGCTGCCTGCGAACAAGCCTCCTCCGGTCCTGCACCTGCAGTTGCCTACGCAGAAATAACACCATCATCAAGCACGTCCTTGTCCCAGCGCAGCGTTCAGTTATCCATTCAGCAAACCTTTGAACGCAGGCGCAAATACACTGCCAACACCCCACATGCCACAGTTCTAAATGCTAACATTTCGCGACTGCTTGCGCTGGAAATGTTGCCTTTTAGGCTGGTGGAGACAGAAGCATTCCGCGACCTGATGGCGGCAGCTGTCCCACGTTACTCGGTCCCCAGCCGCCACTATTTCTCCCGGTGTGCCGTCCCCGCGTTGCATAACCACGTGTCACAAAACATCACACGTGCCCTGAACAACGCTGTTTCACCCAAAGTCCACCTAACCACAGACACGTGGACAAGTGCTTGTGGGCAAGGCCGCTACATCTCGTTGACGGCACACTGGGTTAATATTGTGGAAGCTGGGACCCAGTCTGAGCGAGGGACGGAACACGTCCTTCCCACACCAAGGTTTGCAGGCCCTACCTCAGTCAGTGTTTCACCCACACTCTACAGCTCCGGAATGTCATGCTCTTCAGCCTCCTCCTCCTGCGCATTCTCATCCACTGTACCCTCCACACCAGTCCCAAGCTGGAAGCACTGCAGCACTGCCTCGGCGAAGCGGCAACAGGCTGTGCTGAAGCTAATCTGCATAGGTGACAAACCCCACAATGCAGAAGAGGTGTGGACAGCTCTGAAACAGCAGGCAGATCACTGGCTCACACCTCTGAACCTAAAGCCAGGAAAGGTCGTGTGTGACAATGGCCGGAACCTGGTGGCGGCTTTGAGGCGAGGCCAGCTGACACATGTTCCATGCGTGGCCCATGTGCTCAACCTCGTGGTTCAGCGGTTTCTAAAGTCATACCCAGAGCTGTCTGATCTGCTGGTAAAAGTTCGCCGCCTGTCTGCACATTTTCGAAAGTCACCTACTGCTTCAGCCGGCCTTGCCGGCTTTCAGCGCCGTTTGCATCTTCCGGCTCACAGACTGGTGTGTGATGTCCCCACGCGTTGGAATTCAACTCTGCACATGTTGGTCAGGATAGCAGAGCAGAAGAGGGCAGTTGTTGAGTACCTGCATCACCTAAGCCGTCGGGAAATGGGTCAAACTCCACACATAACACCTGAGGAGTGGAGATGGATGTCCGACCTATGTACCATCCTCCAAAACTTTGATGACTCCACCAAGATGGTGAGTGGTGATAACGCCATTATTAGCGTCACCATACCGCTACTCTGCCTTCTAAAACGGTCTCTGCTCAAAACCAAACATGATGCATTGCAGGCGGAGCGCGATGAGTTGCAGCAAGAAACAGTAGTGGATGTGGGTGATAACACACAGCCCAGCCTCGTCTCATCACAACGTGCAGTGGAGGACTATGACGAGGAGGAGGATGAAGACATGGAGCAAATCTCCGGCCAAATTGAGGATATGACATGCACACCAGTCATATCCTCGGTTCAGCGTGGCTGGCCAGAGGACAGGGTAGATGAGGAGGAGGAGGAGGAGGAGGAGGAGGACAGCATGTTCAGTCATCGTGTTGGTCAGGCTACTGAAGTCCTGGCTGTTAAGAGTCTGGCGCACATGGCTGACTTTATGGTAAGCTGCCTGTCTCGTGACCCTCGCGTTAAGAACATCTTGGCCGACAATCATTACTGGTTGGTAACACTGTTAGACCCACGCTACAAGGAGAACTTTATGTCTCTTATTCCCGAGGCGGAGAGGTCAACCAAAATGCAGCAGTTCCGGAAGGCCATAGTCACGGAAGTAGGCAAAGCATTCCCCTCACAAAACGCTAGCAGCATAGGTCAGGAATCAGTGGACAACCAAGGCGTACAGCCGAGAGAGGCACAAGTCCAATCTGCCAGAGGTAGGGGAACAGTCTTTAAGATGTGGGACAGTTTTCTCAGCCCCTCACGTACCACAGCCCCTGAGGTGCGGGGTAGTGCCACAAGAAATCCTAAGTTTGCCCAGATGCTCAAGGAGTACCTTGCAGATCGAACAACTGTACTCCGACATTCCTCTGTGCCTTACAATTATTGGGTATCCAAGGTGGACACGTGGCATGAATTGGCTCTCTACGCCTTGGAAGTCCTGGCCTGCCCTGCCGCTAGCGTTTTGTCAGAGCGTGTTTTTAGTGCCGCAGGTGGAATCATTACAGATAAACGCACCCGCCTGTCAACTGAAAATGCTGACAGGCTGACTCTGATCAAGATGAACAAGGGTTGGATTGGGCCAGACTTCACCACACCACCAGCAAATGAGAGCGGAATTTAAAGTTTGTAACAGGAATTTGCCATGTACCTCCAGTCACCCATGGGTACACACTTCGGGACTTTGGATAATCGCTGGACTGCTCCTCCTTCTCCTCATGCGCCACCATGATGACCGTTACAATAGTTAGGCCTTTGTTTCAGGTATACCCCCAGTGGTAAATTTTTTCGCCCATTCTTTGCAGAATGGACATTACAACGACAGGAGACCCGCTCCTTTGCAATGGGAACAATGTTTTGAGGCCCTCATGCACGTCTCTATCCAGGGACAACGTGGAGCCTCCCAATTTTTGGCTGCCCTGCCTAAGGGCTATACTACAATAGACCCACTTCCTTACAATGGGCACTTCAGGTTTACAGGCCATCATGCACGTCTCTATCCAGGGACAACGTGGAGCCTCCCAATTTTTGGCTGCCCTGCCTAAGGGCTATACTACAATAGACCCACTTCCTTACAATGGGCACTTCAGGTTTACAGGCCCTCATGCACGTCTCTATCCAGGGACAACGTGGAGCCTCCCAATTTTTGGCTGCCCTGCCTAAGGGCTATACTACAATAGACCCACTTCCTTACAATGGGCACTTCAGGTTTACAGGCCATCATGCACGTCTCTATCCAGGGACAACGTGGAGCCTCCCAATTTTTGGCTGCCCTGCCAAAGGGCTATACTATAATACACCCACTTCCTGACAATGGACACTTAATGTTTTGAGGCCCTCATGCACGTCTCTATCCAGGGACAACATGGAGCCTCCCAATTTTTGGCTGCCCTGCCTAAGGGCTATACTACAATAGACCCACTTCCTTACAATGGGCACTTCAGGTTTACAGGCCATCATGCACGTCTCTATCCAGGGACAACGTGGAGCCTCCCAATTTTTGGCTGCCCTGCCTAAGGGCTATACTACAATAGACCCACTTCCTTACAATGGGCACTTCAGGTTTACAGGCCCTCATGCACGTCTCTATCCAGGGACAACGTGGAGCCTCCCAATTTTTGGCTGCCCTGCCTAAGGGCTATACTACAATAGACCCACTTCCTTACAATGGGCACTTCAGGTTTACAGGCCCTCATGCACGTCTGTATGCAGGGGCATTGGTGAACCTCCCAATTTTGGACTGCCCTGGCAAAGGAAAATACTACAAAGACTCACTTCCTCAAAATGGGCACATTAGACTCAGAGGCCTTTATGTACGTCTCTTCTCAGGGACATCGGAGTGCCACACAATGTTTTACGTAAAATCTTTCATGTATTAATCTCCAAAAGTAACATACATTAGCTCTATCTCACTATTGGGTATGTGCTCTTAACATTTCCGCCATGAAAATTCATTTTGGTGTCATTTTGGAAGGTTTTCTGGTGAGTCCGTAAAAATGGCGTAAAACGCGGACAAAATTGTTCACAGCTGTGACTTTTCAGTGATAAATGCTTCAAGGGGTCTTCCCCATGCTGTTGCCATGTCATTTGAGCACTCTTCTGAGACTTTTGTGCCATTTTTAGGGTTTCTACATGCTGCCGGGGGTGATTTCACAAAAATACTCGGGTCTCCCATAGGATAACATTGAGCTCGGTGCTCGGGCCGAGTACACGAGTATCTTGGGATGCTCGGCCCGAGCCTCGAGCACCCGAGCTTTTTAGTACTCGCTCATCACTACAGGTCAGGGCTAAAGTTGTGGAGGAGAGTACAGCAGAGTTAGGTTAAAAAAATAACCCAAACTCTGAACATCTAACAGAGCAATGTTTAATTATCATCCAAAAATGGAAAGCGTATGTGTGAAGCCCCACAGGTGTTGTGTTGGTGCATTACCTTCAGGGACTCCATGTGGAGGGAACAGTCTGGTCACAGGTAGGGAACATTCTCTTTAGGATTTTCATGACGCCACTCTCGGTATTGCGGTCAGGGGACCGCCACTGCAGGTTAAGGGACGCCTGGGGTTGTTGGTAGGTGCAGTTAGATGGTGTGGCCCCCCGGAGAGTAGGGCTGGCCCCAGGGCCCATTTTGAGTGGATGGAACCACAAGGCACAGAATGACTCAAACACAGTCCAGGCGGTCTTTCAGGGTTTTTACTCACAGTTGATGGCAGGGTGAGTATTCCGGGCATAGCTGGGATGAACCAGGCTGGAACCAGGTATCCTTCCGGGTGGCTGATGAGGGTGACTACCAACACGCCTTCCTAGCCCTGTGTGTTTTGGGGTGACCCCTACTTGAAGCCCTGCTGGGGTCGCCCAGGGAACTTGCTAATGTCTCTCTCCCCTTCTTTTGGCCCGTTTGCTTGTAGCCTGGACCAGGTCACTCCGGCTGCTTGCCTCCTGTGAACTATTGGCCCTCTCTTTGCTACGTGGCTGCGGACTCTGTGGTGGTATGGTGTGGGTCTGAAGGGCCCCCACCGGCAGGTTTGGCTGGAAAAAATTGAATAAATCTCTGCACCCCGTTACCCTTGCGGGCCTGGTACCTCCCTGGCAGTCCTCTTACTCTGCCACTCCTTTGCTCTCTCTAGCCTTGGGTGGATTTCGGGTGGCACTACCAGGTGACCGATCTCCCCTGTTGGTAGTCACTGCACGTACGTTGTCTGACTAGTGGCAGCCTCAGGTCTCCTCTTTGCGTCTGCTCTCCCTGAGCTCCACTTCAGACTCAGCTCACTCCTTCCCACTCTGTCTGCCTACACAACCTAGCAACCAGGCTCTCTACCACACCCCTTGAGTGGACATGGAGGCCACGCCCCCTCCTGGATTCCCCAGGGGTCCACCCAAAGATAGATGTGTGAGACCTGATTACTATGCGCCTGTGTAGTCACACCTCTGTTAGCCTTCTAGATTACCTGTATTGTACTGCCCCAAGCATGGGTGCAGTACTCAGTGGTGCCTGACCAGTCAGGGGCGCCACATTCCCCCTTAGTTATCACCAGCACGTCCTCGGGCTGCAAGAAAACATTTTAAATGCATAAAACAATAAAACATTTAAAACATTTTAAAACCACCAGCTACCATGCATCACCACCCTCCACTCACAAGTCCGTTAACCCACCCAAAACCCTCTCAGGAGGTAGGTCACCGGTCCTTTTAGCAACCAGGTCTGGGCTATCCGCTTCCCCAGACCTATCCTCCAATCTTCCTCTCCCGTCGAGCCGCGCCTTCAGCCACTTCTGGCAGGATGTAGAGGAAGCTTTCTTGGTCTGGTGATCTTCAGGGTATACCTCGCCTGGTGGAGCCAAGCCTTCAGCCTCTTCTGGCAGGATGTAGAGGCGGCCTCCACAGTTGGTGCTGACCAGGTACCCTCTTTGTAGTGGAGAGCCAGGCCCCATAAACAGGCGTGTTCCCTGGTCACAGGTGAGCCAGGCCCCATAAGCAGGCGTGGCCAGGTGGTTGTACCTCTGGGGTAACTATACACAAGAGTTTGTGGCTATAGCCAGTTCATAGCCTATATTCCTTGTAAAAGTGCACAAAATTGGTGCAAAGTGTGCTTAAAAAGGGGGTTCTCACATAAGTTCATGTGGGTGCATTTCTTGAACTTTTCAACGTTGCAAACTTTTCAAACTGGTAGCTTGCTGTACTTTACATAGATTCCTCCTCCTCTTCTTCTTTCTCACCAGGGCTTGGGCCTGTAGGGCTGCGGCACCTCTGCGTCATCATCTGTGGTTGTATCTTCTGTTGGTTCTTTGCCTTTATTGATGTCTCTTTCTAGTTCTTTATCTTCAAGATCTCTAGCTGTAACATCATACCGGTCTGGGGGCTGCTGTGTTGCGCCCAGTTTTGCGCGGGCGCGGCGCTGGGCTCTGGTTGTGGGGCTCCTCGGCACCGCAGGCTCCCAGGTTACATACATGCTTGGGGCCAATACTGTCAGCTCTTCATCAGCAGAGGTTGTTGGGCTCTCTTCATCCCAGCAGGAGTATGGCAGCATCTCTGGATCTGGGCCTCTCCTCCCCTTAATGCTCTTGAGCACTCCTCTCGTTGTAGCGCTGGGAATGGGTCCTCATCAGCAGGTCAGGGCGGTGGGCTTTTTATCGTGGATGTTGCTGGAGCCTTCTTGTGGGAATGCGAAGGGAGCAGATACTGGTCCACCATCCTTTTTGGGAAATGGGCCTCCAGGTCCACCTTAAACTTTAAGTATACAGGGTCTTTTCCTTCTGGCGGGGACGTGGGACCCGGCTCCTTGGACTGGGGAGCGGTGTCTGCTCTGGCCTTACAGGCCGGGGTAGATGGCCTTGCGGTCTTGTCGGGCTGTGCCTAGCATGGCGGTGGCCTGGTCTTGGCAGGCCGCACCCAGTATGGTGGCGGCCTGGTCTTGGCAGCCAAGCCTGGCGGGGCTGCGGCCTGGTCTTGGCGGGCTAAGCCTGGCGTGGCTGCGGCCTGGTCTTGGCGGGCCGCGCCTAGCATGGTGGCGGCCTGGTCTTGGCGGGCTGAGCCTGGCGTGGCTGCGGCCTGGTCTTGGCGGGCCGTGCCTAGCATGGCGGCGGCCTGGTCAGCGTCACCCCTGCGGCGTGGATGAGTGTCGCGGTCGTGGCGGGATCTTGGCGGGCGGGTCAGGGCATTGCTGTGGTGGCCTGGGCTGGACGGGCCGGGCTGGGTGTCGCTGCTGCGGCGTGGTCTTGGCGGGCCGGGCCTGACATGGCGGCAGCCTGGGCTTGATAGGCTGGGCATCGCTGCTTCTGGGGCCTCAGCGGGGACCGCGGGCTTGGCAGCGGGGATCGGGGCACCCGTGCAGGCATGGGCATTAGATGACTCACCCCTCAGTGGCATCACCGGTGTCTGGGCAGTTGCTGCTCCGCGTGACGCCCTCCTCCCCGTCCACTTCTCATGGGCCCAAGCGACTCCAGCCATCTCTCTGAGCTTTGCACATCCTTCCTGGATCTGCTGCATCCCCTTCGCCTCCAGCCTTTCACACCACTGGTCCAGCTCCCAGTCCCACCAGGCAGCGGAGCCTAGCTCTGGGTTGCTGCATGTGTACGCCATTTTCTTTGCACGATCTGCTTTCAGCAGCAGGCTTGTGGCTTCTTTTCCTTCCCGCCGTCTCTGCACACCTCCGATTTCATCACTCGTGAGGTCAGGACTCTGCAGGGGTTCTCTTGGTAGCCACACCTCTTCGTGGGCGGTAACTTCTTCTAGCACGGGTTCCTGTTGTTCTTTGGCGCGCTTTTCATGGTGGCTATATGGTGGCGCTTCCAATTTTTCAAGCGGACCGCCCAGGCACATGGTCACCTGTCTGTACAGGTCTAGTCCTTATCCTGTTCGTGGCGCCAGATGTGAAGTCCCACAGGTGTTGTGTCGGTGCATTACCTTCAGGGCCTCCACGTGGAGGGAACAGTTTGGTCACAGGTAGGGAATCTTCTCTTTAGGATTTTCGTGACTCCACTCTCTGTATTGCGGTCAGGGGACCGCCACTGCAGGTTAAGGGACGCCTGGGTTGCTGGTAGGTGCAGTTAGATGGTGTGGCCCCTCGAGAGTAGGGCTGGCCCCAGGGCCCATTTTGAGTGGGTGGAACCACAAGGCGCAGAATGACTTAAACACATTCCAGGCGGTCTTTCAGGGCTTTTACTCACAGTTGATGGCAGGGTGAGTAACCCGGGCATAGCTGGGATGAACCAGGCTGGAACCAGGTATCCTTCTGGCTAACTGATGAGAGTGACTATCAACACGCCTTCCTAGCCCTGTGTGTTTTGGGGTGACCCCTACTTGAAGCCCTGCTGGGGTCGCCCAGGGAAGTTGCTGATGCCTCTCTCACCTTCTTTTGGCCCGTTTGCTTGTAGCCTGGACCAGGTCACTCCGGCTGCTTGTCTCCTGTGAACTATTGGCCCTCTCTTTGCTACGTGGCTGCGGACTCTGTGGTGGTATAGTGTGGGTCTGAAGGGCCCCCACCGGCAGGTTTGGCTGGAGAAAATTGAATAAATCTCTGCACTGGGACCTGTTACCCTTGCGGGCCTGGTACCTCCCTTGCAGTCCCCTTATTCTGCCACTCCTTTGCTCTCTCTAGCCTTGGGTGGATTTCGGGTGGCACTACCAGGTGACCGATCTCCCCCGTTGGTAGTCACTGCGCGTACGTTGTCTGACTAGTGGCAGCCTCAGGTCTCCTCTTTGCTCTCTCTGAGCTCCACTTCAGACTCAGCTCACTCCTTCCTACTCTGTCTGCCTACACAACTTAGCAACCAGGCTCTCTACCACACCCCTTGAGTGGACATGAAGGCCACGCCCTCTCCTGGACTCCCCAGGGGTCCACCCAAAGGTAGATATGTGAGACCTGATTACTATGCGCCTGTGTAGTCACACCTCGGTCAGCCTTCTGGATTACCTGTATTGTACTGCCCCCAGCATGGGTGCAGTACTCAGTGGTGCCTGACCAGGTCAGGGGCGCCACATATGACATAACTACAAACCTACCAAGACATGGCTGTCCACATAGAAAAAGACATCACAAATAAGGAAAGCACTAATTATGGGAGCAGCCAAGAGGCCCATGGTCATAACGGAGGAGCTGCAGAGATCAACTGTTCAGGTGGAAGATTCTGTCCACAAAACAACTACTACTAGTTTAATACTCCACAAATCTGGCCTTTATGGAAGAGTGGCAAAAGAAAGACATTTTTAAAAGCAAGTCTTAAGAAGTCCTGTTTGCAGTTTTCAAAATGCCATGTAGGGTACACAGCTAGCATGTGGAGGAATGTGCTCTGACCAGATGCGACCAAAGTAGAACTTTTAGGGATAAATGCAAATCTATTTTTGTGGACATCACTCTGAAAACACCATTCACATAATCAAACATGGTAGTATTGACTTTCGATGGCTGAATACAAAAGTACATCGCAATTTTCAGATCAATATTTTAAAAATATTTAGAAAAGCATGTAACATTTCTTTTTCACTTCACAAATACTTGTTACTTTGTTTTGGTATATCGCATAAAATCCCAATAAAATACATTTCAATTTGTATGTGTAATGTGAAAAAATGCATAAAAGTTGACGGAGTAGGAATACTTTTTCAAGACACTGTATATTGTTTGCATGGTTTTTCCAGTACCACAGCAGTTTAAGTTGTTAAAGGGAACCTGTCAACAACTTTCACCCCCCAACCATATATGATTGTGTAGCCTTTAGAAGGTAAGCCAGTCTATATTTTTATGACCTGATAGTGATGCTCTAGCAGCAAGAAATTGAGTTTTGAATTTCTGTTTGGAAGTGCTTTGGGTTGTGATAATGCACTTGCAGTTTTTCCAGTTTTCATTATATTCCCTAACTAGCAACACCTTTTCCAGGTTGACTGAAAGGTCATTTTCCCTGGTACACTGCCCACTCATGTATGAGTCAGCCAGGGCAGGGTGATGTTAAAGGGAACCTGTCAGCAGAAATGTCCCCTAAAACCTAACAGATTCCCCCTCTGCAGCTCCTGGGCTGCATTCTATAAAGGTCCCTGTTATGATTGTGCCCACTTTCTGACCGAAAAAAAGTGTTTATAAAGTTGTACCTTTTTGGCTTCTGATTCTGTAAATCCGTCACGGGGGCGGGTTGCCTGATGGCCGTTATTCTGCCCCCTGGTCCTGTATGCCACCCCCATCGCTGATTTCAATACTTCTGGACACCGCCCACTGCTCCAGCCATCCCCGCGCATGCCCAGTGCCCATCTCTCGGGGATGAGCACTGTGCCCAGCGTCACCGCTGGTGACGTGCACGCAGGGTTAAGATTATGGGCGGTGCTGTGATGTTTATTCCTAAGCAACCGCCCATAATTGCGGGACCGCGCTTTCCCCCTCGGCCTGCTTCTTTCTGCGCAAGCGCGCTGCTGCTGACCTCACTTCGCCTCCTTCCCATCTTGCCCCGAGGCAGGAAATAGATGGGAAGAGCGCGGAGCAGTGACTACACCGAAAGCGCGGTCCCGCGATTATGGGCGGTTGCTTAGGAATAAACATCACAGCACCGCCCATAATCTTAACCCTGCGTGCACGTGACGCTGGGCACAGTGCTCATCCCCGAGAGATGGGCACTGGGCATGCGCGGGGATGGCTGGAGCAGTGGGCGGCGTCCAGAAGTATTGAAATCAGCGATGGGGGCGGCATACAGGACCAGGGGGCAGAATAACGGCCATCAGGCAGCCCGCCCCCGTGACGGATTTACAGAATCAGAAGCCAAAAAGGTACAACTTTATAAACACTTTTTTTCGGTCAGAAAGTGGGCACAATCATAACAGGGACCTTTATAGAATGCAGCCCAGGAGCTGCAGAGGGGGAATCTGTTAGGTTTTAGGGGACATTTCTGCTGACAGGTTCCCTTTAAAGGGAATCTGTGATCAGGTTTTGCTATGTAATGTGAGACAGCATGCTGTAGAGCAGGCGTGGGAGATTCATTTTCCTGAGGGGCCGCATGAGAGACCCTGACTAGTGTGGAGAGCTGAACCAAGAGACTGAAATTAACTCTGCTTAATATTACTATATTAAATATAATTATTATAATTAATAATTATAATAAATGTATCACTTAGTATTGGGCAGAATTAAGTATGCTGTAAGAGCCCCCATATTCTCCTAAATGCAATATGGGCCACATAAAGACTCTTAAATAGAGTAGAAGCCCCGACATAGCCTCCTAAATACAGCATGCCCCTCAAATAGCTTCCTAAATACGTTATGAGCCCCAGATAGTCTCATATATACAGTATGAGCTGCCACATAGCCCCTTAAATGCATTATGAGCCCTACATAGCCTCCTATATAAATTGTTAACCTCCACATAGCTTCCAATATACAGTATGCACTCCCACATTGCCTCCTATTTACATTATGAACCCAACATAGTCTCCTATATACAGTGCTGGCCAAAAGTATTGGCACCCCTGCAATTCTGTCAGATAATACTCAGTTTCTTCTTGAAAATGATTGCAATCACAGATTCTTTGATATTATTATCTTCATTTATTTTGCTTGCAATGAAAAAACACAAAAGAGAATGAAACAAAAATCAAATCATTGATCATTTCACACAAAACTCCAAAAATGGGCCAGACAAAAGTATTGGCACCCTTAGCCTAATACTTGGTTGCACAACCTTTAGCCAAAATAACTGCGAACAACTGCTTCCGGTAACCATCAATGAGTTTCTTACAATGCTCTGCTGGAATTTTAGACCATTCTTCTTTGGCAAACTGCTCCAGGTCCCTGAGATTTGAAGGATGCCTTCTCCAAACTGCCATTTTGAGATCTCTCCACAGGTGTTCTATGGGATTCAGGTCTGGACTCATTGCTGGCCACTTTAGTAGTCTCCAGTGCTTTCTCTCAAACCATTTTCTAGTGCTTTTTGAAGTGTGTTTTGGGGCATTGTCCTGCTGGAAGACCCATGACCTCTGAAGAAGACCCAGCTTTCTCACACTGGGCCCTACATTATGCTGCAAAATTTGTTGGTAGTCTTCAGACTTCATAATGCCATGCACATGGTCAAGCAGTCCAGTGCCAGAAGCAGCAAAGCAGCCCCAAAACATCAGGGAACCTCCGCCATGTTTGACTGTAGGGACCGTGTTCTTTTCTTTGAATGCCTTTTTTTTTTCCTGTAAACTCTATGTTGATGGCTTTTCCCAAAAAGCTCTACTTTTGTCTCATCTGACCAGAGAACATTCTTCCAAAACATTTTAGGCTTTCTCAGGTAAGTTTTGGCAAACTCCAGCCTGGCTTTTTTATGTCTTGGGGTAAGAAGTGGGGTCTTCCTGGGTATCCTACCATACAGTCCCTTTTCATTCAGACGCTGACGGATAGTATGGGTTGACACTGTTGTACCCTCGGACTGCAGGGCAGCAGGTTCTTTATCCACAATCTGATTCTTGCGTTGAAATCTCTTGTCAATTTTTCTTTTCCTTCCACATCTAGGGAGGTTAGCCACAGTGCCATGGGCTGTAAACTTCTTGATGGCACTGCGCACCGTAGACACAAGAACTTTCAGGTCTTTGGAGATGGACATGTAGCCTTGAGATTGCTCATGCTTCCTCACAATTTGGATTCTCAAGTCCTCAGATAGTTCTTTGGTCTTCTTTCTTTTCTCCATGCTCAATATGGTACACACAAGGACACAGGACAGAGGTTGAGTCAACTTTAATCCATGTCAACTGGCTGCAAGTGTGATTTAGTTATTGCCAACACCTGTTAGGTGCCACAGGTAAGTTGCAGGTGCTGTTATCTACACAAATTAGAGAGGCATCACATGATTTTTCAAACAGTGCCAATACTTTTGTCCACCCCCTTTTTATGTTTGGTGTGGAATTATATCCAATTTGGCTTTATGACAATTTTTTTTATTTTTTTTTATTGAAGACAAATTAAATGAAGATAATAATACCAAAGAATTTGTGATTGCAATCATTTTCAAGAATAAACTGAGTATTATCTGACAGAATTGCAGGGTTGCCAGTACTTTTGGCCAGCACTGTATATACAGTATAAGCCTCTTTATAATCTCCTATATATATTATAAGCCCCTCACAGCCTCCTAAATACATTATGAGCCCCACAAAGCCTCCTATATACAGTAGGAGCCCCACATAGCCTCCTATATATATTACAGTCATATGAAAAAGTTTGGGCACCCATATTAATGTTAACCTTTTTTCTTTATAACAATTTGGGTTTTTGCAACAGCTATTTCAGTTTAATATATCTATTAACCCCTTAACGACCGCGGGCCGTAAAATTACGTCCTAAATGACATAATCTTACTGCCCGCGGTCCTCCGGCGGCAGCATGCCGCGATCGGCACACATCTCAGCTGATTTTCACAGCTGAGATGTGTGCCTGCTAGGCACGAGCAGAATCGTTATCTGCTCGTGCCGATTAACCCCTTATAATGGCGCTGTCAATACATGACAGCGCCATTATAAGCGCAATCGCGGTAAAGTTTTACTTACCGCCGAAACCGGAAGTCACGTGACGCGATCACGTGACTCCCGATAGTTGTCATGGTAGTACAGGGTCATGTGATGACTCCTGTACTACACATGAATTGGTTTCACTTTCGCTGTGCCCGGGGCACAGCAAAAGAGAAAGACAGCGTATCTGCTGTTTACAGCCTTCCAGCTGTGATCAGCAGATACTGCAGAGCGATCGGAATGCTGATCGCAATAGCCCCCTAGGGGGACTAGTAAAATAAAAAAAAAAAGTAAAAAAATAAGTTTTAAAAAATTAAAAAAAAACAAAAAAACCTAAAAGTTCAAATCACCCCCCATTCGCCCCATTAAAAATTAAAGGGTTAAAAAAATAAAAAATATACACACATTTGGTATCGCCGCGTTCAGAAACGCCCGATCTATCAAAATATAAAATCAATTAATCTGATCAGTAAACGGCGTAGCGGCAAAAAAATTCCAAACGCCAAAACGACGTTTTTTTGTCGCCACAACTTTTGCGCAAAATGCAATAAGAGGCGATCAAAACGTAGCATCTGCGCAAAAATGGTACCGTTAAAAACGTCAGCTCGAGACGCAAAAAATAAGCCGTCATTGAGCCTAAGATCCCGAAAAATGAGAACGCTACGGGTCACGGAATATGGCGTAAAACGTGCGCCACTTTTTTCGGACAAACTTCCGATTTTTTTTTAACCCCTTATATAAAAGTAAACCTATACATGTTTGGTGTCTACGAACTCGCACTGACCTGAGGCATCACACCCACACATCAGTTTTACCATATAGTGAACACAGTGAATAAAATATCTCAAAAACCATAGTGCTATCGCACTTTTTTTGCAATTTTTCAGCATTTGGAATTTTTTTGCCATTTTCTAGTACACAATATGGTAAAACTGATGGTTTCATTTAAAAGTACAGCTCGTTCCGCAAAAAATGAGCCCTCACATGACCATATTGACTGAAAAATAAAAAAGTTACGTCTCTCAGAAAAAGAATGGCGAAAAAAAAAAACGGAAAGCGAAAAATCGGCCGGTCGTGAAAGGGTTAACTGATGGACCCAGTAATATTTCTGGATTGAAATGAGGTTTATTGTACTAACAGAAAATGTGCAATCCGCATTTAAACAAAATTTGACCGGTGCAAAAGTATGGGCACCTCAACATAAAAGTGACATTAATATTTTGTAGATCCTCCTTTTGCAAAAATAACAGCCTCTAGTCGCTTCCTGTAGCTTTTAATGAGTTCCTGGATCCTGGATGAAGGTTTATTTGACCATTCCTGTTTACAAAACAATTCCAGTTCAGTTAAGTTTGATGGTTGCCGAGCATGGACAGCACGCTTCAAATCATCCCACAGATGTTCAATGATATTCAGGTCTGGGGTCTGGGATGGCCATTCCAGTACATTGTAATTGTTCCTCTGCATGAATGCCTGAGTAGATTTGGTGCGGTGTTTTGGATCATTGTCTTGCTGAAATATCCATCCCCTGCGTAACTTCAATATCGTCACTGATTCTTGCACATTATTGTCAAGAATCTGCTGATACTGAGTTGAATCAATGCGACCCTCAACTTTAACAAGATTCCCGATGCCGGCATTGGCCACACAGCCCCAAAGCATGATGGAACCTCCACCAAATTTTACTGTGGGTAGCAAGTGCTTTTCTTGGAATGCCGTGTTTTTTTGCCTCCATGCATAACGCCTTTTTGTATGACCAAACAACTCAATCTTTGTTTCAGCAGTCCATAGGACCTTCTTCCAAAATGTAACTGGATTGTCCAAATGTGCTTTTGCATACCACAGGCGACTCTGTTTGTCGCGTGCTTGCAGAAACGGCTTCTTTCGCATCACTCTCCCATACAGCTTCTCCTTGTGCAAAGTGCGCTGTATTGTTGACCGATGCACATTGACACCATCTGCAGCAAGATGATGCTGCAAGTCTTTGGAGGTGGTCTGTGGATTGTCCTTGACTGTTCTCACCATTCTTCTTCTCTGCCTTTCTGATATTTTTCTTGGCCTGCCACTTCTGGGCTTAACAAGAACTGTACCTGTGTTCTTCCATTTCCTTACTATGTTCCTCACAGTGGAAACTGACAGTTTAAATCTCTGAGACAACTTTTTGTATCCTTCCCCTGAACAACTATGTTGAATAATCTTTGTTTTCAGATCATTTGAGAGTTGTTTTGAGGAGCCCATGATGCCACTCTTCATAGGAGATTCAAATAGGAGAACAACTTGCATGTGGCCACCTTAAATACCTTTCCTCATGATTGGATACACCTGCCTATGAAGTTCAAAGCTCAATGAGGTTACAAAACCAATTTAGTGCTTTAGTAAGTCAGTAAAAAGTAGTTAGGAGTGTTCAAATCAAGAAATTGTTAAGGGTGCCCATACTTTTGCACCAGTCAAATTTTGTTTAAATGCGGATTGCACATTTTCTGTTAGTACAATAAACCTCATTTCAAACCAGAAATATTACTGACCATCAGTTATTAGATATATGAAACTGAAATAGCTGTTGCAAAAACCCAAATTGTTATAAAGAAAAAAGGTTAACATTAATAGGGGTGCCCAAACTTTTTCATATGACTGTTTGAGCCCCACATAAATACCAATACTAATATTTCTTAATACAGCACGAGCATTAACATAGCCTCCTAAGTATTTTATGAGCCCCAATATAGCCTCTTATATACATTGCTGAGCCCCACATAGCCTCCTATATACATTATGAGCACCAACAGCCTCCTACATACAGGCAAATATCCCTT
Organism: Anomaloglossus baeobatrachus; assembly: GCF_048569485.1. Classification (NCBI taxonomy): domain Eukaryota; kingdom Metazoa; phylum Chordata; class Amphibia; order Anura; family Aromobatidae; genus Anomaloglossus; species Anomaloglossus baeobatrachus. The sequence continues at coordinate 484,808,889 of NC_134353.1, read as the reverse complement.
ACACATGAAAAAAAACCACCACATACTCACCTTGCTCCCCCAGTCTCTGGTGCACTGACGCAACACAAAGCACATGATTTGACATCATCACATCTGCTGTGCCTCATGCTGATTGGTGGAAGACAGCGCCAGTGGCATTGTATTTTCAGCCCTTCGGCTGTATCGGTCTGTTTGCCGAACTAGAACAGCCATGGGGTCGGATCATTCGTTATCAGGGAAGCAATACGGTGAAACGCAAGCTGCGGGCCACTGATGGTATTAAATACACGCTTCCGATATCCATCACATGACTACAAGCATCAGACGAACTACGCGATTTTGGAGGTTGGGTCTTAATGACGTATAAGTGTTAACAACTGATCATCGTGATAGGAAGTGACTACAGTGGACCGCAGACTGCAGTCCATATATGGGAAGTTACTTAAACTTCCGACATTTGGTTAATTTACATGCCCATCTCAATGTGTAATGACGATTGCGCTCTGGGTTTAATTAGTGTAGGCTGTTAATGAACCGCATACTGCGGTCCACTGATAGGAAGTCGGATAAACTTCCGATTAATTAAAGATACACACCCACCTAATTCCATGCCCCGTACTCAGGATATATATAGGCCCATGTTCATTCAGTCTGTTATACATCCCTGATGAAGAGGTGAAATGCGCGTAGGGACTGCGGGGACACCAACGCCACTACAACTACGGGATAGTACTTGTACTTTGAACAATTGAGGGGCATAGGCTGTTACTCCGGCTAGCTATTATATCCCATGATTTTTTGTAAGGGATTTATAATTTTATATATAAATTAACGTATAATCACTAGAATTGAGGTTATTGCCTTATTGCCATCAGAGCAACGGGTGTCATTTCTGTCCCTGTTCCCCTCTATTATTGATGTAAATCAGTTACCACATGCATAATTATTTTATAGAGATAATTTAACCTACGCAATATACATTAATTGTGGTACAAAAAACAGAACATTGTTTCTTCATTTCTATAAGGAAGATTTGTGTGCATAAAAGTATATATATATATATATATCTTGCCATACTGTTTACTGTATATATATGGCCATCATTATGACAGCCCTTTTTATTTAATTGAATCTAAATTTATAACAGTAGTTATGCCAAAAAAACTTCCTTATTTAAATAACTTTTTCTATGATCCTAATTGGATAAATATTCTGTAAATTGTGCCCCTTAGTATTATTACAAAGCATATAAAGAATTTACATCAGGCTACACTAGTCTATTATTATGTGGTTTCTTGTTACATTATTGTATGTGGTTGAGGTCCCCTAAATCTGACTCCTTGTTGAATTTTAATGAATTAATGATTTAATAAAGAATAATTTTATTGAATTATGGAATTGTACCACTTTTTTTCGCTGTCTTAAATAGTACATACAGAGCCTGATGTGAGCAGTGGCAGCTTTACCAGCTCTGCTGCATTTTTAAATCTGAAAACTCTGGTTTTGTCAGAAATGCTGCACCCAGTAAACTAAGTGATACATTGCTAGATTTAGGGGGGCTTTGTACACTACGACATCGCAGGTGCGATGTCGATGGGGTCAAATCGAAAGTGACGCACATCCGGCGTCGCAGTCGATATCGTAGTGTGCAAATCCTTTTTGATACGATTAACGAGCACAAAAGCGTCGTTATCGTATCATCGGTGTAGGGTCCAACATTTCCATAATGCCGTTGCAGCGACAGGTACGATGATGTTTCTCGTTCCTGCGGCCACACACACATCGCTGTGTGTGAAGCCGCAGGAGCGAGAAACATCTCCTTACCTGCTTCCCGGCTGCTATGCGGAAGGACAGAGGTGGGCGGGATGTTTACGTCCCGCTCATCTCTGTCCCTCCGCTGCTATTCGCCGCCTGCGGTGTGACGTCGCTTTGACACCGCACGATCCGCCCCCTTAGGAAGGAGGCGGATAGCCGGCCAGAGCGACGTCGCAGGACAGGTGAGTGCATGTGAAGCTGGCGTAGTGATAATGTTCGCTACGCCAGCAATCACAAGATATTGCTGCTGCGACAGAGGCGGGGAATATCGCGCTCGACATCGCAGCATTGGCTTGCAATGTCGCAGCGTGCAAAGTAGCCCTTAGGGTCTCTTTGACTACAATTTGCTGCTCTCAGATAAGGTGGCAAAAACCAGCTATCAGATTTATTTTAAATAGGAAATAGAACTGAGACAGAGAAGCTGTAAGTGCTTTGTCACGCCACAAGTTATTTCTAAGCTGAACTTAGAATTGTGATTTTTCATCGCTAGACCAGCACTTTAGGGTCATAAACAGATCTTCACCCTTGACCTGGGACTTCTGTTTGGCCTTATCCTTACATTGTTTTCTGTGGTCTACACCACATCAGTGCATTTGCGCCTTCCTGTCGTTTTTTAACATGGTCAGCTCCTTTTAGGTCATGCTCATGTAACCAGGTGCCAGGAATTGAACGCGCAATAAGGGCAACTCAGTGATGACTCCAACTGATTTCTTTAAGGGAATAGGGAGTTGGTACAGAAATTCAAAGCAAGCAAATTGGATCACCGTTGTCAAGATTCACAGTTACAATCAACTGTTGCATATACGTGTTGGGGGAGACCTCTGGGTCTCTCTCAGGGTAACGGAGTTGGATTTTCAAATCAGAACTGCGCAGATGTATATGAATCAGGAAAATGACCACGCAGAGAAACATGTCTCTATTTGGGAGAAGCGGAGGCCTTCTGCCCGTGTTTTCAAAAGTATAACATTTTATACAGCTTTTTGGACAGTCCTGTAAAACAACATTCCTTTAAGGCATTCAGGTGTGTCTGGGAACAGAGGAGAGTCTACTCAAGAATATTGCTATTCATGAGTCTAACCGGTTTTCAAAGAACCTGTTCTATTGAAGAATGTCAGTTTACTATTTATGAGACTACAAACTCATTACTTAGCCCTAAGCATAGTATGTTTACATATACAATCCTTGCAACATTTCAGTCAGGTATATGTAGAAAGCAATACATAAAACATTCAAAATACAGATTAATCTTATTATATTATAATATTATTATACCGGACAAACGATTCATAGCCTAGGCCTTCACATACGCACTGGATATTATAGTAAACAAATTCCCTTTATAGTAGCCCAATCCCAGTCCTTCAATCAGGGGAACATCAGTGTTGCCATAACTCACGGTAGACAATTAAACAAGAAAATGTATGCTCTATGTAAGGTTATTTATATAATCGGTACACTAAACTTAGCGCAGTTGGATTGCAAGTTACTTTGTTGTCAGTTTAACTTTGGTAGCTAGCTATTCTCTCTTAGTAGCATACGTCAACACGGGGAGTAATGTCCCGGTTCACTTGGACACTACACTGCAGAAAATGTTTGTTTCCTGATCTACGGCTCTCGATGTTTGATCTTCGGTGCTTGACTGCATTATATGGATCTTCTCTGGTAGCGGTATTCGGTGTTCGGTCTTCAGATTCCGTACTCTGTATTTTGTCTTTAAGCTCCTCTGAAGAAGGTAGGGCTCTGTTCTTCTGTGGATTCAGGCAACTTCCAGAAGATTCCACTACAGACAATATGGTCCTGCTTTGGTGTGTACAGGTCTGATCCCCTGGTAATCGCGGCATCAACTCCTTCTTTTTGCTGCCAGACCAGCCTTAACTATTTTGGAACTGTGCCACATTTGTCAACTGACCTGTCGTCCCCTTCTAACTCTTCCCTCTAGGAAACACACTCCTTACAGTTCAGTTCCTGGTGATTCTGGTTAGCCAGCAGATGGCGATGTTGATCTACAAATGCTATGTAGCATTGCATCTTATATCAGCTAACCCCTTCATATACAGTGGAGAACATACAGTGCCTACAAGTAGTATTCAACCCCCTGCAGATTTAGCAGGTTTGATAAGATGCAAATAAGTTAGAGCCTGCAAACTTCAAACAAGAGCAGGATTTATTAACAGATGCATAAATCTTACAAACCAACAAGTTATGTTGCTCAGTTAAATTTTAATAAATTTTCAACATAAAAGTGTGGGTCAATTATTATTCAACCCCTAGGTTTAATATTTTGTGGAATAACCCTTGTTTGCAATTACAGCTAATAATCGTCTTTTATAAGACCTGATCAGGCTGGCACAGGTCTCTGGAGTTATCTTGGCCCACTCCTCCATGCAGATCTTCTGCAAGTTATCTAGGTTCTTTGGGTGTCTCATGTGGACTTTAATCTTGAGCTCCTTCCACAAGTTTTCAATTGGGTTAAGGTCAGGAGACTGACTAGGCCACTGCAACACCTTGATTTTTTCCCTCTTGAACCAGGCCTTGGTTATCTTGGCTGTGTGCTTTGGGTCGTTGTCTTGTTGGAAGATGAAATGACGACCCATCTTAAGATCCTTGATGGAAGAGCGGAGGTTCTTGGCCAAAATCTCCAGGTAGGCCGTGCTATCCATCTTCCCATGGATGCGGACCAGATGGCCAGGCCCCTTGGCTGAGAAACAGCCCCACAGCATGATGCTGCCACCACCATGCTTGACTGTAGGGATGGTATTCTTGGGGTCGTATGCAGTGCCATCCAGTCTCCAAACGTCACGTGTGTGGTTGGCACCAAAGATCTCGATCTTGGTCTCATCAGACCAGAGAACCTTGAACCAGTCTGTCTCAGAGTCCTCCAAGTGATCATGAGCAAACTGTAGACGAGCCTTGACATGATGCTTTGAAAGTAAAGGTACCTTACGTGCTCGTCTGGAACGGAGACCATTGCGGTGGAGTACGTTACTTATGGTATTGACTGAAACCAATGTCCCCACTGCCATGAGATCTTCCCGGAGCTCCTTCCTTGCTGTCCTTGGGTTAGCCTTGACTCTTCGGACAAGCCTGGTCTCGGCACGGGTGGAAACTTTCAAAGGCTGTCCAGGCTGTGGAAGGCTAACAATAGTTCCATAAGCCTTCCACTTCCGGATGATGCTCCCAACAGTGGAGACAGGTAGGCCCAACTCCTTGGAAAGGGTTTTGTACCCCTTGCCAGCCTTGTGACCCTCCACGATCTTGTCTGTGATGGCCTTGAAATGCTCCTTTGTTTTTCCCATGTTGACCAAGTTTGAGTGCTGTTCACAAGTTTGGGGAGGGTCTTAATTAGTCAGAAAAGGCTGGAAAAATAGATAATTAATCCAAACATGTGAAGTTCATTGTTCTTTGTGCCTGAAATACTTCTTAATACTTTAGGGGAATCAAACAGAATTCTGGTGGATTGAGGGGTTGAATAATAAATGACCCTCTGAATGAACTTTTCACAATTTAAAAAAAAAAAAAAAAGAAATAACATTCTTTTTTGCTGCAGTGCATTTCACACTTCCAGGCTGCATTTCACACTTCCAGGCTCTACAGTCCAAATGTCACAATGCCAAGTTAATTCCGAATGTGTAAACCTGCTAAATCTAAAGGGGGTTGAATACTACTTGTAGGCACTGTAAGTATTTGATACACTTCCGATTTTGCAAGTTTTCCCACCTACAAAGAATGGAGAGGTCTGTAATTTTAGTAGGTATACTTCAACTGTGACAGGCAGAATAAGAAAAAAATCCAGCCAATCACACTGCATGATTTTTAAATCATTAATTTGAATTTTATTGCATGGAATAAGTATTTTATCACCTACAAAACAGCAAGAATTCTGGCTCTCATAGACCTGTTATTTTTGCTTTAACCAGCCCTCCTACTCTGCACTCATTACCTGACTTAATTGCACAAGTTTGAACTTGGTACCTGTGAAAAAGACACAAGTCCACATATTCAATCAATCAACCTTCAGCCTCTCCCCCATGGTCCAGACTAAAGAGTCAAGGACACCAGGGATAAAATTTTAGAGCTATTACCTTCAAAATTAAGTGATGTAAAAATCCTTTATTTTGTAAAAAAAAGTGTTTGTAGTGTGATAGTTGCGAGAAATAAAACTGCCTATTCACTTATACTGCACAGTGAATGTTGTCGGTGTCAGCATTATTGGACTGAATGAGTACACAAGTGACCCTTACCTCCCCTACGGCACATCCCTGTCACCATCACCGAGTCCCGGGGCATCCCCTCTACTCGTGGAGGGGTTAAACACCTGGCTGCCCACTCCATCGCCCCCGGGTACTCCCAGCTGCAACGGTGGTAATCCACCTTACCACACACCATGGGTGGCGTCACGAATTTTAAATATACAATCTCCTGTAAATATCCCCTTCATTGGAGTGGCCACACGACCCCTGGGTCCGGACGCCCCTCGATCCACCGCGGATCTGGATCCGAGCAGCCCAGCTGCTGATGTGGGGGCAGCACACCTCCAAATTCCTGGTGTCACAAACAGGATACGAGCAGGACCCACTTACCTGGGTGATGTGCGCCTTGAAGACCGAAAGCCACAAGTCAGTGTCTCATTTCCTTCCAATTCCGCCATCTTCCGCCATCTTTTCGCTCAAAATGCCATCTTCCACGCGAAAGCGCGCGAAGCAGAAACCCCGCCCTTCGTCCTGCATGTGAGGCCAGAACCGGAAGTTTCCAGAGGGCCACAGCATCAAGAGAAGTGCTGAGTGAAAACCGAGGGGGCGTGATGGAATGTAGCAGCAGTGGAAGAGAAGCAGGGATTCCAGGACTCTGCCAAAACGTTCCTGGACAGCGCAGAGGCAAGATGGTGGAGGAGAGCTGGTCACAGGAACGTGCTGTTCCCGGGACCGCGACCTGGATCGAAGAAGAGATGGAGCAGCTGTGCAGGAGAATGTGGACGCAGTTCCTTTTTATAATGGACCACTGGAGGGAAGAGATAAGGAGCCTGACGATGGCAGTGCGAGCCCGTGAGATTGAGATCCCACGTGAAGAGAGGGTAAGCGGTTACCCAGTCCCTGTTGATTACCCTAATCCGGCCAATGTGGCTGTGGGATCCGGACCGCCCCCGCTCCTGGTGAGCACTCCACCACCACCAACCCTGTCCTCGGCGGACGCCGAGCTGCCTACACCACTCCGGCAGCGGAACCTTCACTGCCTTTGTATGACGCTCCAGCTGCGGGAACCTCGGTTCTGTCCCTCGACCCAGTCACGACAGCGGTCACCCTGACAGTGGCCAGACCAGACCCGGCCGCTTCACCGGGCCCAACTTTAGAGGCGGAGCACCCGGACTCTGCAACCCTGGCTGCGGACCAGTCGGTTCTACTGTTTACCAAGGCGGAAGCGGTGCCTGAAGAGCAGCATCCCAACGGCTGTTGGGGCCGCAAGAGTGCACCTGAAGCCAGAGCCAGTTAGGGAGCCGAGGCCGGACGCCGACGCTCCCTGCTGGGAATGATAACACCCAAGATTGAAACCAAAGATGACGAATCTAGATCAGAGGCAGCGGGAAGTAGTTGCCCGTGCACAGAGGGAGAAGGAGCACATGAGGAAGGCCACCTTCTGCGCCAGAGGGCCATGGCGCAGGGGCCTTGTAAGGCGGTTCAACCCCGAAAAAGGGGGGGGTTTCCTATGGGAAGCAGATCTCTCTGAGGAGGTGTTCGTTGCTCGAAGAGATATAGAGCAACACCTCCCGAGAGACCACCCGGGCCGTAATCTGGAGCCAGGAGAAGTGGTTGGATACACTCGGCATTGGAGTGAAAGGGGCTGGTACACCCTTGATGTGAAGTGGCTCACTATGGTTAACGAGCAGGTTGTGCCAGCCGTCAACTATCAGCCTCCCATTGAGCGGTAACAGTAATGTTTAATGTAAATGATAGAAATTTTTAGGTATCTGGGCCTTCGTTTGTTGTTTTCTAAAGTCTATTATTTTTCATATAGAAAATGTTCGAAAATGAGTGTCTAATCAACCAGGTCTAAATGAAAAGAGTGAAAATTACCTGATTTACGAGAAGATTTGCTGTAGTGTGTACCCCGTTTAATGGACTTTGTTAGTTATATATATATATATATAGTAAAAATGGATCACGGTCACAGGACTGGTTGTGACCAACACGAACTTGTGTGTTTGTAAATAGTTACACCTCCTGTGCCCACCAGAGTTGTCTTTCACAACACCCTGGACCTTAACCTAGTCACGGACCCACAATAGGTTTGCAGGGGTCAGGTTGTTTTGGTGGCGGGTTAATGCGATTCGGGACATTGGGACTGGACTGTTGCATGAAGAGGCTGCAATGGAGCAGGTTGAGCCTCCGCTACTACTGAAACCGGTAGCGTTCCACCTTTGTAAAGATAAACTCATAATAGTGTTATTAACATTTAAATAACCAGCCTCCCTGATGAGGGATGTACTGTATAAAGAAAAATGTTTCTTCTTTCTATTTTACAGTTTGAAAAAAACCCCATAAACCTCTGATGTCCTGTAGCTCGGGGACGAGCTACATTTAACCAAAGGGGAATGTGATGCCCTGACCTATCAGGTCGTCACAGGGTATTGTGTAATCTACCCTTCGGTGCAATATCCACCTCCTCCTTGGTTACGGGTCCCTAACCTATAGTGTTGCCAAAACCAGCCAATCAAAATCCTAGGAACACTCTGCACCACACCCACCAGACACACCAGTTGACGGCCTGAGTGGAATAGGGTCGCCCACTAGTGGGGTTGGTTAAGGGGAGGTCAGGAGTGTCAGGAGTAGGCCACTGTATAGTTGGAAGTGAAGTAGAGAGGAGGTCAGGATCTGGGCTCCTTGGAGTTACTAGGTACCAGACGTTGGTCTGGGCCTGGTAGGAGCTGGACCCCCAGTCGCAGGGGATTGTGACAAGGGACACGGCATTGTCGTGGAAGACAGCCGGCGGCCTTGTACCATCACCGGGCTGAGACCAGGGCGCGACAGGGTACGTGGACCCTAGGTAAGGGAGTAGCTTCAGGCAACCTGACAATTCACCCGATGAGAATGGAGCCTTCAAGATCCGCTCTCCATCCGCACCAAAATCGGGGTACTAGCGCAACGAAGGGGATAGGACTTTCCACTAAAACGGTCAAGGAAATGAAAAGCGTGAACCTTGAGAGCAAGCTCCCTCAGTTAGCCACACTGGGGAGCAGGACCCGACTAGTTTCAAGCTATAGGGACCAACTAAGAAGAGAACAAGGTGCCAAGGGAAAGGTCACAGATCAACAGGCAACACCAGCAGAAACGGGACCCAAACGTGTTTCCTCTCAGCGGCAGCGGTGTCCAGAACTTTGGTTTACTAAGTTGTCGGTGTCAGCATTATTGGACTGAGTGAGTACACAAGTGATCCTTACCTGCCCAACGGCACATCCCTGTCACCATCACTGAGTCCCGGGGCATCCCCCCTACCCGTGGAGGGGTTAAGCACCTGGCTGCCCACTCCATCGCCCACGGGTACTCCCGGCTGCAGCAGTGGTACTCCCCCTTACCACACACCACGGCTGGCGTCACGAATTTTTAATATACAATCCCCTGTAAATATCCCCTTAATTGGAGTTCCCGCACGACCCCCGGGTCCGGACGCCCCTCAAGCCACCGCGGATCCGGATCCGAGCAGCCTGGCTGCTGATGCGGGGGTGGTACAATGGCACACAGAAGTGCTTCTGTGTGCCATCCGAGCCTACACAAAAGACATTGAAAAGATGGTCTTGTCAGTAGGTCCGCAAAAAAACAGGAACTGACAAGGACAAACGGAATGGTCGTCTGAATGAGCCCTAACTAAGGTTGATCACACCTGATATAGATTAACTTTTTCTATGTAATGATCTTCAAATACCTGCATATATTATAATAAGCAGCAATATAGAAGAAACACTACTGCAATACATGTTATAATTTAAGTGCTCAATTGGAACACTCTGGTAAAACCACTTTAGAATTAGGGCTCTTCAGACATCAGTTTACCTTGCACAAGCACAAACCATGTTTTTCACAGAGAGCATTTGTACCAATGACAGCCTATGGCAGTTCATTTACCCAAGGGGCAACATGAGAGACCATGACTGTTGTGGAAGACTAAACCAACAAGCCGGCCCTAATTCTCCTTATTATTACTGATATTGTTTTATATTAATTTTTATCACGTATTATTCAGCAGAACTCTGGAATGCTCTACCACAAGAAACTAGGACAAATCCCAACTTAGCTTCAAATGCTTCCCAAAAACACATCTTTTTATTTGTGGCCTATCACACTCCCTAATCAAATTCAATTCATATAGTCTCTCAGAACATAAATCCCCGTCAAACTCTATCGCACCCAAAAGCATCACAAAGATTGGCTAGTGACTGGTTCTATCCCCCATTTCTTTCAGATGGCTGGATTGTCATTGTATAAAAGCACTTGTACCTTGTCCCCCCACCAGATCTAATTGTAGATTGTAAGCTCTCACGAGTAGGGTTGTCTTTTTTGCTCTAATCATTGTATTTTCTATAACTGTTACTTGCTGGTATATGAAGCTCCTGAATTGTAAAGCGCTGCAGAATATGTTGGCGCTATAGAAATAAAGATTTATTATTATTATTATTATTAATTAAATATGTTATCGTGCTGCTACTGCTAATGCATGTTACAATATGGCTGATTATAACAGTTATACTTACCAGTAGTAGGGCATCAGAATAGGATAATTTACTGCTTTTTATAAAAGTTATAAAACACAGTAAATTATACTGCTCCTATTGTTCAACATTTGCATTTCGATCAACACTTCCCAACACAATATGTCTCCGTACAGCGCCTTAAACAGTACAAAGTCCCCAGTCAACCCACACACATATTAAGTCCTCATGAAGCCCCTGCCACACAGAGTAATGTCCCCACTCAACCCACCACGAAGCATGATATCCCCACCCAGCCAACCATGCAGTATGAAGTCCCCAGACAACGCCCCACAAGTTATGCCAATTTCAAAACTAAAAAAATAAAAATACTCAGTTAACAATGTAACCCCACTGCTCTAGTTTGTGCAGTGTACTTGTGTTGCCCCTGAGTATGTCAGGATGCCACAGGGAACTGCATCCTTTCACCCAGGGTGCAGGGCCTACCCCCCATGGTTCCTGGTTCCCAGAAACCGGTGTCACTACCATCAGCTCCATATGTCCCAACCACAACTCACATCATGACCTGTCAGACACACCAGTGGGTTTGTTAATCTGGAATAGGGCCACCCACCTAGCGGTCAGGCAGACTGGTGGGAGGGAGGAAGAGAGCAGAGTAGTGGCAGCTCTCAAAGAGTGAGGAGCTGCAGTGGAAGCTCCCAGGGAGCTAGACCGAGGTTGGGTCGCAGACGGTGGTCCAGGACCAGAGGAGACGAGGACCGGTGGCAATGACATTGGAAAAGGGTGCAATGGATATAGTCTAGGAGGACTGTCGGCACAACGGGGTACAGGACCCTAGGTCAGGAACCGATTCAACATCCAGATAATTAACTTGGGAGTGAGAGTATCTTCACGAACTTCCCTAAGAGCTCAGAGATTGAAGGCATCAGCTCACCGCGGGGGATAGGGTTTTCCAGTAAAGCAGCCCACTAAAATCCCAAGTGCCAGCCATCAAGAGCACAGCTGCACTAAATTTAGTGAGCAAGGCCCTAACAGCTTCAAGCCAAGGGGCCAAAACAGACAAACTAAATTGTGCACGGAGCTCCGGATTACCAAGTGACACCGGTGGGAGCGAATACCCGGACAGGCTCCCATCAGTGACAGTGAGGCACAGAGACTTTGGTTTACCTTCAGTGTGTCTACTTTATAATCCTCATCCAGCACCACGACTACCCACAGTGAGCACCCTGGTCCCCTGCACCCTGCTCTCCCAAACATCCACCAAATTCCCAGAGGCCAGGGCCTTCCCTACCTGTGGAGGGGCTGACATCTTGCTGCTCCACCCCATCTGCCCCAGTACTCATTCCAGCAGCGGCGGTACTCCCATTACCGCAACCCGCAGGTGGTGTCACGAACTTCTCCCCTGTAAATAATCCCCTTTCAAGGATCGGAGTGTTTGCCGAGCCAGGGTCCGGACCCCTCGAGCCACGACCACCCCGGATCCGAGCACCCCGGTCCGCGTCGGGGCGCCACATACTGAGCTCTGCATAGCCTGGATTCTCAGGCGCACAGGCTCAATGGAGGAAGAGGGAGCTGATGGCTTCATGTTTCATCATCACATTCCTGAGGAGGCAGTGTGACGCCCTGGCAAAACCAGGTAGTCATAGGTAGGCCCCCGCACAACACCTTTCCCTCACTTAGGAAACACACAGCCGACCTGAAACCCTAGTCACCCCCTTAGGGAAAGATAGACACACCAGTGGGCAGGACCAGGCAGTTGGACACTCCCACCCAGGGGTCTAGACAGCCTGGGCGGGAAAACAAGCAGGAAAAGCTTCAGATTAAGTTTGTAGTTCAAGTTGAGAGGAGTGTGGGCTGGAGCTAGGTGTAGCTCCAGCAGAGGAGGTTCAAGTTGAACGGTACCAGGGTTGGAGCCCTGGTGCCTTTGGCTAGGTGGCAGACGATGGACTCCGTCAGCAGAAGATGGGAAGTCGGCTCGGCAGAACCGAGGTGGACTGGGACAGGGTTGTAGCCCGCTGGTAACGACACGGGGAATCGACCCGGAAACCGGAGCACAAAGGGGTGTACTCAGACCCTGAAGCCAGGACCGGAAACCAGCGGCCTGGTTAATTAACCGATTGAGGCCAGAACTAGAGTTCCTGTCCCACCCAAAGTCCCTCATAGAAGACAACAGCCTACCGATAGGGATAGGAGATCACCGCCAGGGCCCATAGATCCCACGGGCCAGCGTCTGCAGGCACGGCTTCTTAGGCCACATCCAGCCGGGAGCGGACTCCTGAGTTCCAGACCAGGCAGTCCACTATACACAAAGTCAGAGCAGAGAAAAAGGACAGAGATCACTAGCTTGAGTGGGGGACCTGAATGTAACCGGCTGCGGCGGCCGGCCACCAGCACCTTGGTTTACCAAAGACTCGTGTGGTTCATTTACTGTGAGTAACCAAAACGTTCCCCTGTTGTTGCTATACCCTGCACAAAGACACTGGGCCCCGGGGAAACCATCCCTACCCACGGAGGGGTTAACATCCAGTTGCCACTACATCTCCCCCGGGTGCCCCATAACAGCAGCAGTGGTGTCCCACTTCACCACACACTGTGGGTGGCGTCACAAACTTAATATGGCTTAGCCCGTACATCTACGTCTCCCCCTTTTTATTCGGCGTGTCCGCGAGACCCCCGGGTCCGGAGACCGTCGAGCCACCCCCCCTTAGGAGGTCCGGATCCAAGCAGCGGCGACTGCTAGCACGGGGGTGGCACAGGCAGTTGCTGGTGAAATTGTGACAGAGGAGCCTGGTTATTGAGGCCATTATTTCTATCCCGTTGGCTGTCCCAGACAGGGCAGGAATAACCATGGCCGAACTTTGCTAGGTCTGATTTATCTGGTAGTTCACATGTAAAAATTTTTCTTTTAACCAAATGGTTTGCATGAAAACACGGAGGCTTGTCCAATATTATTCCAAGTGTCTAATCAAACTCCTCAATTCAAGGCCACGGATTCGTGAAAAAAGTCAGACAGCAGGTGCCATGTGTATGTGGTCCGTTTTTACAGACTATTTGATGGGAAAAGCTTGAGAAACGGACATCATTTTTTATTTGTATCCAAGAAAAATTGATGAAACTCTACCCAAGCTTTGATGATAAAAAATTACACATTGACCAAACATTGATAGCATTCTGATCAAAAACACTGATGAAATTCGGAACATTTTTTGCACTCAAGAAAAATCACTAATATGTGAAGAAAGACTTGAAGAGGTTGTTCACTACTTTGCAGTAGTGACCAAATCTCTGTAAAACTGATAGAGGAGGCTTTTTGTAAATATCTTGTGTTGCCAATTCAGCCTCTGAGTGGCACTATAGCAGTCCAATCTTCCACATCGCATGACCCACCGGGCTCCGTGACCTCTGAGATCCGGTGATGTCATGTCAACTTCCAGTTCATCTAACATCACCGCGGCCAGCCTCAGTCTTCTTGAGTGACTGGGCTGTGGGCATCGTTTCACCGCTGGTCATGATGGGTCACGCTGTATAGGTAAGTAAGTGGACGTATCAGCCAGTTGAGTCAATATCTCGGAGGTATAATAACTTTTATCCATCACAACTAAGGCTCCGCCTTTATCGGCTGGTTTGATAACTATTGAAGTGTTATTTTTAAGGGACTGTAAAGCCTGTGATTCACCTGGAGTAAGATTATTTTTGATGTGAAAATCTCCATTTTTAACTCTATCAATAAATTTATCAATGTCAGATTTAACCAACGAGACCCATGACCAACGACTAAAACGACATAAAGAAATGTCCAATAAATTTTTACAACGTGGTTATCCGTTGCCTATAGTAGATTCTGCATATCATTCAAGTTACAGTTCAACCACCAGAACTAAAAGGGTAGGACCATTTATAACTTTTGTCAACACATTTCATCCCTTTCATCCTGTTATAAAAGGTATTATTCTTCGACACTGGCAGATATTACGTAATTCTTATCCACAGATAACTGAATTTTCTTCCTCACCTCTTTTCAGTTATAAACGCTCCCCTAACCTTCGAGACATGTTAGTAAGGGCGGATATAGGATCAAAAATTGTCAAATCTAGACAAACTTTCTTATCTACACCCAAACAGGGTAATTATCCCTGTCTACATTGTCCTCATTGCTCCAACATTATCAAAGGCAATCAATGTACCCATCCTCGCACTGGTAGGGTCTTCTATCTTAAGGACTTTTTCACCTGTGACACGTCATATGTAGTATATCTGATAAAGTGCCCGTGCGGTCTCGGATATGTTGGGGAGACTACCCAGCATGTCCGAGACCGCATTGGGAAACATAAGTCCACTATTAGATGCAAATTAGTTATGTTGCCCATTCCACACCATTTTATCCAGTGTGGACATACAATTTCCCAGATGAGATTTCAGGTCTTGGAGCATGTTCCACCTTTGAGACGTGGGGGTGATAGGATTAAGAAACTTAAAGAAAGAGAATCCTATTGGATCCACACCCTTAATACCCTCTCCCCGTTTGGTCTTAATAGAGAATATGAGAATTATTGATATGGGGTCCGTCCTTCCTTATTTCTATTTCCATTATTGAGATCCTCATAAGTATGGGAGGCCTTTGTACAGTTTATTGTGGAATCATGTTAGATATTTCATGGATATATTGATGAGAATTATGGGTGCACATATGGATGTGTGGACGCAATTTGTGCCTACGCACTCATATGTGCACATATTATAGGTAGAATTCTTATAATCTAACTGATTGCTGATTTTCCCTTTTTTTGTTTATAGTTAATGGTGTCATTATCTCTTTAGTACCATATATGACATGTGTTGTCTTATATTACATTATAGTATCATAAGTATATACATGGATGATGGCTAATGTATATAGTATATTGTTTATTTATAACGATTATGCAAAACACTTTATAATTATGTATATATAGAATTAATTGCGGTTTAAAGAGGTCCTATCCATCTTCCCTTTTCTTTTTCAGATGCGTACTTGATAAATCCCGCTTTATAATGAAATTCCGGGAGCCGTAGTCCACTTATTTCTGATTTTTACTTCAGCGCATGCGCGCACTTCCGGGTACACTGCGCACGCGCGGCTTGCGTGCCATTCACTCTTATGCGTTCCACTCACACAGGAAATTGTTTAATTATGCCCGCCCCTCCAGCACATTTAAACCCCAGCGCGGTCACTTCACCTCACACTACCCCGCTGATCCTTGGCTAAACAGGTATGTCACGTTCACTCTCTTCGTTAACCCCTTGTTGAGCGGCACTTTGTCACTCTGGACTTTATCTCTATGAGATCCCCTGTGGTTTCTTTTGTTTTCACTACAATTTCTATTTGGTATACTGATAGTATCTTTTTCACCTTATCTCTCCAGCTTTATAGCGGACTACCACCTCCCCTTTGGGAATTATATGCATATATTATTTGTCAAAATGAAGGTAATGACGCTTTTTTATTCTGGTTAATTGATTGGTTTATAAACATGGTTGTTTCCTTTATGTAAATTATGTCTCTGTGGAGTCTACAGATTGACATTAGTGATACGCTCTCTGATATAAATGATATATACGGTTATATTCCTAATAATATATATTAGGATTTCTTTTTGATTTATGTGATTCCTGAAATTGGGCATTATTATCTTTCCAGATACAAATGATTTCATACGTCTGATGTTCCTCTCAGATATTATTCAAATACACCAATTAGGTAAAATAATTTATTATAATATGTTATAAGTTGCTTGATGGATATTAATATGAAATATGAATATTGGTACTGATCTTTTCCTATTATATTTTATTATATGAATTTCAGTTGTGAAGAAGGCAGTAGCCGAAACGTTACATTTGAAACAATTGAATTATCAATTTATGGAAATAAAATACAATTGATACATCATTGTGTGCCGGAGTTTCTTCTATATATATGGACTTTTTTCTCCTGAGCACCATATTAGTGAGCCAGTCCATTTTTTGACAACTCAGGAAGACTGTGGCAGGCTGCCATGATGTCAGGTCAACTGGAAGTTGACCTGACATCACCGGATCCCAGAGGCCACGGAGCTCAGAAGTCACGCGATGTGGAAGAACGGACCGCAATAGCGCCGCTCAGAGGCTGAATTGGCAACACAAGATATTTACAAAAAGCCTTCCCTATCAGTTTTACAGAGATGTGGTCACTACTGTAGAGTAGTGAACCACCTCTTTAAACTTATAATGACTGATTATCCCCATGTAAAAATGAGATTGATAGAAATTTTGTGTTTGTATTTTGAGAGTAAGACAAAAAACTAATAGTTCCAAAAATCTAGTGAGTGAAGCAGTATTACAGTTCTTTGATTTCTTTAGCAGATGCCTGGACTTCTTTCAAAAATGAGGTATACCTCGAAAATAATGCAGAAATATAGTAAATGAGCAGACAGAATGGGCATCACCGAACGTCTGCCTTTCATAGAATGTACATTTCTAATTAGTTGTACTTTCCTCCTAGTACATCATCATACTGTGTGTCACTGTATTTAATATTAAGTGGTTTGTGGGCAGACAAATATTGTGTGTCACTTGAATGTTCCTGTAAGTGGCCAGAGAAATTCCAGTAATAGCAATAGTCAACACTCAGTAAGATATTATCAGCAGCGTCCCCTCCAGCAAACCTGTCCCTGCAATCTGGCATCTCTTCTCTCCATCTGCTATCATTTCAGCCTTAGTTTAACTGTATTCAGTCTCGGTTTACGTATTAACTATTTTATATTTTAGCAATTTGGGGACTGGAGACCTGGGTACAATCATGTTTTACCCGAAGACATTGCATCCTTACTACAGTCTATGTACAGTCCTGGGGCTATGCTAGCAGGCTATGTTCTACAGACAGTTTTGCTTTACGTTGGGCATTTATAAGCAGCTGGGTGACATTTTCCATAACTTAATAGTATCCCTTTCCACTTGCATTTTCCAGTAATATAATGTAATACCATATCAATAACAAGATTTGTTTAGTGATACAGAGAGAAAAATATAACCAGGCAGAGTGGTTCTGTGCTAATGACATATTCAGCCAAAATATGGCAATCATCACAATTAACAGTTTTCTGCTCTGTGGACCATCACACATTACGATTACAATTTATTGTATTAAAGGAATCTAAAATATTTGGAAAGGAAATAAAGCTCAAAAGAATGATAAAGCAACAAATAATTCTCTGGTCAGGTATGCAGCCATGGATTTCACAGAATGCATCAAAAAATGTGTCGCTGACAAACTGATATTCAGTAGTAATACACAGCTATTTAAAAAATGAGTATTGTATAATACATCAGTGCTAAAAATGAATATATATATATATATTGAGCCCCTTCAATATTAAAACCATTAAGGTCAGTGATTGGCTGCAGCGGTAACTTTTTGTTGACAGGATGTTACCACTTCAGCCACGTATGCAAAGACTGGCAGAGAACAATATTGCCACAGCACTGGAGATGCAAAGTCTTCAACATGTAAATGCTGCTTAGTTATAAAGTATTTTAAAGCATTACCTGAACTTCCCCAAAATGTTGAATGAACTACCCCTTTAAGTTTTTAAATTTACCTCTTCTACCCTTACATTTATTGATACCCTTTGCAGTATTCTCTGTTGTTATCCCCTACATTTGACATGTGCTTGATCTTATCTAGACAACTAATATCAAGCGCTTGCACATCCAACCATAGTCTCATGGTCTGTTTTGTCAGTACCATATGATCCAAGACTTTTGAGTCTTGGGTGATAGCGGACACTTATGAAAAGAGAAGGAGCATGGAGGCAGAGAAGAAAAGTATAAAGACAGAGGAAAGGAGTAGAGATGAGTAAAACTGAAGTTCAAGTTCGGTGTTTGGTACAAACTCAGACTTTTCTAAGAAAATAAAGTTCAGGGGCTGTATGTAAGCAAACCACTCATGCGACCATCGCTGATGGTGCTTAGCCTTGCAATGATTGAACGGCTCAAGCTGGGGGTAACAACGGTTTGATAGGATGTAGTGTGCACAAAAAAAATAAAAAAAAAACAAACAACCGCTCACCCTCCCGGGAAGAGTTCTGTTTATGGCTGGCTGCATGTGAGTGGAGACCTGAACTGCCAATCTGTGACTTGAAATGAAGTTCAAGTAAAATCTTAGTAAAAAAAAGAGTTCAGCTGGACCAGCAGAACCTGAACTTCCACAGGTCCGCTCATCTCTAGAAAGGAGCAGTGGATCCCATAGATCAATGCAGAATTTGTGTGACAGCATTAAAGGGAACCAATCATCAGGATTTTCGTGTATAAGCTGCAGCCAGTGCAGTACTGGCACTATCATGCACAGTGTGTACATACCATTGGGGTGCAGCTCGGGTGTTTAGGCAGTGAAATTCATCTTTATAAAGTTTGAAATTTCGTGCACTTTTTGATTGACGTGTGCACCTCTCTGTTAATGTCCGGGCGGGTTATGCAGGAGTTCCCCGCCCCCCCACCAGCCTGTTCCTCCCTCTCTCCTGATGTCCGGGCGGGTTATGCACGTGTTCCCCGCCCCCCCGCGCTGCCTGTTCCTCCCTCCCTCCGGCTGTATGTAAAATGCTAATCTTCAGAAACATGGCGCCGGAGTGGGCCTCTGCGCACAGCGCTTATCTCCGGCGCCACAGCGATGTCACACCGGCTGGTGTGTTGGCCCAGTGTCCTGGGGCGGCACGATACAGGAGCAGCAGGTAATCGCGTCCTGCGATCAGCTGTTCTGCAGTCCTGTTGTGATCGCGCTCGCTCCTGCGGTCACAACGGGATCTGAAGGAGCGAGGGCGCATGCGCCACCCTCTAACACCAAGCTGTGTGATGCGGGCGTCAGAAACATGGCGCCGGAGATAAGCGCTATGCGCAGAGGCCCACTCCGGCGCCATGTTTCTGAAGATTAGATATTTACATACAGCCAGAGGGAGGGAGGGAGCAACAGGCAGCGCGGGGGGGCGGGGAACACGTGCATAACCCGCCCGGACATCAGGAGAGAGGGAGGAACAGGCTGGTGGGGGGGCGGGGAACTCCTGCATAACCCGCCCGGACATTAACAGAGAGGTGCACACGTCAATCAAAAAGTGCACGAAATTTCAAACTTTATAAAGATGAATTTCACTGCCTAAACACCCGAGCTGCACCCCAATGGTATGTACACACTGTGCATGATAGTGCCAGTACTGCACTGGCTGCAGCTTATACACGAAAATCCTGATGATTGGTTCCCTTTAAAGCAAGCACAAGCAAAATGAACTGAGGCAGCTCAAATAGTTGTGCAGCTCCCTAGGCCAACATATGCATTGGAGCAATTGTGCCGCCCCCGTGCCAGCAGCCAGGCTACTCTTATCTGGATCCGCGGTGGCTCGAGGGTCTCCGGACCCGGGGTCGTGTGGCCACTCAAATGAAGGGAGATATTTACAGGAGATTATAGAGTTCGTAATGCCACCCGTGGTGTGTGGTAATTTGCAGTACCACCGCTGCAGTAGCCGGGGGTGATGGAATGGGGCATGGTGATGGGGAGAGGGAAGTGCCGTTAGATGCGAAGGGGGTCACTCTTGTACTCACTCAGTCCATTAAGCTGATGTGCCGCCCCCGTGCCAGCAGCCGGCGCTGCTCAGATCCGGGCCTACCGTGGTTGTGGCTCGAGGGTCTCTTGACCCGGGGGTCTCGCGGACACGCCGAATAAAAAGGGGACGTAGATGTACGAGCTAGGCCATATTAGGTTCGTGACGACACCCACGGTATGTGGTGAAGTGGGACACCACCGCTGCTGTTGTAGGGCACCCGGGGGAGATGTTACGGCAGCTAGCTGTTAGCCCCTCCGTGGGTAGGGATGGTTGCCCGATGACTTAGTGCAGGGTATAGGGACAGCAAAGAGGTATTTGAGTTCTCACAGTCAATAAACAACACAAGTCTTTTAACCAAGGTGCTGGTGGCTGGCCGCCGCGACCGGTTGCATCGGATCCCCCACCCGGCTGGTGGCCTCTATCTCTTTCCTCTGCACTGTTTTTGTGTGATTTGGACGTCCTTGTCTGAAACTCCGGAGTCCGCTTCCTGCTGGATGTAGCCTGAGGAGCCGTGCCTGCAGACGCTGGCACGTGGGATCTATTGGCCCTGGCGGTGACCTCCTATCCCTATCGGTGGGCTGTTGTCTTCTATGAGGGACTTTGGGTGGGACAGGACCTCTAGTCCTGGCCTCAATTTTTGAATTAACCAGTCCGCTTGTTTCCGGTTCTGGCTTCAGGGTCCGAGTACCCCCCTTTGTGCTACGGTTTCAGGGTCGGTTCCTCGTGTCGGTACTGGCGGGCTACAACCCTGCCCCGGTCCACCTCGGTTCTGGCGAGCCGTCTTCCCATCTCCTGCTGACAGAGACCACTGTCTGCCTCCTAGCCAAGGCACCAGGGCTCCAACCCTGGCACCGTTTAACTTGAACCTCCTCTGCTGGAGCTATACCTAGCTCCAGCCCACACTCCTCTCAACTTGAAGTGCAAACTGATCTGAAGCCAAACTGCTTGCTTTCCCGCCCCGGGCAGTCTAGACCCCTTGGTGGGTGTGTCCCAACCGCCTGGTCCCGTCCACTGGTGTGTCTATCTTTCCCAAAGGGGGGGGTGACTAGGGTTTCTAGGTTGGCTGAATGTTTCCTAATGATGGAAGGTGTTATGCAGGGGCCTATTTGTGACTACCTGGTTTTGCCAGGGCGTCACATTCCCCCTTGCTTTTATACAAACCGTCCGGGCTGTCCGACCACCAACATTTATTGAACTGGAAAAGATAAAAGAAGGGTAAAACAGCTTACAATTATAATAACATATTTACAGTCAAGCAAATTTCGGGTTTCTTCCCTTACTTAAAAGTTACTTAAACGTTGCACATATAAAAACCGGGACGGGACGGACCGGGTCCTTCTCACCTCACCCACCTAAAACAACCTAGCCCTGATGCCACCTCTAAAATACAGGTTAGTACCTCTTGCCCAAGTCCAGGACAGGTCCGGGTGTTGCCCTTACGGGCCGGGTAAAGAGTTCCTTACCCCGCAGTCTTTTTCAGGGGCTCCACGTCCAGGGGACCCCTGACCCGGAGGTTAGTCACCGGTTTCGGTGGTGACTGGGCCTCGGCCAACTCTACCGCAGGCCCATCCTCCAATCAGCCTCTCCAGAGACTGCGGCAGGTGAGAAGGTTGGTCGGGGGCTATTTGCAAAACCCAAAAGTTTATTGGCTGGCCTGAAAGTTCACGGCCATTGTCTTTTTAATTGCAAACGGGAACTATAACGGGATCACAGACGGTCCCAATGGGGACTTTGCAGGGGAGGTAGCTGGGAACCGCTACCTAAAAATCTTCTTTATCGGGGCTGGAGAGTGGCGGAGTGGGGCGGGTGTGCAGCTGGGTGCCCATTAGTATCCACCTCCTGACATCGAGGGCAAACCACCCCCTCTCTCTGCAGTGCCGGGTGTATGTCACCAGCTCTCCGGGCTCCAGATCCCGGTCGGGGCGGCCAACATGCAGATGAGGGGCCACGTCCCTCCGGGACACAAACACCTCGGCCTCCAGGCCCAGCTCATATACAAGCCCCACGCCCTTTGGGGGTCAAAGTGCCGGACCTGGCCTTCATACGTCGGGCCCTTCACCTGAAAAGTGACGTTTCATAAGTGGTCCTTTTCTGTGTAGGTCCGGGACAGGACCTCTGCCCTCCGTTTCTCCCGGGTGGCAATCTCCCTACCCAGCTGGCGCTGCTGCCTGCTTCGGTTCAACCTGCGCGGGGGCCGAGCCCAGCCGGGGTCCCTCCATGCCGGCTACAAACGGTACCTTTGGCAATGGGGGACCCCGCTGTGACGTGGCCCGCTCTGCTGCCCTGCAGCTACATCCCCGCTGTGCCTCAACCGAGGCCGAGAGTTTGGGAGTGGCCAGAGTTACTTGCGGTGCTGGCTTCCGGTCGAGGACCGCCTCCGCTGTGGCCGGGCGGACTGCCGGGGCCATTATCATCTTGGGCGCTGCTTCCTCCAGGACCGGAATCGATGTCAGGTTCAGGACCGGACAGGGCACCTTTCGGGCGTTGGTCTGACATGGAGCCGGTATGGGTGCCGGGGTGGTGACGGGCTCGCTGCTGGCGGTTTCCACTGGCTGGTCCTCGTGGGCTGACTGAACGGGTACCGCTGCTAGTGTTGGTGGCAGCGGACCGAACGGGGTGTCAGCGACAGGTACGGGCGGCGAGGGAGGCAGCGTGGCAGGCAGGGGAAGACCGGGCCCCTCAGCCTGGTCGGCCGGTACCTGGGGGACATAGGGGCATGGGTCTCTTACCCGCTCCTCCAAGGTTGCCTCCACTTCACGGGCCCGAATGGCTTCGGCCAACTCCGCCATCTCGGCCGTCCATCTTTTGAGCAGAAAGCTCGCCTGTGCTTGGATCCAGCGGCACATACGTTCCGTCTGGGCTTCTACCCAGTCGGCTATTCCGGGCATGGGCTCCTTCACTACGGGCTTGCCAGTCGGGTGGCCATGCTGCACGGTTGGTGGTATCCAGGAACAAGAAAAGTGGCAGGGTCCTGGAGTCCCTGCCCTTTATCTGCTTGGTCACATGTCGCAGAATCTTCACCCGCCCCCCCTTGGTCTTTTGCCGGCACTTGTTTCTGCGGCCTGTTAGTTTCGTTTTACGACCTCGGGGTTTACCTTCTGTGGCGTCCCTGACCTGGTCAGGCACCACTGAGTATTGCACCCAAGTCTGGGTCAGTACAAACAGGTAATCCTGAAGGCTGACTAGGGTGTGGACACACAAACACGTAGTATCCAGGACACACACACACAGCTTAGAGGGGACCCCTGGGCAGACCCAGGGAGGGGGAGTGGCCCTCGCATCTCAGCTAGTGGTGGGTGGTGGGACAAGAAGCTAGAGAGTTGTGCAGTGGCAGTCAAAGGAGTAGGAGTAGAGCAGCCGAGTCTGGAGGTGTAGAGCTGAAGAGCAGGACACTAGCCAGACCCTGCACCTGTAGTGGCTGCTGGTGGGGGAGAGCGGCTACACAGGGCGGCACGGTGGCTCAGTGGTTAGCACTGCAGTCTTGCAGCGCTGGGGTCCTGGGTTCAAATCCCACCAAGGACACTATCTGCAAGGAGTTTGTATGTTCTCCCCGTGTTTGCGTGGGTTTCCTCCGGGTACTCCGGTTTCCTCCCACACTCCAAAGACATACAGATAGGGAACCTAGATTGTGAGCCCCAATGGGGACAGTGTTGCCAATGTATGTAAAGCGCTGTGGAATTAATAGCGCTATATAAATGAATAAAATTATTATTATTATTATTACCCAGTGGTGCTGCCTGAAAACCACCTAGTGAAGAGGTGGCTGAGTAAGGGGACTACCGGTAGACCAGCCTGCATGGGGAAACAGGTCCCTAGAGCAGGAACCCATTTATTCGGCCTGCTAAACCTGCTGGTGAGGGTGCTGGATGTACCTCACTGAACAACACAGAGTCCGCAGGATCAACAGCAATGAGGGGGCCCATAAGTAAAAGAAGGCAAGCAGCCAGCATAACTTGGTCCACGCTGTCAGCAAACGGGCCAGAAAGGGGAGAACGGCAGTTGCGACTTCCCTGGGTGATTCCCACAGTACTACAAGTAAGGGGTTACCCCAAACAAGAAGGGCTAGGAAGGCAAGTCAGCAGTCACCCCTGGATCAGCCTAAAGGATACTTGGTTCTACCTGGTTCATCATAACATCACCCGGGTTGTGTCACGTTACCATCAGAAAAGTGAGTAAAAACCCTGAAAGACATTGCTGCATGTGTGTGAGTTCTTCAAACTTCAGATGGGTTTGGACCTGTACTGGCTTAAGCAGGGGAACAGTTCTGGCACTTCAGGATCTGAGTCCCTGTCGGTATAGTGTGTTACTGATGGTAGCCTTTGTTACGGTGGTTTGAGCTCTATGCAGTTCATTCACTAGGTCCCGTGTGTGGTTCTGGGATTTTTGCTCGCCGTTCTTGTGATTATTTGGACCCCACAGAGTGAGATTTTGCGTGGAGCCCCAGATCGAGGGAGATTATCAGTGATCTTGTATGCCTCTCTCATCTCACAGGCTGACTAACTTTTTTGCCCACTGTATATGTTAAAAAGCAAGTGCAATTCCTCAAAATATGTCTAAATTTATATAGAAATAGATACCCATGTACTTTTTTAAAAAAATGTTTCCATTATTTTATTTATTGTCCACTTTTTACTGGTAAGGAGTGGAAATCCCACACATGTTAGATGTATTAAAACCTACAATATATTTCAATATGTCTTCCATTGAAAATAATGGCCCAAAACAAGATATAGGTATAGCCAAAATTGTTGTCACCCTTGAAATTGGTCCAGAAATTGAAGCATTTCTCCCAAAAAATTATTGAAATTACACATGTTTTGTTATACATATTTATATCCTTTGTGCGTATTGTAACAACGCAAAAAAAAAAATCAGAAAACAAAAAAGGTAAATTGGGCAGTTCACAAAAAATAAATAAATAAATGGGAGGAACAAAATTGTTGAAACCTTTACAAAATTGTGGTAAACAACTTTGTTTCAAGCATATAATGCTCATTCAAAATCACTTGCGGCATGAAACTGGTGTGGGTGTGTAGCCCTGGCAAAACCAGGTAGTCACAGTTAGGCCCTCGCATAACACCGTTCCCTCACTAGGAAACACACAGCCAACCAGAAAACCCTAGTCACCCCCCCTTAGGGAAAGATAGACACACCAGTGGGCATGACCAGGCGGTTGGAACATGCCCACCCTGGGGTCTAGAAAGCTCGGGGTGGGAAAACGAGCAGAAAGTGTTTAGAGTTCAGTTTGGAGAGGAGTGTGGGCTGGAGCTAGGTGTAGCTCTAGCAGTGAAGTTCAAGTTGAACGGTACCAGGGTTGGAACCCTGGTGCCACTGACTAGCAGGCAGACAGTGGTCTCCATCAGTAGGAGACGGGAAGATGGCTCGGCAGAACCGAGGTGGACAGAGACAGGGTTGAAGCCCGCCAGTACCGACACGGGGAACCGACCCGGAAACCGTAGCCCAACTGGGGTCCTTGGACCCTGAAGCCAGAAACCGGAACCAAGCGGACTGGTTAATTAACCGGTTCAGGCCAGGACTAGAGGTCCTGTCCCACCCAAAGCCCCTCATAGAAGACAACAGCCCACTGATAGGGATAAGAGGTCACCGCCAGGGCCCATAGATCCCACGGGCCAGCGTCTGCGGGCACGGCTCATTAGGCCACATCCAGCCGGGAGTGGACTCCTGAGTTTCACACTAGGAAAGTCCACCTTACACAAAGCAGTGCAGAAAGTGGATAGAGACCACCTGCCGAGTGGGGGAACCCGAATGCAACCGGCCGCAGCACCGGCGGCAACCATCACCGTGGTTTACCAGAGACTTGTGTGGTTTATTAACAGTGAGTACACAAACACTCCTCGTGGTCGCTATCCCCTCGACCGAGTCACCGGGTCCCGGGGCCACCATCCCTACCCACGGAGGGGTTAACAACTTGCTGCGAAACATCTCCCCCGGGTGCCCTGCAACAGCAGCGGTGGTGTCCCACTTCACCACACACCGTGGGTGGCGTCACAAACCTAATACGGCTTAGCCCATATATCTATGTCCCCCCATTTATTTGGCGTTTCCGAGAGACCCCCGGGTCCGGAGACCCTCGAGCCACCACCCCTGAAGGCCCGGATCCGAGCAGTGCCGGCTGCTGGCACGGGGGTGGCACATGGGCAATATGAAAAATCCACCTGAAACCAAGAAAAAAGGGAGAAGTTGACTCAATCTTTTCCTTTGAGTCAGTGTTGAGGACAGAAATAGGAGAAGAGAACGAACTGAGGACTTGAGACCTATATTGTTGAAAAATACAGTGAAAATCAAATGGGTAACAATGTTTTGAACTTTTTACATTCAGGCTCCATATCTCATCAACCCCTATATTTTTGAGTGTGAGACTACCTTTATTTTATAGAATATAATCTTGGCTATCTTACCCATAAATTTGACTTCCAATTTTTTAGCATTTGATTAGTTATGCAGATTATTGCCATGTCATTGCATTAATACTGTTTTGCTCCTGGTGTTTGAAATTTTTTCTTCCTATATACTATAAATTAAAACCTTTTCTCACATTCCCTAATAGCTCTGTGTTTTATTAGGTTGATTCCCAAACAAAAGGTCACTGATTCAAATCTAGTAGCAGCCATAAAGAAGATTTCCCAAGAAAAGAACAATAACATCATCCAGCTCATCGATAGTGATCTCTCAGCCAAGAAAATTGCCAAACTGCATCATGTGAATGCCGTGACAGATGGAAGAATACAAACTGAGCCGGTCCATCCATTCAAAAGTAAAAAGGTGGATGTCCAGGCAAAATATCAGAGACAAGAAGTTGGCTCATCACAAGGTCTATCTGTTCTGGGGCGACAAAGACGGTAGTGGAGGTGACTTATTTGCTTTGTAATGGGGAGATCATAGACGTCCATGCAAGCACTGTGCAAAGCAAATTACACAAGTCTGAAATGGTAGTCTGAAAAAAGGTGAAGAAGCCTTGACTTTAATATCATCATAAGAAGTGTCAGCTCAAGGTTGTAAAAAAGTACAAAAAGTGGATAGTTGAAAATTTGAAAAGTGGGATTTGGAGCAATGAGATGAAAGACAATAGGCTAGGCTTTGATGGGTGCACATAGGTCTGTCAGAAATAAGGGAAATAGGGCCTTACGGATTGAGAAATTGAAGGAATTGTCAAGTTAAGTAGAAGGAAGCCAGATGATATCTGGTTGTTTCACAGCCAAAGGTGTTGGATACTTGAACATGATTGATGGTGGTCTTAACCCCTTCAGCCCCCGGGCACTTTCCGTTTTTGCGTTTTTGTTTTTTGCTCCCCTTCTTCCGAGAGGCGTAACTTTTTTATTTTTCCATCAATCTTGCCATATGAGGGCTTGTTTTTTGCGGGACGAGTTGTACTTTTAAATGAAACCATAAGTTTTACCATATAGTGTACTGGAAAATGGCAAAAAAATTCCAAGTGCGGAAAAATTGCAAAAAAACTGGGATTGTACAATAGTTTTTGGGATATTTTATTCACCGTGTTCACTATATGGTAAAACTGATGTGTGGGTATGATGCCTCAGGTCGGTGCGAGTTTGTAGACACCAAACATGTATAGGTTTACTTGTATCTAAGGGGTTAAAAAAAATTCACAAGCTTGTCCGAAAAACGTGGCGCACGTTTTGCGCCATTTTCC
The DNA here is from genome assembly GCF_048569485.1 of Anomaloglossus baeobatrachus. NCBI lineage: Eukaryota > Metazoa > Chordata > Amphibia > Anura > Aromobatidae > Anomaloglossus > Anomaloglossus baeobatrachus. The sequence continues at coordinate 484,781,117 of NC_134353.1, read as the reverse complement.
AAAACCCGTAGCGTTCTCATTTTTCAGGATCTGAGGCTCAGTGATGGCTTATTTTTTGCGTCTTGACCTGACGTTCTTAACGGTACCATTTTTGCGCAGATGCTACGTTTTGATCGCCTGTTATTGCATTTTGCGCAAAATTTGCGCCGACCAAAAAACGTAATTTTGGCGTTTGGAATTTTTTTGCCGCTACGCCGTTTACTGATCAGATTCATTGATTTTATATTTTGATAGATCGGGCATTTCTGAACGTGGCGATACCAAATATGTGTGTATTTTTTATTTTTTTAACCCTTTAATTTTCAATGGGGTGAAAGGGGGGTGATTTGAACTTTTAGGTTTTTTTATTTTTTTTTAATTTTTTAAAACTTTTTTTTTTACTTTTTTTTTTTATTTTACTAGTCCCCCTAGGGGGCTATAGCGATCAGCAATCTGATCGCTTTGCACAATCTGCAGATCTCAGCTACAGAGCTGAGAACTGCAGATTTGCTGCTTCACTTTCAATGCCGGCTGTATTCCGGCATTGAGAGGAAGTGACTCATGTTAGCCACAGGCGTCATCACATGACCCTGTGCTACCATGGCAACCGCCGAAAGTCACGTGATCATGTCACGTGACTTCCGGCGGGGGCGGGGTAAGTCACTGTAATGGCGGCGCCCATATACATATCGCTGCCAAGACTTTGGCAGCGAAATGTAAGGGGTTAATGGCCGCGGGTGGAAGCGATTCCACCCGCGGCTAGCAGGCACACATATCAGCTGTTGATAACAGCTGATATGTGCGCCGATCGCCGCCGCCTGCCGGCGGCAGGGGGCGGGGCTTACCGGAAAACGATCCATGACGTATCTAGTACGTCATGGGTCGTTAAGGGGTTAATACTGTGTGTGAGTATCCTACAAAACGAGTTACTTCATTCACTCAAGTACTTGGGGCATAAAAAGGACAACATATTGTTTCAGCAGGGCAACTACACAAAGCATACGTCAAAATTGACAAAGAACTGGTTCAATGACAATGGAATAGAGGTGCTGGATTCACCCCCACAATCCCAAGACCTCAACCGATTGAACACTTGTGGGTAGAATTGTAGAAAAAGCCGTATACATACCCAAGTGAGTTGACGAGAATGCACCAACATTGGAACCATGTAGAAGTGACCTGGGATCAGATACCTGTCGAGACATATGTGGCGCCCCTGTGGTTAGGCACTACAGGGGAATACAGCACCTTAACAGCAAGGTGCAGTGCTCTTTGGTCACAGGCGAAAGAGAGAAGAAATGCAGTCTTATATTAGATTGAGTAACATTGACTCAGCAGCCCCTACTTTCATATTCCTGGGACTGTTTATATAATAGGTCCATATGGGGGTGGAGCCTAGCTGAGCGTGAGACGCGACGTGGTTGCCAGGACGACTGGGTGACAGTTAGTCAGTTAACAGTCAGTCAGTAAGGAGTGACAAGAAGAGACAAGAGTAAATTGATGACTGAAAGAAGGGCTAGAAATAACACATGCCCGACGTCCTGAGCGAGGGTACCCCAAAAGAAAAGAAAGACACAGGAAAAGGGGTAACCCAGACGGAAAGGGGACACCTTAGGTCTGGCGAGAGGCGGCTGAAGAGTTCAGGTCGACACCGGTATAACGGGACCAAGGAGGTTTGTTAGGTTTATCCCCAAAACCATTGACCGTTAACCTGGGATCCTAAATAAGAGGAGTCCCGGTACCCATCAAGAGTCTGACTACTAACCCCAAGCCGAGTTCACAACGCTGTTGTGGGATAGATAAAGAAATCATGCAGCATCAGACCCCTGGGAAAACCAGTGATGAGACTAATGAGTGGGTTAAAGAGGGAGTCACAGAGCCCTCAGAGCAGAGACCAAGAAAGAGTCAAAGAAAGGTTACCTGAGAGAAAAACTCTGTCATTAAATCTCCTCCGAAATTTGTGACCATTGGCCTTTTGGTAACCGAACTGTTTCTGCTGTTTACTGTGCAAAAGAAGATGCCAGTAAAAAGGACTTGTTTAAGCTGATGTGGACTCGGTGCGTCGTCTCTCCGCCATTCAACAGGACCCTGCGACATCAGAGAAGAAGGCAGCCATCACCGCTCGGTCGCTTCCCTCCTGGTCAGCGACCCGCCGCCCTGAGGTAAAATAGCTCCACCTGTGGGGAGCTGAGAGATCTTAAGCTGCCGTCACCATCGCCTCAGAGGTCGGCCGCGGGCAGCACTGGTGTATCCCGCTTACCAGACACCACAAGTGGCGTCACGTATATCCCCAAAATCATCCCTGTACCCCATTCCACAGCCGCAGAGTGAGCGCCCAGGGCACGAAGCCGGGACTGACCACCTGTGATAACCCCATCGAGAGTAAAGTATCCGTAGTCCCGGCACCAGAGTACCCCTTACCGAAAACCCTGACGATCGACTCACATGCTTGAATCTGATTGAAAATATGCCCAGATGGATTCAGGCAATGATGAAATCCAAAGATGGATTTACAAAATGCTAACAAAATAATACAAATTTAATTTTTTTAGGAGCAGAACAGTAACAATACAGAGACATGGCAAGAATCTGTATAGTTTTCTGTAAAATGAAGCTGGTCTCATGCTCAACACTTGAGTGGATGGGGAGATTTGGAGCCTGAGAGTCAAAAGTTCAAAAATTTGTCAGTGTAACAACAATCCCAAAGTTATAAGTCCATCTCCATAGATCTTGATGTTCCTTTGTCTACGGTGTGCAACAAAGTCAAGAAGTTTACAGCTCATGGCACTCTAGCTAATCTCCCTGGACATGGACGGAAGAGAAAAGTTGAAGAAAAGTTGCAATGCAAGTGCAGATCTTGCATGAGAAATCCTAATCAAGTTTCCAAGAAATTCAAGCTGTCGTGCAGGCTCAGGCTGCATCAGTGTCAGCACAAACTATCCATCGACATTTGAATGAAATGAAACGCTATAGTAGGAGATCCAGGATGACCTTACTGCTGACACATAGACATAAAAAAGCTAGACTGTAGCTTACCAAAATGTACGTGAGTAAGCCAAAGCCTTTTGGGAAAATGTATTGCGGACAAATTAGACCAATATAGAGCTTTTTGATAAAGCACATCATTCTGCTGTTTACCGAAAATGGAATGAGGCCTACAAAGAAAAGAACACAGTAGCTAAAGTCAACTATGGTGGAGTTTCAAAGATGTTTTGGGGTTGTTTTGCTGCCTCTGGCACTGGATGCTTTGACTGTGTGCAAAGCATCATGAAATCTGAGGATTACCAAATTATTTTGGGTCGCCATGTAGTGCCCAGTGTCAGAAAGCTGTTTTCGTCCTAGATCATGGTCTTCTAGCAAGACAATGACCCCAAACATACTTCAAGAAGCACCCAAAAATGAGTGGAAACAAAGCGTTGGAGAATTCTGCATTGATCAGCAATAGCTCTGGATCTAAATCCCATTAAACACCTGTGGAGAGATCTCAAAATTGCTGTTTTAAGAAGCCACCCTTCAAAATGAGAGATCTATACCAGTTTGCAAAAGAAGAGTGGTCAAAAATTCTAGTAGAGAGGTGTAAGAGGCTAGTTGATGGTTATAGGAAGCAATTGATTGCAGTTATTTATTCTAAAGGGTGTGCAACAGAATATTAGGTTGAGGGTGCCAACAATTTTGGAGTCTGGAGTGAAATTACGTCCAATTTGCCCTTATTTCTCTGAGGGTCTCTTTGTGTTGTTCTAATACACACAAAATATATCAATGTGCATAACAAAACGTGTAATTTCAATACATTTCTCAGAGAAATACCACATTTTCTGAAACAATTTCAAGGGTGCCAACACTTTCAGCCATGACTGTACATCTTTCACACACTTTTTTTGACACCATAAAAACTTTGCAAGCTACATTTTTTTATATGTAAAAAAGACCCCTCAATATGATGTAATCCTGACAAGGCAATGTTAAAAGAACATTTTCAGCTTCAGAAACATGTACTAGTTTTCCATTTCAGTTTACAATGTTTTTAACTTACAGTCGTTGTCCTGGAACCAAATAATATTGCAACTTGAGGAACCACTGGTATCTGTTTCCTTAGGCTGTGTGCACACGATGCGTTTTTTACCGCGGAAACGCTGCGTTTTGAACCGCAGCGTTTCAGTGGCAAATTGCATGCGTTCAGCTTTCCCAGCAAAGTATATGGGAAAGCTGAAAAATCAGTGCACATGCTGCGTTTCTTTACGCAGCGTTTTGGATGCCAAAAATCGGTGCGGAAAGAAAAGCAGCATGTCACTTCTTTTGTGCGTTGTGGCTGCGTTCTCTCCCCCATTGAAATCAATGATGTGGGGTCAGAACGCAGCCACAACGCATGGACCTGCTTTTTTGTTGCGGTCCGCGGCCTTTGTCGGCACGCCAGAACGCAGGCATTTACCTGGAAGTGAGGTCAAGAGGCTTCCTGTTGACCTCACTTCCTGGCAAAGCCCCCGGTGTCGCCAAAGTGCCCGCCCCGACCCCCCTCCTGAAAATCCAACATGGCCGCGCGCACAGTAGCGCACCGGCCGCCCTGCTCCTATGATTTCTGTCGCATGTGCAATAACACATGCGACAGAAAACTGTTCCCCAGGCCCTGCCCGTTCACCCCCTATTCCCCCCGGTGTCATACATACCTGTCCGGTCGCAGCGCTGATCCCCCGCGGCTCCCTCCTCCTCCTTCAGTGCACGCTGGCCGGTCACATGAGCAGAGCAGCTGACAGCCAGCACAGTGTTCAGTGTGAGCTGTGCTGGCTGCTCGCAGTCTGCAGCTGTGACCCGGGGAGAGTGGGTGCAGATTTTTGCACCCACTCTCCTCAAATGGAGGGTCTGCCCTCCTAGAAAATGGGGGATACGTTTCCTGAACGTGCCCCCATATTCTAGAAGGTCCAGAGGCGACGTGGGACATCCAAATGGATTTCTGCGGACCCATTTTTTTTTATTAAATTGGAGAACAAGGGAATGATTTGGGGAGTGTTTTTTCTAATAAAACATTTTTTGTTGTCTTTTTTGCTTTTGTTTACTGTCAATTAGTTATGTCGGGTGTCTGATAGACGCCGTGACATCACTAATTGCTGGGCTTGATGCCAGGTGACATTACACATCTGGTATCAACCCCATTTATTACCCCGTTAGCCAACGCACCAGGGCGCGGGATGAGTTGGGGCGAAGCGCCAGGATTGGCGCATCTAATGGATGCGCCACTTCTGGGGCGGCTGCGGCCTGCTATTTTTAGGCTGGGAAGAGTACAATAACCATGGCTCTTCCCACCCTGAGAATACCAGACCCCAGCTGTCAGCTTCACCTTGGCTGGTGATCTAATTTGGGGGGACCCCACGTTATTTTTTTTTTTATTCTTTATTTATAAATAAAAAAAAAAACATGGGGAGCCCTCCAAATTGATCACCAGCCAAGATGAAGCTGCCAGCTGTGGTTTGCAGGCTACAGCTGTCTGCTTTACCCTGACTGGCTATCAAAAATAGGGGGGACCCCACGCCATTTTTTTCATTTTTTTTTTTTTTTTTTTTATTGGATAAATACTAAGCTAGGCACCCTTTAGTGCCACATGAAAGGTACTAAAGGTGCCAGCTTAGAATATGCAGGCGGGGGTAGGACGTTCTATATATTTGACATCCCTTCATCCATTGACGCTTTTTAGGCTGTGTGTCCACAATCAGGGTTTGCAGCGTTATGGGCGCTGAGTGTTTTCCCTGCGTCCATAACGCTGCGTTGTGCAGTAGAAGCACAGTGGAAGGATTTTTGGAGATCCCATGCCCACTGTGCTTCTTTTCTCCGCAGCATAAACTGACCGGTAGCGTGGCTTCCCGAGCCTCAGCATGTCAATTTATGCTGCGGAGACGAGTGTTCTCTGCAGGTAGCATAGAGCTCCACAGCAGCCTGAACCCAAATCGTGGGCATGGGCAGCTGCAGGAAGGCTGGCACTGTGTACTAGACGCCGTGTCGCTGGATCATGGCCACATAGCCTTAGGCCCCTTTCACACGTCAGTGATTCTGGGACGTTTGTGCTTTTTTTTAAACGTACCAGGATCACTGACATACGCAGACCCATTATAATGAATGGGTCTGCTCACACGTCAGTGATTTTTCACTGCACGTGTCTCCATGCGGCGTACCCGCGTGTGCGTGATTGCCGCACGGAGACATGTCCATTTTTTTCTGGCATCACTGATGTCCCACGGACCACGCAGTGGTGTGATCCGTGAAACACGTGCCAGAAAAAAACGTGCTTTTAAAATAAAAAACATTTTAACTCACCCGGCTCCAGCGATGTCCTCTGCAGCCCGTCCTCCCTGTTCCTTCTGTGCCGGCTCATTATTGTCGCGCATATTCATGATGCACGACACAGCCGACCCGGAAGCAGCTGCTGCGGGGGTCAGCGCCGGCCGGATGCTGCACCGCGGGAGCGATCAGCACCATGGAGAGCGGGAGCGGGTGCAGGTGAGTTAATCTCTAAGTGCAATCACGGGCCACGGAGAACGGAGCCCGGATTGCACTTAGACAACCCACGTGTGCCGTGATTCACGGCACACGGAGGGACATGTGCGTGTTTTACACGCCAGTGAAAAACGTCAGTGTTTTTCACTGACATGTGAAGCGGGCCTAAAAGTGAGAATATTGTTGCTACAGCAACATTTTGGGTGAAGTAGCTGTGGATTCAAAATGCTTAATATACTCCTGAATAAAATCCTTGATGGGTGCAGATTCCAAAATGGGGTCACTTGTGGGGGTTTTCTGACGTATAGGTACCTAAGGGGCTTGGTGCGCGAAGTTTATTTCAACTTTTCCAAAATTCAAATGGTGCTCCTTCCATTCCAAGCCCTCCCATTTATCCAAACAGAATGTGGAGAAGGAAATGACATCACAGGTTTTTTTTTCCAAAGGTCTGTGTTCAACCAACTTTATTATCACTGACAAGTCTTAAAAAACGCACCTAAAAAAACGCATGAAAAACGCATGAAAAACGCATGAAAAACGCATGCGTTTTCGATGCGTTGTTTCTCAAAAAGCATTGTTTACAATTCTCCCCTCTGCCAGAGGGTGCGTTTTTTTCCGCGCGGAAAAAAAAGCAACGTGTGCACATACCCTTAACGTCAAAAATTCACTGTAAAACTAACCTAATGACCACGATATTCCTGCTATATTTGTAATATTCATAGACCTTGGAGATTTCCCATGCTAGACCACCTGTCTTTAGAGATGATACCTCTACAGAATTTTAAGATTATTTGGCAATCAGTCCAGTCTATATCAGATCAGATACTACAGATACTATCATCAATGAAGTTTAAATTGTTACTGAAACATGTACAATTTTTTCCCAATAATTCTTCTTTTTCAAGGTCTTTTGATTTAGTTTTTATCCACAACCATCAGTTAGCGACTTTGCACTGTATTTTTACACAGGCCTGTAGGCATGACTGGCTTTGCTGCCTCATTTACTATGAACCCATCATTTACAGAGGTTTTTGGTCCACAGCAACGTCTAATTATGAGGAATAGCCAAAGTGCTTTAGACTTCATAGCAATTTTCGCTTATCTGAATCCAAAGGAACAGAAATCTTCTTATTATTTCTGTCTTTCTAAAATGATAGTTTGTACCGCAGCAGAAAAAAATGATCATGTCAGCCTGTTCAGTACCATTCTGATATTATCTCACATAAATCACACAAGACATCAATCAGAATCCAGGATGCATCATCCTCTGCATGATTCCAACGAAAATATTGCTTAATTACATTATATGGTATCAAATAAGAATCTCGTATGTTTTGACGTGCTTGCTCAACAGATGTGCAATGAACAATATCTTGTTTCTTCCCCATAAAGCTTTGGTTGCAACTCAAGTACAATCTATGCAATGTATTTATTTGGAAAACATCAGTTGTCTGGGTAAAATGATTCCCTGGGCGCAATGTGCATCATAAGTGGAATGTATTACAGCTCTCTCCATCTCTCTCTTTTTAACACCTTTCATCTCCTGTTTAAAATGTTGTGATCGCCCTCTCCAGAGCGAAACTCAATTTCCTCTTTGCGTCCTATTTTATGGTTGTTGTCAGGAATTTCAGACATTTGTCTAGGTATATGACAGATCCGCTTCAGATTCATTGCTCTTCTTATGTACCTTAAGATTGCAATACCAAGTCCATAAATTTTGAGGGGGGGGGTTTGTGCTGCCAGCTTTCAGTTGTTTTGAGCTCATGCCCTGAAGGCTATTATTGCTGCTCATATTTGATATGGATTTGCTCAGTATTTGGGATAAACAGATAGCTGGGCTTTGTTGGCCAGAAATCTGGTTTGTTTTCCATAATCCCAAACTTTACGTTTCTCCTTTGTGATTTATCAAATCTTTGCACAAGCTGAAGGGCTCAGATGCTTTGTCATTAGAGTTCAACTCAATAGCTGCAGTTTTCCAATTTCTTCCTCTATGCAATCATTGGCTTTTCTTTTTATCTAGAACAATGGCCTGAAAACATATGTACTTTGTTACTCAGAGGTTTTGCTATTTGACAAAAATCACATGTAAAACAATATCTGATATAATAATCTAAGAACCTGGAGACAATGCCACCAATATATTATTTATTCAGGTAGATGTTGCTTCTTACCTGTAGATTAGAAAATATATACAATTAGTGTACAATTATTGTTACAGTGTTCTGCCCTAACTGCAGCGTATTTTCAAAATTATCGTTACCTTATCATTACCCAAAAATATCAAACAGATGGGAATTTGTCAAGAGAGAAGGAAATGTATCATACAATGGAAATACAAGCATCCCTGAAGCTAGGCATGACTGGGGAAGAAAAACCCCAAGTAGAAACACTAATAAACAAGAACAGCATTAAGGCAGATACTATCTAAGTATGGATCTACAGTTCTGACATGGTGGCAGAATATTTGTTAGGATGGTTTGCAATAAAGTGACTAAAAAAAGGGTACTAGTACCGTGGAAATACTTTTTGCCAAACAAAAACGACATTTTCACCACATGTAAAATAGTGTCACTAGTCAGTGTCTATGTCATGATTCATGCCTGGCTCAGCCACTGCTGAGCCATTGCTGGTATCTTATCTCAGGGTTACAGGTCATCATGGGAGGGGTTAATTCCATTCTGCCTTGTTCCAGAGGACAGGCTGCTATATCCTGGCACTGATCCTCCGGAACAGCGCCAGTAATACTTCCTGCTCTACAATGTGCATGCCTGGCTCCCATGAGTTAACCTGATTTGTCCTACCTCCCTACTACCTAGTCCTGACCCACATCTTCTTCTGTTCATCTGCCCATCATTTCCTGACTTTTCTGTCTGTAGATTCTGTATGCAGTTGTTGTCCCAGTCCTATCTGTCTGATTTCAGTGCCGACCTGTGTACCTCCACCCTTGTATGTTATTTTGACTCCTCGGCCTCTGACCTGCATCCTCATTCCCGACCTCGGCTCCATCTCTCCCTTCTGCTGTATATGTAACATCGCGGCTCCTGAGCCCTGGCTATTACCTGATAATGATTTGTTTACTCATGTATTATTGGCGAGACCTCCTGTTGCAGACCCAGCTTGTTGACTAGTCTATCGCCCTCTTGTGGGTTATTTGCTAACTGCACTTTGGACATCTCTCTCCAATCTGTCTCAGTGCCTCCACAAGCGAACAGGACAGTCCACATTATCAAAAATGGTTCGGGACATATAAGTGTTATCAGTAAAGATGAGCGAGCCTCTAAAGGCTCGAGTTCAGTTTGGTTCATCGAACGGAGTCCACGTTCGAGTTCGGCTCAACAAACCGTTCGACAAACCTCTCGAACCCCATTGAAAACAATGGGATTCAAACACAAACACATAAAAACACATAGAAAACACCTTCAAAGGTGTCCAAAAGGTGACAAACAACTTCCAAGACACCACAAACACATGGTAAAGTGACAAGGACATATACTCATGTGAAAAAAAACAGCTGGACGAGTTAAAAGAGGAGGAGACACAGATATAGGCATGTCATGCCCTTCTAAAATCATGTAAAACACAGCAAGGGGACTCCAAGCAGAGTCTCCCTTTTTTCCAAAAATTGGGCCCCACAGACACCCCTTCAGTGGCATCACTTGTGCCCCAGTTGCAAACTTGACAGGTAGATTTGCATCAAACACATTCCAAAATATGCCAGCATTAACTGTCCCCAGGATGACACCGGGGTAGGTAGCAAAGTTTTTGTTGAACCATGACTTGTTCATCTTGGCTCGTTTTTAAAAACACAGCAAGGGGACTCCAAGCAGAGTCTCCCTTTTTTTCCAAAAATTGAGCCCCACAGACACCCCTTCAGTGGCATCACTTGTGCTCCAGTTGCAAACTTGACAGGTAGATTTGCATCAAGCACATTCCAAAATACGCCAGCCTTGACTGTCCCCAGGATGACACCGGGGTAGATAGCAAAGTCTTTGCTGAACCATGACTTGTTCATCTTGGCTCGTTTTTAAAAACACCGCAAGGGGACTCCAAGCAGAGTCTCTCTTTTTTCCAAAAATTGGGCCACACACACCACTTCAGTGACATCAGGTGTCCCCCAGTTGCAAATTTGACAGGTTGATTTGCAGGAAGCACATTCCAAAATACGCCAGCCTTTACTCTCCCCAGGATGACACAGGGGTAGTAAAGTCCTTGCGGATCCATGACTTGTTCATCTTGATGAACGTTAGTCTGTCCACATTGTCACTGTAGAGACGCATGCGCTTATCTGTCAGCACACACCCAGCAGCACTGAAGACACGTTCAGAGACAACGCTGGCTGCGGGAGACGACAAGATCTCCAAGGCGTAAGTGGTGAGCTCAGGCCATTTTTCAAGATTGGAAGGCCAAAATGAGCAAGGCTCCAGTTGCAAAGTCATGGCATCGATGTTCATTTGGAGATACTCCTGTATCATCCTCTCCAGCCGTTGACTATGTGTCAGAATTCTTGTCTCTTGTGGCCTTGCAAAGGATGGTCTAAAAAAATTATGAAACGAATTCAAAAAATTACTGTTACCATTGCTGTTACGGTTTGACTGATAATGACGAGACAGTCCCATGTTTGGCAAGTTACAACTGGGAGATTGACTCCATGCACCACTGTTGTTTGGTGGAAAAGCCGAGCTAAGATTGAGTAACAGCTTCTGCTGATACTCCTGCATACGTGCGTCCCTTTCTATGGCTGGAAATATTTCTCCAAATTTGGACTTGTACCGGGGATCTAATAGTGTGGCAACCCAGTAGTCATCATCACTTCTAATTCGGACAATCCGAGGTTCATGTTGTAGTAGTGCAGCAAATAGGCGCTCATGTGTCTTCCGCATCCATGCGGACCAAGTCCTCGCTGTGTTTGTGGCGGCGAGGTGATAACCGTTCTTTCTTCCTCTGACATCTCCCCCCAACCTCGTTCAACCGAAATTTGACCAAGGGCTCCCTTATCTGCTGAGTCTTCCATGTCCATCGAGAGTTCGCCCTCCATTTCTTCCTGGGCTCCTGCACCTTCCTCAACATTTCGGCTGCTACATGCGCCCTTGTTAATCCCTCTCCCCCCACCGTCCCATGCCTGCTGCCTTGGTGATGATGAACGTCTGGACCTTGTAGATGTTGGTATCCCTTGCGCATATGAATCCTCCTGTACTTCCTTCCCTTCCTCTTGTCCCACCACCTGACTCCGAATACTATCTAACATGTGCTCCAGCATGTAAATGACTGGAATTGTCATGCTGATAATGGCATTTTCAGCGCTAAACATATTCGTCGCCATGTCGAAACTGTGCAGAAGGGTGCATAGGTCCTTAATCTGAGACAACTCCAGCAGTGTGATCTTCCCCACCTCTGCATCTTGTTGGCCCGGGCTATATGTCATAACGTATTGCACCAGGGCTCGGCGGTGCTGCCACAGTTGCTGCAACATGTGGAGAGTCGAATTCCAGCGTGTCGGCACATCGCATTTCAGGCGATGAACCGGCAGGCCGAAAGACTTCTGGAGCGATACAAGTCGGTCAGCTGCAGCGTTTGAATGGCGGAAGTGAGCAGAGAGTGACCGTGCCCTGTGCAGAAGCCCCTCTAGGCCGGGATAGTGGGTTAAAAATTGTTGGACAACAAGGTTCAACACGTGAGCCATACAAGGCACGTGTGTCACCTTGCCCCGGAGAAGGACCGCACCCAGGTTTGCAGCATTGTCGCACACGGCCTTCCTTGGCTGCAGGTTGAGTGGAAACAACCATTTATGAAACTCGCTCACAAGAGCTGACCACAACTCCTCAGCTGTGTGACTCTTATTTCCAAGACATTTCAAGGTAAAGACCGCCTGATACCATTGAGCTCTGCTGCCAGCATTGTAAGGAGGTGTGCGGGATTCCTTGTGCGCAGTTACAACGCGGGTGGCCTGATCAGGCAGGCTTGGGGCGGAGGTGGAGGACCCAGACGAGGTTGAGGAGGCAGAAGCAGTGGAGGAACTTCTACATATAGAGGATTGAAGCACAACTCGTGGGGACGGTAAGACTTGTTCAGCAGACCCTTCTCCATCTCTCACCATAGTTACCCAGTGCCCAGTCAGCGACATGTAACGCCCCTGTCCATGCTTACTGGTCCAAGTATCGGTGGTGAAATGCACCCTGTCACACACAGAGTTTCTCAAGGAAGTGGTGATGTTCTGTGCGACATGCTGGTGTAGCGCAGGCACACCTTTCTTGGAGAAGTAGTGGCGACTGGGCATCTGGTACTGGGGCACTGCAACTGACATAAGGTCTCGAAAATCCTCTGTGTCCACCAGGCAGAAAGGCAGAATTTCAGTAGCCAAGAGCTTACAGAGGGTGAAATTCAACCTCTTAGCTTCGTCATGGCTCGTAGGAAATGGCCTTCTATTGGTCCACATCTGAGGGACCGAGATCTGGCTGGTGTTTGGAGACGGTGTGGAGTAGGGTGTCCCTGGAAAACTGCAAGTCTATGAGGAAAGTGCAGGCTCTTAGTGCCTGGGCCACACACCCGGACACGGTCAGTTTACTCCTCCACTACTACTTCACTCCTTTCACTTGCACTTCCCTAACTGATCTTCACTGACTTCCCTTTCCTGCCTCCAGGACTGTGAACTTTTCAGTGGGTGGGGCCAACCGCCTGGCTCCACCCCACCTGGTGTGGACATCAGCCCCTGGAGGGAGGCAACAAGGATTTTGTGTCTGGCTTATGTGCCTGTCTCGGGGTGGGGGTGTGTGTTGCAGTACCTGTGACGACCTGGCTGGTCCAGGGTGCCACACACAGGTGCTGTACCATGATTGCCAGCAAAGGAACACTAAGGTAGTATCCCAGTAAATTTTAGTATGCCCCTAATAGTGGCAGCATAGTTTGCAATTAGAATTGCGTAGCAAAAATAAACAGGTGTGTACCATGCACAGGTGCTATACCGTGATTGCCAGCAAAGGAACACTAAGGTATTATCCCAGTAAATTTTAGTATGCCCCTAATAGTGGCAGCACAGTTTGCAATTAGAATTGCGTAGCAAAAATGGGCAGGTGTGTACCATGCACAGATGCTGTACCGTGATTGCCAGCAAAGGAACACTAAGGTAGTATCCCAGTAAATTTTAGTATGCCCCTAACAGTGGCAGCACAATTTGCAATTAGAATTGCGTAGCAAAAATGGACAGGTGTGTACCATGCACAGGTGCTGTACCGTGATTGCCAGCAAAGGAACACTAAGGTTGTATCCCAGTAAATTTTAGTATGCCCCTAACAGCAGCAGCACAGTTTGCAATTAGAATTGCATAGCAAAAATGAACAGGTGTGTACCATGGCACAGGTGCTATACCGTGATTGCCAGCAAAGGAAAACTAAGGTAGTATCCCAGTAAATTTTAGTATGCCCCTAACAGTGGCAGTACAATTTGCAATTAGAATTGCGTAGCAAAAATGGACAGGTGTGTACCATGCACATGTCGCGGGCGGGGAGGATGCTGCTGCACTGCGCTCGCTAACGCTTGGGTCCGGCGCTGCTGCGATGGCTGCTCGGTGGCTCAAGCGGTGGGCCAGATCCGGGGACTCGAGCGGCGCTCCTCGCCCATGAGTGAAAGGGGGTAGTTTGGTTTGGGGATTTGGTCCATGACGCCACCCACGGGTTGTGGTGAGGTTGGGCACCACCGCTGCTGGTGACGGGGATCCCGGGAGCGATGGTAGGGAGCAGCTGGGATGTTGTTTCCTCCCTCCGTGAGTAGGGGTTGGTGGTCTCGGGGCCCGGTGAGGTGATGGGGAGGCAGGGTTGGCAAGGTACAGGGTCACCTGGACTGCGCAGAACGGTGCCGGACGGCACGGTAGTACTCACTCAGCCACAAATGTACGCAAAGTCTCTGGTAAAACAAACGGCTGGATGGACGGGTCCCGCAGCCGGCTGCTGTGACTTCTCCCGGACGGTTGGTGGTGGCTGCCTTTCCCTGCACCTTTGTGTATGTTCGGTCCCAATTGATTCCCACCGGTAACCCGCTCCCCAGCGTGTGTATGTGCCGGAGGAGCCCTTTTGCCCACAGGCTCTGGCCCTTGGAACTCTAGCTGTGGTGGTAACTGTATTTCCTTTTGCTGGTCGGACGGTTGCCTTCAATCGGGTCTTGGCTGTTAGGAAACACCTGGGGTTCCGGTCACTGATGGATTTGACCTCTAATGGTGACTAGAAAAACCACAAAGAACTATATCAAAAAAACACCAAAAAGGAGCCAAGACAAATGATATGTGCACACACAGAATGTGGTGAGCCTTCCTCATAAAGATGGCTGCAGCCGAGGTGCAAGATGCTGATGTCACAGCCACTCAACCTCCACACTAGGGGGGAGGGGCGGCTGCTTAGCATAAGACATGCACACTAATAAGGCTTGCACTGGGAGCCCATCATATAATGAGTGAAATGCACAGTGTCTGAACTGTGACCTATAAATGACGCCAGAAACCCAGGTCAGGCGGGCAAAACAGCACTATATAGGTGCATCTCGCACGGATACACGAGACGCACAGTGTCTGAATAATGGCCTATAAATGACGCACAACACCAGGTCCAGGCGGGTCAGTTAGCACTATGAGTACATAACACATGACAGGCTCACCATTTAACCACCTGAATTCAAAAGGTCCACACACATCCTGCAAAAATGGATAAAATGTGCCATACCTCAACTAGTGAGATATTAGTTTATATTTTGGCCCAAAATATGTAAGCTCGCAATCCGTTCGTCAAGGATTCTCACACTTGCGAGTCCCTACACTGAATTAGTTAGAAAAAACACAAAGAACTATATCAAAAAAACACCAAAAAGGAGCCAAGACAAATGATATGTGCACACACAGAATGTGGTGAGCCTTCCTTATAAAGATGGCTGCAGCCGAGGTGCAAGATGCTGATGTCACTGCCACTCAACCTCCACACTAGGGGGGAGGGGCGGCTGCTTAGCATAAGACATGCACACTAATAAGGCTTGCACTGGGAGCCCATCATTTAATGAGTGAAATGCACAGTGTCTGAACTGTGACCTATAAATGACGCCAGAAACCCAGGTCAGGCGGGCAAAACAGCACTATATAGGTGCATCTCGCACGGATACACGAGATGCACAGTGTCTGAATAATGGCCTATAAATGACGCACAACACCAGGTCAAGGAGGGTCAGTTAGCACTATGAGTACATAACACATAACAGGCTCACCATTTAACCACCTGAATTCAAAGGTCCACACACATCCTGCACTGACGGATTTGACCTCTAATGGTGACTCCAAGCCTGGTCGGGGTCCGTAGGCCCTGCCTGTGTGTGCTGGCTTCACTTCGCTCCCCGGTTCGGTACCGGCGGGCCACCGCCTGTCCCCGGTCCTACGGTTCCGCGTTGATTTGTCTCTCCTGCAGACAGCCACCACCGTGTGCCAACCTTGCTCTTAGTGCCTGGGCCACACACCCGGACACGGTCAGTTTACTCCTCCACTACTACTTCACTCCTTTCACTTGCACTTCCCTAACTGATCTTCACTGACTTCCCTTTCCTGCCTCCAGGACTGTGAACTCTTCAGTGGGTGGGGCCAACCGCCTGGCTCCACCCCACCTGGTGTGGACATCAGCCCCTGGAGGGAGGCAACAAGGATTTTGTGTCTGGCTGATGTGCCTGTCTCGGGGTGGGGGTGTGTGTTGCAGTACCTGTGACGACCTGGCTGGTCCAGGGCGCCACACACAGGTGCTGTACCATGATTGCCAGCAAAGAAACACTAAGGTAGTATCCCAGTAAATTTTAGTATGCCCCTAATAGTGGCAGCATAGTTTGCAATTAGAATTGCGTAGCAAAAATAAACAGGTGTGTACCATGCACAGGTGCTATACCGTGATTGCCAGCAAAGGAACACTAAGGTAGTATTCCAGTAAATTTTAGTATGCCCCTAATAGTGGCAGCACAGTTTGCAATTAGAATTGCGTAGCAAAAATGGACAGGTGTGTACCATGCACAGATGCTGTACCGTGATTGCCAGCAAAGGAACACTAAGGTAGTATCCAAGTAAATTTTAGTATGCCCCTAACAGTGGCAGCACAATTTGCAATTAGAATTGCGTAGCAAAAATGGACAGGTGTGTACAATGCACAGGTGCTGTACCGTGATTGCCCACCAAGGAACACTAAGGTAGTATCCCAGTCAATTTTAGTATGCCCCTAACAGTGGCAGCACAGATTGCAATTAGAATAGCGTGGCAAAAATAGGCAGGTGGGTAGAATGCACGGGTGCAGTGGGTCAGTGGACAGCAAAGGAACACTAAGTTAGTATTCCAGACACTTTTAGGATGGCAGAAAAAGTGTCAGCTCTTTGGGGAAATAAAATAGTGTGGCAAAAATGGGCAGGTGGCTACAGTGCGTGGCGTCTGTGGGTCAGTGGACAGGAAAGGAACACTAACTTAGTATTCCAGACACTTTTAGGATGGCACAAAAAGTGTCAGCTCTTTGGGGAAATAAAATAGCGTGGCACAAATGGGCAGGTGGGTAGAATGCACGGGTGCAGTGGGTCAGTGGACAGCAAAGGAACACTAAGTTAGTATTCCAGACACTTTTAGGATGGCAGAAAAAGTGTCAGCTCTTTGGGGAAATAAAATAGTGTGGCAAAAATGGGCAGGTGGCTACAGTGCGTGGCGTCTGTGGGTCAGTGGACAGGAAAGGAACACTAACTTAGTATTCCAGACACTTTTAGGATGGCACAAAAAGTGTCAGCTCTTTGGGGAAATAAAATAGCGTGGCACAAATGGGCAGGTGGGTAGAATGCATGGGTGCTGTGGGTCAGTGGACAGCAAAGGAAGGCTCACTTTCTATCCCTGCTAATGAAAAAATGCAGCAAGGAATTGCCTGAGCTGAGGTAGTCAGACGCTGTTATCTAAAGCCCTACAGAGCATTTGCACGGACCTGCCTAGTAGACTTGAGCACGGTTCGTGGTTCTCCAGTTCGCGGTTCGAGTGATTTTGGGGGGTGTTCTAGATCGAACTAGAACGCAAGCTTTTTGCTAAAAGTTATTAGCTCGAGTTACGTTTGAGAACGGTTCTATCAGTAAAAATCCAAGCTAATTACTAGCTGGCTTTTCACTGTCATAGTGTAAATCACTCTGTGACTCACAGTATTATCAAATTTCAGCGTATAGTGTGCGGGGGCTGCGCGTTCAGATTACTGCTGCTGGGATAATGGCGATCGCCATTCTTTTTTTTTCCTGCCAAGCCTGCAAAGCCATTTTAATGTAAAAAAGTGCTGCCAGTTAGTGGCATCCTAAAAGTGGCTGTTGGACTCCATTAGTGTCCCACTGGTGCCAAGCAATTTCCGGCACCTCTGCACTGCACCCTCAAGCTCAATTTTACTAAGCTATTATAATAGCAAACACTGAGGAAACTTAGTGGCATCCTAAAAGTGGCTGTTGGACTCCATTAGTGTCCCACTGGTGCCAAGCAATTTCCAGCACCTCTGCATTGAACCCTCAAGCTTATTTTTACTAAGCTATTATAATAGCAAACACTGAGGAAACTTAGTGGCATCCTAAAAGTGGCTGTTGGACTCCGTTAGTGTCCCACTGGTGCCAAGCAATTTCCAGCACCTCTGCATTGCACCCTAAATCTCATTTTTACTAAGCTATTACATTACCAAACACTGAGGAAACTTAGTGGCATCCAAAAAGTGTCTGTTGGACTCCTTAAGTGTCCCACTGGTGCCAAGCAATTTCCAGCACCTCTGTATTGCACCCTCAAGCTCATTTTTACTAAGCTATTATAATAGCAAACACTGAGGAAACTTAGTGGCATCCTAAAAGTGGTTGTTGGACTCCAATAGTGTCCCACTGGTGCCAAGCAATTTCCAGCACCTCTGCATTGCACCCTCAAGCTCATTTTTACTAAGCTATTATAATAGCAAACAACGAGGAAACTTAGTGGCATCCTAAAAGTGGTTGTTGGAATCCATTAGTGTCCCACTGGTGCCAAGCAATTCCCAGCACCTCTGCATTGCACCCTCAAGCTTATTTTTACTAAGCTATTATAATAGCAAACACTGAGGAAACTTAGTGGCATCCTAAAAGTGGCTGTTGGACTCCATTAGTGTCCCACTGGTGCCAAGCAATTTCCAGCACCTCTGCATTGCACCCTCAAGCTCATTTTTACTAAGCTATTATAATAGCAAACACTGAGGAAACTTAGTGGCATCCTAAAAGTGGCTGTTGGACTTCATTAGTGTCCCACTGGTGGCAAGCAATTTCCAGCACCTCTGCATTGCACCCTCAAGCTCATATTTACTAAGCTATTATAATAGCAAACACTGAGGAAACTTATTGGAATCCAAAAAGTGTCTGTTGGACTCCATTAGTGTCCCACTGGTGCAAAGCAATTTCCAGCAACTCTGCATTGCACCCTCAAGCTCATTTTTATTAAACTATTATATTAGCAAACACTGAGATAACTTAGTGGCATCCTAAAAGGGGCTGTTGGACTCCATTAGTGTCCCACTGGTGCCAAGCAATTTCCAGCAACTCTACATTGTACCCTCAAGCTTATTTTTACTAAGCTATTATAATAGCAAACACTGAGGAAACTTAGTGGCATCCTAAATGTGTCTGTTGGACTCCATTAGTGTCCCACTGGTGCCAAGCAATTTCCAGCACCTCTGCATTGCACCCTCAAGCTCATTTTTACTAAGCTTTTACATTAGCAAACACTGAGGAAACTTAGTGGCATCCAAAAAGTGTCTGTTGGACTCCTTTAGTGTCCCACTGGTGCTAAGCAATTTCCAGCACCTCTGCATTGCACCCTCAAGCTCATTTTTACTAAGCTATTATAATAGCAAACACTGAGGAAACTTAGTGGCATCATAAAAGTGGCTGTTGGACTCCATTAGTGTCCCACTGGTGCCAAGCCATTTTAGCACCTCTGCATTGCACCCTCAAGCTCACTTTTACTAAGCTATTATATTAGCAAACACGGAGATAACTTTGTGGCATCCTAAAAGTGGCTGTTGGACTCCATTAGTGTCCCACTGGTGCCAAGCAACTTCCAGCACCTCTGCATTGCACCCTCAAGCTCACTTTTACTAAGCTATTATATTAGTAAACACTGAGGAAGCTTAGTGGCATCCTAATAGTGGTTGTTGGAATCCATTAGTGTCCCACTGTGTCAGGGCCAGGCGGTCGGGCAGACCCAGGAGGTGGATCCACTGGGCCGAACTCTAAGATGGTAGTAAGGAGTCCGGTAGCTGAAGCACTATGGGCAGTAGAACAGTCCGTGCTAGAGAGTGTAACGAAGAAGTCCCTGGGACCACGGAGTCACAGATGGTAGTCCGGGTGACGTAGCTCAGGTTCGGAAGCCGAGGTGATGTCAGGCGGGGTCCGGAACCTTTGGAGCGAGATGACGGGTCACCGCAGGGATCCGAGATGGTACGGACTGTCAGATGGCAGACGGACAGCGTGCGGGGTTCGGGATTCAGCAGGACCGGATGGCGAGGCAGGATCAGCTCTAGAAGAGAGATACGTGAGTATGGCACGAAGACACAAGGAGACCTGACTCCTAGCTTGGAAAACACGAAGATCAGGCCCCGCCCTCTTGGACAATACACCCCTTTATACCCTGTACCTGTTTAGCCTCATTTCCTGTTAATGGACGCTGGCCCTTTAAGAAAGGGTCAGTGACCGCGCGCGCGCCCTAATGCGCATGCGCGCAGCCCGGGTGCCAGAAGCCAGGGAAGGAGGCTGAGAAGAGGACGCAGGGGAGCCGGCCAGGGCCTGGGAAGCCGTCGGGCGCCGCGATCGGAGACCAGGGGGCCTGGGAAGGACGGGCACCGGAGCCAAGGACCCGGGGAGCGTGGCAGGTGAGCCGGGGAGCGGGGCTGAGGACCCGGGGAGCGGAGCAGAGGACCCGGGGAGGGGAGCCAAGGACCCGGGGAGCGTGACAGTACCCCCCCCCCACGCCCCCCTCCCCGCAACCGGGACATGAAGGCACGGATCAGAGGAGTGCCCACGTTCTCCCTGGGCTCCCAGGACCTATCCTCAGGACCATACCCCTCCCAGTCCACCAGGAAGAACTGTCGACCTCGTACGGTCTTCATGGCCACGATATCCCTTACCGCATAGATGTCGTCATCGGCAATAGGTGGAGGAGCCGGACTGGCAGCAGCGGAGAAGGGACCAAGGACAACCGGCTTGAGCAGGGAGACGTGGAATGAGTTGGGTATCCTCATCGTGGCCGGGAGCTGTAGCTTGTAGGAGACCTCATTGATCTTGCTGAGGACCTTAAACGGCCCGATGTAGCGAGGACCCAGCTTGTAGGAAGGTATCTTCAATCGGATGTACTGGGAAGCAAGCCAGACCAGGTCACCAGTAGAGAAACACGGAGGGTCCAGACGCCTCTTGTCAGTGTGTTTCTTCATCCGCTGGGAAGCGCGTCCAAGGGACGCCTTGACAGAGTCCCAAATGGTAGCGAAGTCACGGGCTACAGTATCAGCCGCAGGGACATCCGAAGAAGGGGATATAGGCAATGGAACGGAGGGCTGAAGTCCGTAAACGACATGGAAGGGAGATTTGGAGGACGACTCACTGATGTGGTGGTTATGTGAGAATTCAGCCCAAGGCAGAAGCGTGGACCAGTCGTCGTGATGGGCGTTGACATAGTGACGTAAGAAGGATGTCAAGATTTGATTGACCCTCTCTACTTGGCCATTAGACTGAGGATGGTATGCGGAAGAAAAGTCCAGAGTTACTCCCAGATGTTTGCAGAGCGCCCTCCAGAAGCGGGAGGTGAACTGAGTTCCTCTGTCGGACACGATGTGGGATGGAAAGCCATGCAAGCGGAAGATGTGATGTATATAGGCTTCCGCGAGTTCCTGAGCAGAGGGCAGTCCAGCCATGGGAATGAAGTGAGCCATTTTGGAGAACCGGTCCACCACGACCCATATGACTGTGTGTCCAGAGGATAATGGCAAGTCCGTAATAAAATCCATCGCTATGTGTTGCCACGGAACTGAGGGTATAGGCAGAGGCAGAAGACGGCCATAGGGCAGGTGTTTGGGCGTCTTGTTTCTGGCACAAGAGGAGCAGGCAGAGACAAAAGCAGCGACGTCCGTGCGAAGGGATGGCCACCAGTAATGGCGTACAATCGCACCCCATGTTCTCTTCTGGCCTGCATGACCGGCTGTTTTTGAGGCATGACCCCAGTGTAACACTTTTTGCCTGTCAGTCTCAGAGACATAGGTCTTTCCGGGCGGTATCTAGGCCAGGGTGACAGGGGCCACCGGAATGATCTTGCTAGGAGAGATGATGGGTTGGGTAGTCTCTTCCTCCTGCTCCATGGGCATGAAAGACCTAGACAAGGCATCAGCGCGTACATTCTTGTCCGCGGGTCGGAAATGGAGCTGGAAGTCAAACCTGGCAAAGAATAGGGACCACCTGGCTTGCCGTGGGTTCAGTCGCTGAGCGGACCGCAGGTATTCCAGGTTCTTGTGGTCCGTGTAGATAATCACGGGGTACACTGCTCCTTCCAGGAGGTAGCGCCACTCCTCCAGAGCCAGTTTGACCGCCAATAGTTCTCGGTCACCGATGGTGTAATTACGTTCAGGCGCTGAGAAGCTCTTGGAGAAGAAACCGCACGTCACCATCTTGCCGGAGGAGGACTTCTGCATGAGCACTGCTCCGGCTCCCGAGGAGGAGGCATCCACCTCCAAGGTGAACTGGCGGTTTAACTCCGGACGGTGGAGTACAGGAGCGGAGGCAAATGCTCGCTTCAGTGAGCAAAACGCGGCGTCGGCCGCAGGTGACCAGTCCTTTGGATTAGCCTCCTTTTTGGTCAAAGCGGAGAGAGGAGCAGTCAGGGCAGAGAAGTGAGGGATAAACTGGCGGTAGTAGTTGGCGAATCCCAGGAACCGTTGGATTGCCTTCAGTCCAGAAGGGGGAGGCCAGTTGAGTATGGAGGAGACCTTCTTTGGATCCATCTGCAGTCCAGTGCCCGAGATGATGTATCCCAGGAAAGGGAGAGAAGACTGCTCAAAGACACACTTCTCATATTTGGCGTAGAGACGATTCTCTCTCAGTCTTTGTAGAACCAGCTGTACGTTCTCTCTGTGGGTCTGGAGGTCCGGAGAGAAGATAAGGATGTCATCCAGATAAACTACTACACAGATGTAGAGGAGGTCCCGGAATATGTCGTTCACCAATTCTTGGAAGACTGCTGGTGCGTTACACAGGCCGAAGGGCATCACGCAGTATTCATAATGCCCATCGCGAGTATTAAACGCGGTCTTCCATTCGTCCCCAGAGCGGATACGAACTAGGTTGTAGGCACCCCGAAGATCCAGCTTGGTGAACACACGGGCTCCTCTGAGCCGGTCGAACAATTCGGGGATGAGCGGCAGAGGGTACTTGTTTTTTACGGTGATCTGATTCAGACCCCGGTAGTCGATGCATGGGCGTAGGTCACCCTCTTTCTTCTTAACGAAGAAGAAGCCTGCTCCCGCAGGAGAGGAGGATCTCCGGATGAATCCCTTTGCCAGGCTTTCTGTGATGTAGGTAGACATGGCCCTGGTTTCGGCTGGAGACAACGGATATATCCGTCCTCGAGGCGGTGTTGTTCCTGGGAGCAGGTCGATGGCACAATCGTAGGGACGGTGTGGCGGAAGTACCTCGGACTCCTTCTTGTCAAAAACGTCTGCGAAGGACCAATAGGCCGAAGGCAGTTCCGGTAGGTTCTCTGGAACCGGAGGTCGTCGGATGGGTTGTATGGACTTCAGACACTTCTCATGACAAGCAGGACCCCATCGGGTGATTTCGCCAGTACCCCAGCTGACTGATGGTTCGTGTGTCCGCAACCAGGGAAGTCCCAGCAGGATTTGATGGGACATGTGTGGAAGGACGTAGAGAGCGATGTTCTCGGTGTGCAGGGCACCGATACGCAGTTCGACCGGACTGGTGACCCAGGAGATGGTATCAGAGAGGGGTCTCCCATCCACAGAGGCAATCACTAGGGGCTTCTCGAGTGGAGTAACAGGCAGCTGGTACTTGTCCACCGTGGCCTGCTGGATGAAATTGCCTGCTGCTCCAGAGTCGAGGTATGCCTCAGCCGTGAAGCGCGTCTGTCCCGTTGACACTTGCACAGTCCACATAACCGGGTCTGAGAGAGTCCCAGCACCTAGGGTGGCCTCTCCTACCAACCCTAGGCTTTGGAGTTTCCCGACCTTTCCGGACAGGAGCGTAGGAGGTGTGTGTCCTCTCCGCAGTAAAAGCAGAGACCCTTGGCGAGCCGCTCTGCTCGACGTTGTTCAGACTGTCGTACTCGGTCGATCTGCATGGGCTCGTGGACGGGAATCCCAGCTGTTGATGACTGAGATACGGAGGGCTTCTGTGGAGGAGAGGAATGCCGTACCGGACGTCTCTCACGAGACAGCTCTTTGGAGCGCTCCTGAAAACGAATGTCCACTCGAGTTGCTAGGGCAATCAGGGCATCTAGGGTGGAGGGCACGTCACGACCCGCCAACTCATCTTTGATGCGACTCGAGAGTCCTTCCCAGAAGGCGGCTGTTAGGGCCTCATTATTCCACCCGAGTTCTGAAGCCAAAGTGCGGAAACGGATGGCGTATTGGCCCACCGTCAGTGTTCCTTGACGTAAGCGGAGGAGGGATGAAGCAGACGCAGAGGCGCGTCCCGGCTCGTCAAAGGTGCTGCGAAAGGCCTGCAGGAACTCTTGAAGATCCTTGGTCATAGGGTCCTCCTTCTCCCACAAC
Source organism: Anomaloglossus baeobatrachus (assembly GCF_048569485.1). NCBI lineage: Eukaryota > Metazoa > Chordata > Amphibia > Anura > Aromobatidae > Anomaloglossus > Anomaloglossus baeobatrachus. The sequence continues at coordinate 484,756,863 of NC_134353.1, read as the reverse complement.
GGGTTCATCCACGCCAGTGCCTCGCCCTCCAGGTGAGACATGATGAAGGCGACCTTGGCTTGGTCGGAGGCAAACAGATGTGGCAGCTGCGTGAAATGGAGGGAGCATTGGTTTATAAACCCCCTGCAGGACTTGGGATCTCCGGCGTACCGGGGTGGTGAGGCCAAACGCAGTCTGGAAGCATCCGAAGAAGCAGCCACGGGAGCGGGGGACGTGGCTTGACTAGTGGCGGCTTGGGATGTCGAAGACGTGACTGCCGCTTGTAGCGTGGTCAGGCGGGTGTCCACGGAAGTCATAAAGTTCAGCATGCGGGTCTGGACTTCACGCTGGCGTTGGAGTTCCTCTTGCAAGGCTGCTAGTGCTGCAGCGGGATCCATGGCCTGATCCTACTGTCAGGGCCAGGCGGTCGGGCAGACCCAGGAGGTGGATCCACTGGGCCGAACTCTAAGATGGTAGTAAGGAGTCCGGTAGCTGAAGCACTATGGGCAGTAGAACAGTCCGTGCCAGAGAGTGTAACGAAGAAGTCCCTGGGACCACGGAGTCACAGATGGTAGTCCGGGTGACGTAGCTCAGGTTCGGAAGCCGAGGTGATGTCAGGCGGGGTCCGGAACCTTTGGAGCGAGATGACGGGTCACCGCAGGGATCCGAGATGGTACGGACTGTCAGATGGCAGACGGACAGCGTGCGGGGTTCGGGATTCAGCAGGACCGGATGGCGAGGCAGGATCAGCTCTAGAAGAGAGATACGTGAGTATGGCACGAAGACACAAGGAGACCTGACTCCTAGCTTGGAAAACACGAAGATCAGGCCCCGCCCTCTTGGACAATACACCCCTTTATACCCTGTACCTGTTTAGCCTCATTTCCTGTTAATGGACGCTGGCCCTTTAAGAAAGGGTCAGTGACCGCGCGCGCGCCCTAATGCGCATGCGCGCAGCCCGGGTGCCAGAAGCCAGGGAAGGAGGCTGAGAAGAGGACGCAGGGGAGCCGGCCAGGGCCTGGGAAGCCGTCGGGCGCCGCGATCGGAGACCAGGGGGCCTGGGAAGGACGGTCACCGGAGCCAAGGACCCGGGGAGCGTGGCAGGTGAGCCGGGGAGCGGGGCTGAGGACCCGGGGAGCGGAGCAGAGGACCCGGGGAGGGGAGCCAAGGACCCGGGGAGCGTGACACACTGGTGCCAAGCAATTTCCAGCACCTCTGCACTGCACCCTCAAGCTCATTTTTACTAAGCTATTATATTAGCAAACACTGAGGAAACTTAGTGGCATCCAAAAAGTGTCTGTTGGACTCCATTAGTGTCCCACTGGTGCCAAGCAATTTCCAGCACCTCTGCATTGCACCCTCAAGCTCACTTTTACTAAGCTATTATATTAGCAAACACTGAGGAAACTTAGTGGCATCCTAAAAGTGGCTGTTGGACTCCATTAATGTCCCACTGGTGCCAAACAATTTCCAGCACCTCTGCATTGCACCCTCAAGCTCATTTTTACTAAGCTTTTACATTAGCTAACACTGAGGAAACTTATTGGCATCCTAAATGTGTCTGTTGGACTCCATTAGTGTCCCACTGGTGCCAAGCAATTTCCAGCAACTCTGCATTGCACCCTCAAGCTCATTTTTACTAAGCTAATATACTAGCAAACACTGTGGAAACTTAATGGCATCCTAAAAGTGTCTGTTGGACCCAATTAGTGTCCCACTGGTGCCAAGCAATTTCCATCACCAAAATGGGCAGGTGAGTAGAATGCACGGGTGCTGTGGGTCAGTGGACAGCAAAGGAACACTAAGTTAGTATTCCAGACACTTTTAGGATGGCAGAAAAAGTGTCAGCTCTTTGGGGAAATAAAATAGTGTGGCAAAAATGGGCAGGTGGCTACAGTGCGTGGCATCTGTGGGTCAGTGGACAGGAAAGGAACACTAACTTAGTATTCCAGACACTTTTAGGATGGCACAAAAAGTGTCAGCTCTTTGGGGAAATAAAATAGCGTAGCAAAAATGGGCAATTGAGTAGAATGCACGGGTGCTGTGGGTCAGTGGACAGCAAAGGAACACTAAGTTAGTATTCCAGACACTTTTAGGATGGCAGAAAAAGTGTCAGCTCTTTGGGGAAATAAAATAGTGTGGCAAAAATGGGCAGGTGGGTATAATGCACAGGAGCTGTGGGTCAGTGGACAGCAAAGGAACACTAAGTTAGTATTCCAGACACTTTTAGGATGGCACAAAAAGTGTCAGCTCTTTGAGGAAATAAAATAGCGTGGCAAAAATGGGCAGGTGGGTAGAATGCATGGGTGCTGTGGGTCAGTGGACAGCAAAGGAAGGCTCACTTTCTATCCCTGCTAATGAAAAAATGCAGCAAGGAATTGCCAGAGCTGAGGTAGTCAGACGCTGTTATCTAAAGCCCTACAGAGCATTTGCACGGACCTGCCTAGTAGACTTGAGCACGGTTCGTGGTTCGTGGTTCTCCAGTTCGCGGTTCGAGTGATTTTGGGGGGTGTTCTAGATCGAACTAGAACGCAAGCTTTTTGCTAAAAGTTATTAGCTCGAGTTACGTTTGAGAACGGTTCTATCAGCAAAAAGCCAAGCTAATTACTAGCTGGCTTTTCACTGTCATAGTGTAAATCACTCTGTGACTCACAGTATTATCAAATTTCAGCGTATAGTGTGCGGGGGCTGCGCGTTCAGATTACTGCTGCTGGGATAATGGCGATCGCCATTCTTTTTTTTTCTTCTTCCATCCCTAAGCTCGCATGTAGTGGGGCGGGCCAGCATGTCAGCCAATCCCAGACACACACGGCTAAGTGGACTTTTTGCCAGAGAAGCAAGGGCATGTGTCATAGGCTGTCCATGTCACATGTCCTTGCATTACAAAAACGGACATTTTCTTCCAGCACGCTATTATCTGCCTTCTGCGTCTTGGTGTCAGTCACCTCTCACGCAGCTCCTGTCGCCGATCCTGCTGTATACGCTATACACACAGCGTTCTATAGATTAGGGACAGCATTTTATTTCAGCCCTTTTAAGGGCTAATTACAGCTAGCTCAGAGCAATAGGTGACAGTCAGGTCCGTGGAAACAGTTTTTAACAGCTACAGATAAGAGCATCTGTGTAGCTAAGCTCAGAGACTTCCTTGCTGCATTTCACCATTAGGAGGGATAGAAAGTGAGGCTTCTTTTCCTCTACACTGACCCACAACCCTGCCACTGTACTCTCCTGCCCTTTTTAGAAAAAGGCATTTTAATTGCAGAGTGCTGCCAGTAAGTGCCATCCAAATAGTGGCTGTTGTCCTACATTATTGTCCCACTGGTGCCAAGCAAGTCCCACCACCTCTGCATTCTCCCCTCCTGCCAATTTTTGCAAAGCCATTTTAATGTAAAAGAGTGCTGCCAGTTAGTGGCATCCTAAAAGGGGCTGTTGGACTCCATTAGTGTCCCACTGGTGCCAAGCAATTTCCATCACCTTTATTGCACCCTCAAGCTCATTTTTACTTCGCTATTATAATAGCAAACACTGAGGAAACTTATTGGCATCCTAAAAGTGGCTGTTGGACTCCATTAGTGTCCCACTGGTGCCAAGCAATTTCCATCACCTCTGCATTGCACCCTCAAGCTCATTGTTACTAAGCCATTATACTAGCAAACACTGAGGAAACTTATTGGCATCGTAAAAGTGTCTGTTGGACTCCATTAGTGTCCCACTGGTGCCAAGCAATTTCCAGCAACTCTGCATTGCACCCTCAAGGTCATTTTTACTAAGCTATTATAATAGCAAACACTGAGGAAACTTAGTGGCATCCTAAAAGTGGTTGTTGGACTCCATTAGTGTCCCACTGGTGCCAAGCAATTTCCAACACCTCTGCATTGCACCCTCAAGCTCATTTTTACTAAGCTATTACATAAGCAAACACTGAGGAAACTTAGTGGCATCCTAAATGTGTCTGTTGGACTCCATTAGTGTCCCACTGGTGCCAATGCCAAGCAATTTCCAGCACCTCTGCATTGCACCCTAAAGCTCATTTTTACTAAGCTTTTACATTAGCAAACACTGAGGAAACTTAGTGGCATCCAAAAAGTGTCTGTTGGACTCCTTTAGTGTCCCACTGGTGCCAAGCAATTTCCAGCACCTCTGCATTGCACCCTCAAGCTCATTTTTACTAAGCTATTATAATAGCAAACACTGAGGAAACTTAGTGGCATCATAAAAGTGGCTGTTGGACTCCATTAGTGTCCCACTGGTTCCAAGCCATTTTAGCACCTCTGCATTGCACCCTCAAGCTCATTTTTACTAAGCTATTATATTAGCAAACACGGAGATAACTTTGTGGCATCCTAAAAGTGGCTGTTGGACTCCATTAGTGTCCCACTGGTGCCAAGCAACTTCCAGCACCTCTGCATTGCACCCTCAAGCTCACTTTTACTAAGCTATTATTTTAGCAAACACTGAGGAAACTTAGTGGCATCCTAATAGTGGTTGTTGGAATCCATTAGTGTCCCACTGGTGCCAAGCAATTTCCAGCACCACTGCATTGCACCTTCAAGCTCATTTTTACTAAGCTATTAAATTTGCAAGCACTGAGGAAACTTAGTGGCATTTAAAAAGTGTCTGTTGGACTCCATTAGTGTCCCACTGGTGCCAAGCAATTTCCGGCACCTCTGCACTGCACACTCAAACTCACTTTTACTAAGCTATTATATTAGCAAACACTGAGGAAACTTAGTGGCATCCTAAAAGTGGCTGATGGACTCCATTAATGTCCCACTGGTGCCAAACAATTTCCAGCACCTCTGCATTGCACCCTCAAGCTCATTTTTACTAAGCTTTTATAATAACAAACACTGAGGAAACTTAGTGGAATCCTAAAAGTGGCTGTTGGACTCCATTAGTGTCCTACTGGTGCCAAGCAATTTCCAGCACCTCTGCATTGCACATCCAAGCTTATTTTTACTAAGCTATTATATTAGCAAACACTGAGGAAACCTCGTGGCATCCTAAAAGTGGCTGTTGGACTAAATTAGTGTCCCACTGGTGCCAAGCAATTTCCATCACCTCTGCATTGCACCCTCAAGCTCATTTTTACTAAGCTATTATAATAGCAAACACTGAGGAAACTTAGTGGCATCCAAAAAGTGGCTGTTGGACTCCATTAGTGTCCCACTGGTGCCAAGCAATTTCCATCACCTCTGCATTGCACCCTCAAGCTCATTTTACTAAGCTATTACATTAGCAAACACTGAGGAAACTTAGTGGCATCCAAAAAGTGTCTGTTGGACTCCATTAGTGTCCCACTGGTGCCAAGCAATTTCCAGCAACTCTGCATTGCACCCTGAAGCTCATTTTTACTAAGCTATTATATTAGCAAACACTGAGGAAACTTAGTGGCATCCAAAAAGTGTCTGTTGGACTCCATTAGTGCCCCACTGGTGCCAAGCAATTTCCAGCAACTCTGCATTGCACCCTCAAGCTCATTTTTACTAAGCTATAATAATAGCAAACACTGAGGAAACTTAGTGGCATCCTAAAAGTGGCTGTTGGACTCCATTAGTGTCCCACTGGTGCCAAGCAATTTCCATCACCTCTGCATTGCACCCTCAAGCTCATATTTACTAAGCTATTATAATAGCAAACACTGAGGAAACTTATTGGCATCGTAAAAGTGTCTGTTGGACTCCATTAGTGTCCCACTGGTGCCAAGCAATTTCCAGCAACTCTGCATTGCATTCTCAAGGTCATTTTTACTAAGCTATTATATTAGCAAACACTGAGGAAACTTAGTGGCATCCTAAAAGTGGTTGTTGGACTCCATTAGTGTCCCACTGGTGCCAAGCAATTTCCAACACCTCTGCATTGCACCCTCAAGCTCATTTTTACTAAGCTATTATATTAGCAAACACTGAGATAACTTTGTAGCATCCTAAAAGTGGCTTCTGGACTCCATTAGTGTCCCACTGGTGCCAAGCAACTTCCAGCAACTCTGCATTGCACCCTCAAGCTCGTTTTCACTAAGCTATCATAACAGCAAACACTGAGGAAACTTAGGGCCTTCCTAAAAGTGTCTGTTGGACTCCATTAGTGTCCCACTGGTGCCAAGCAATTTCCAGCACCTCTGCATTGCACCCTAAAGATCATTTTTACTAAGCTATTACATTAGCAAACACTATGGAAACTTAGTGGCATCCAAAAAGTGTCTGTTGGACTCCATTAGTGTCCCACTGGTGCCAAGCAATTTCAAGCACCTCTGCATTGCACCCTCAAGCTCATTTTTACTAAGCTATTATAATAGCAAACACTGAGTAAACTTATTGGCATCGTAAAAGTGTCTGTTGGACTCCATTAGTGTCCCACTGGTGCCAAGCAATTTCCAGCACCTCTGCATTGCACCCTCAAGGTCATTTTTACTAAGCTATTATATTAGCAAACACTGAGATAACTTAGTGGCATCCTAAAAGGGGCTGTTGGACTCCATTAATGTCCCATTGGTGCCAGGCCATTTCCAGCACCTCTGCATTGCACCCTCAAGCTCATTTTTACTAAGCTATTATAATAGCAAACACTGAGGAAACTTAGTGGCATCATAAAAGTGGCTGTTGGACTCCATTAGTGTCCCACTGGTTCCAAGCCATTTTAGCACCTCTGCATTGCACCCTCAAGCTCATTTTTACTAAGCTATTATATTAGCAAACACGGAGATAACTTTGTGGCATCCTAAAAGTGGCTGTTGGACTCCATTAGTGTCCCACTGGTGCCAAGCAACTTCCAGCACCTCTGCATTGCACCCTCAAGCTCACTTTTACCAAGCTATTATATTAGCAAACACTGAGGAAACTTAGTGGCATCCTAAAAGTGGCTGTTGGACTCCATTAGTGTCCCGCTGGTGCCAAGCAACTTCCAGCAACTCTGCATTGCACCCTCAAGCTCACTTTTACTAAGCTATTATTTTAGCAAACACTGAGGAAACTTAGTGGCATCCTAATAGTGGTTGTTGGAATCCATTAGTGTCCCACTGGTGCCAAGCAATTTCCAGCACCACTGCATTGCACCTTCAAGCTCATTTTTACTAAGCTATTAAATTTGCAAACACTGAGGAAACTTAGTGGCATTTAAAAAGTGTCTGTTGGACTCCATTAGTGTCCCACTGGTGCCAAGCAATTTCCAGCACCTCGGCATTGCACACTCAAACTCACTTTTACTAAGCTATTATATTAGCAAACACTGAGGAAACTTAGTGGCATCCTAAAAGTGGCTGATGGACTCCATTAATGTCCCACTGGTGCCAAACAATTTCCAGCACCTCTGCATTGCACCCTCAAGCTCATTTTTACTAAGCTTTTACATTAGCTAACACTGTGGAAACTTATTGGCATCCTAAATGTGTCTGTTGGACTCCATTAGTGTCCCACTGGTGCCAAGCAATTTCCAGCACCTCTGCATTGCACCCTCAAGCTCATTTTTACTAAGCTATTATAATAGCAAACACTGAGGAAACTTAGTGGAATCCTAAAAGTGGCTGTTGGACTCCATTAGTGTCCTACTGGTGCCAAGCAATTTCCAGCACCTCTGCATTGCACATCCAAGCTTATTTTTACTAAGCTATTATATTAGCAAACACTGAGGAAACCTCGTGGCATCCTAAAAGTGGCTGTTGGACTAAATTAGTGTCCCACTGGTTCCAAGCAATTTCCATCACCTCTGCATTGCACCCTCAAGCTCATTTTTACTAAGCTATTATAATAGCAAACACTGAGGAAACTTAGTGGCATCCAAAAAGTGGCTGTTGGACTCCATTAGTGTCCCACTGGTGCCAAGCAATTTCCATCACCTCTGCATTGCACCCTCAAGCTCATTTTACTAAGCTATTACATTAGCAAACACTGAGGAAACTTAGTGGCATCCAAAAAGTGTCTGTTGGACTCCATTAGTGTCCCACTGGTGCCAAGCAATTTCCAGCAACTCTGCATTGCACCCTGAAGCTCATTTTTACTAAGCTATTATATTAGCAAACACTGAGGAAACTTAGTGGCATTCAAAAAGTGTCTGTTGGACTCCATTAGTGTCCAACTGGTGCCAAGCAATTTCCAGCAACTCTGCATTGCACCCTCAAGCTCATTTTTACTAAGCTATAATAATAGCAAACACTGAGGAAACTTAGTGGCATCCTAAAAGTGGCTGTTGGACTCCATTAGTGTCCCACTGGTGCCAAGCAATTTCCATCACCTCTGCATTGCACCCTCAAGCTCATATTTACTAAGCTATTATAATAGCAAACACTGAGGAAACTTATTGGCATCGTAAAAGTGTCTGTTGGACTCCATTAGTGTCCCACTGGTGCCAAGCAATTTCCAGCAACTCTGCATTGCATTCTCAAGGTCATTTTTACTAAGCTATTATATTAGCAAACACTGAGGAAACTTAGTGGCATCCTAAAAGTGGTTGTTGGACTCCATTAGTGTCCCACTGGTGCCAAGCAATTTCCAACACCTCTGCATTGCACCCTCAAGCTCATTTTTACTAAGCTATTATATTAGCAAACACTGAGATAACTTTGTAGCATCCTAAAAGTGGCTTCTGGACTCCATTAGTGTCCCACTGGTGCCAAGCAACTTCCAGCAACTCTGCATTGCACCCTCAAGCTCGTTTTCACTAAGCTATCATAACAGCAAACACTGAGGAAACTTAGGGCCTTCCTAAAAGTGTCTGTTGGACTCCATTAGTGTCCCACTGGTGCCAAGCAATTTCCAGCACCTCTGCATTGCACCCTAAAGATCATTTTTACTAAGCTATTACATTAGCAAACACTATGGAAACTTAGTGGCATCCAAAAAGTGTCTGTTGGACTCCATTAGTGTCCCACTGGTGCCAAGCAATTTCAAGCACCTCTGCATTGCACCCTCAAGCTCATTTTTACTAAGCTATTATAATAGCAAACACTGAGGAAACTTAGTGGCATCGTAAAAGTGTCTGTTGGACTCCATTAGTGTCCCACTGGTGCCAAGCAATTTCCAGCACCTCTGCATTGCACCCTCAAGGTCATTTTTACTAAGCTATTATATTAGCAAACACTGAGATAACTTAGTGGCATCCTAAAAGGGGCTGTTGGACTCCATTAATGTCCCATTGGTGCCAGGCCATTTCCAGCACCTCTGCATTGCACCCTCAAGCTCATTTTTACTAAGCTATTATAATAGCAAACACTGAGGAAACTTAGTGGCATCATAAAAGTGGCTGTTGGACTCCATTAGTGTCCCACTGGTTCCAAGCCATTTTAGCACCTCTGCATTGCACCCTCAAGCTCATTTTTACTAAGCTATTATATTAGCAAACACGGAGATAACTTTGTGGCATCCTAAAAGTGGCTGTTGGACTCCATTAGTGTCCCACTGGTGCCAAGCAACTTCCAGCAACTCTGCATTGCACCCTCAAGCTCACTTTTACCAAGCTATTATATTAGCAAACACTGAGGAAACTTAGTGGCATCCTAAAAGTGGCTGTTGGACTCCATTAGTGTCCCGCTGGTGCCAAGCAACTTCCAGCAACTCTGCATTGCACCCTCAAGCTCACTTTTACTAAGCTATTATTTTAGCAAACACTGAGGAAACTTAGTGGCATCCTAATAGTGGTTGTTGGAATCCATTAGTGTCCCACTGGTGCCAAGCAATTTCCAGCACCTCTGCATTGCACCTTCAAGCTCATTTTTACTAAGCTATTAAATTTGCAAGCACTGAGGAAACTTAGTGGCATTTAAAAAGTGTCTGTTGGACTCCATTAGTGTCCCACTGGTGCCAAGCAATTTCCAGCACCTCTGCATTGCACACTCAAACTCACTTTTACTAAGCTATTATATTAGCAAACACTGAGGAAACTTAGTGGCATCCTAAAAGTGGCTGTTGGACTCCATTAATGTCCCACTGGTGCCAAACAATTTCCAGCACCTCTGCATTGCACCCTCAAGCTCATTTTTACTAAGCTTTTACATTAGCTAACACTGAGGAAACTTATTGGCATCCTAAATGTGTCTGTTGGACTCCATTAGTGTCCCACTGGTGCCAAGCAATTTCCAGCAACTCTGCATTGCACCCTCAAGCTCATTTTGATTAATCTAATATACTAGCAAACACTGTGGAAACTTAGTGGCATCCTAAAAGTGTATGTTGGACCCAATTAGTGTCCCACTGGTGCCAAGCAATTTCCAGCACCTCTGCATTGCACCCTCAAGCTCATTTTTACTAAGCTATTATAATAGCAAACACTGAGGAAACTTAGTGGAATCCTAAAAGTGGCTGTTGGACTCCATTAGTGTCCCACTGGTGCCAAGCAATTTCCAGCACCTCTGCATTGCACATCCAAGCTTATTTTTACTAAGCTATTATATTAGCAAACACTGAGGAAACTTCGTGGCATCCTAAAAGTGGCTGTTGGACTAAATTAGTGTCCCACTGGTGCCAAGCAATTTCCATCACCTCTGCATTGCACCCTCAAGCTCATTTTTACTAAGCTATTATAATAGCAAACACTGAGAAAACTTAGTGGCATCCAAAAAGTGGCTGTTGGACTCCATTAGTGTCCCACTGGTGCCAAGCAATTTCCATCACCTCTGCATTGCACCCTCAAGCTCATTTTACTAAGCTATTAGATTAGCAAACACTGAGGAAACTTAGTGGCATCCAAAAAGTGTCTGTTGGACTCCATTAGTGTCCCACTGGTGCCAAGCAATTTCCAGCAACTCTGCATTGCACCCTCAAGCTCATTTTTACTAAGCTATAATAATAGCAAACACTGAGGAAACTTAGTGGCATCCTAAAAGTGGCTGTTGGACTCCATTAGTGTCCCACTGGTGCCAAGCAATTTCCATCACCTCTGCATTGCACCCTCAAGCTCATATTTACTAAGCTATTATAATAGCAAACACTGAGGAAACTTATTGGCATCGTAAAAGTGTCTGTTGGACTCCATTAGTGTCCCACTGGTGCCAAGCAATTTCCAGCAACTCTGCATTGCATTCTCAAGGTCATTTTTACTAAGCTATTATATTAGCAAACACTGAGGAAACTTAGTGGCATCCTAAAAGTGGTTGTTGGACTCCATTAGTGTCCCACTGGTGCCAAGCAATTTCCAACACCTCTGCATTGCACCCTCAAGCTCATTTTTACTAAGCTATTATATTAGCAAACACTGAGATAACTTTGTAGCATCCTAAAAGTGGCTTCTGGACTCCATTAGTGTCCCACTGGTGCCAAGCAACTTCCAGCAACTCTGCATTGCACCCTCAAGCTCGTTTTCACTAAGCTATCATAACAGCAAACACTGAGGAAACTTGGGGCCTTCCTAAAAGTGTCTGTTGGACTCCATTAGTGTCCCACTGGTGCCAAGCAATTTCCAGCACCTCTGCATTGCACCCTAAAGATCATTTTTACTAAGCTATTACATTAGCAAACACTATGGAAACTTAGTGGCATCCAAAAAGTGTCTGTTGGACTCCATTAGTGTCCCACTGGTGCCAAGCAATTTCAAGCACCTCTGCATTGCACCCTCAAGCTCATTTTTACTAAGCTATTATAATAGCAAACACTGAGTAAACTTATTGGCATCGTAAAAGTGTCTGTTGGACTCCATTAGTGTCCCACTGGTGCCAAGCAATTTCCAGCACCTCTGCATTGCACCCTCAAGGTCATTTTTACTAAGCTATTATATTAGCAAACACTGAGATAACTTAGTGGCATCCTAAAAGGGGCTGTTGGACTCCATTAATGTCCCATTGGTGCCAGGCCATTTCCAGCACCTCTGCATTGCACCCTCAAGCTCATTTTTACTAAGCTATTATAATAGCAAACACTGAGGAAACTTAGTGGCATCATAAAAGTGGCTGTTGGACTCCATTAGTGTCCCACTGGTTCCAAGCCATTTTAGCACCTCTGCATTGCACCCTCAAGCTCATTTTTACTAAGCTATTATATTAGCAAACACGGAGATAACTTTGTGGCATCCTAAAAGTGGCTGTTGGACTCCATTAGTGTCCCACTGGTGCCAAGCAACTTCCAGCACCTCTGCATTGCACCCTCAAGCTCACTTTTACCAAGCTATTATATTAGCAAACACTGAGGAAACTTAGTGGCATCCTAAAAGTGGCTGTTGGACTCCATTAGTGTCCCGCTGGTGCCAAGCAACTTCCAGCAACTCTGCATTGCACCCTCAAGCTCACTTTTACTAAGCTATTATTTTAGCAAACACTGAGGAAACTTAGTGGCATCCTAATAGTGGTTGTTGGAATCCATTAGTGTCCCACTGGTGCCAAGCAATTTCCAGCACCTCTGCATTGCACCTTCAAGCTCATTTTTACTAAGCTATTAAATTTGCAAGCACTGAGGAAACTTAGTGGCATTTAAAAAGTGTCTGTTGGACTCCATTAGTGTCCCACTGGTGCCAAGCAATTTCCAACACCTCTGCATTGCACCCTCAAGCTCATTTTTACTAAGCTATTACATAAGCAAACACTGAGGAAACTTAGTGGCATCCTAAATGTGTCTGTTGGACTCCATTAGTGTCCCACTGGTGCCAATGCCAAGCAATTTCCAGCACCTCTGCATTGCACCCTAAAGCTCATTTTTACTAAGCTTTTACATTAGCAAACACTGAGGAAACTTAGTGGCATCCAAAAAGTGTCTGTTGGACTCCTTTAGTGTCCCACTGGTGCCAAGCAATTTCCAGCACCTCTGCATTGCACCCTCAAGCTCATTTTTACTAAGCTATTATAATAGCAAACACTGAGGAAACTTAGTGGCATCATAAAAGTGGCTGTTGGACTCCATTAGTGTCCCACTGGTTCCAAGCCATTTTAGCACCTCTGCATTGCACCCTCAAGCTCATTTTTACTAAGCTATTATATTAGCAAACACGGAGATAACTTTGTGGCATCCTAAAAGTGGCTGTTGGACTCCATTAGTGTCCCACTGGTGCCAAGCAACTTCCAGCACCTCTGCATTGCACCCTCAAGCTCACTTTTACTAAGCTATTATTTTAGCAAACACTGAGGAAACTTAGTGGCATCCTAATAGTGGTTGTTGGAATCCATTAGTGTCCCACTGGTGCCAAGCAATTTCCAGCACCACTGCATTGCACCTTCAAGCTCATTTTTACTAAGCTATTAAATTTGCAAACACTGAGGAAACTTAGTGGCATTTAAAAAGTGTCTGTTGGACTCCATTAGTGTCCCACTGGTGCCAAGCAATTTCCAGCACCTCGGCATTGCACACTCAAACTCACTTTTACTAAGCTATTATATTAGCAAACACTGAGGAAACTTAGTGGCATCCTAAAAGTGGCTGATGGACTCCATTAATGTCCCACTGGTGCCAAACAATTTCCAGCACCTCTGCATTGCACCCTCAAGCTCATTTTTACTAAGCTTTTACATTAGCTAACACTGTGGAAACTTATTGGCATCCTAAATGTGTCTGTTGGACTCCATTAGTGTCCCACTGGTGCCAAGCAATTTCCAGCACCTCTGCATTGCACCCTCAAGCTCATTTTTACTAAGCTATTATAATAGCAAACACTGAGGAAACTTAGTGGAATCCTAAAAGTGGCTGTTGGACTCCATTAGTGTCCTACTGGTGCCAAGCAATTTCCAGCACCTCTGCATTGCACATCCAAGCTTATTTTTACTAAGCTATTATATTAGCAAACACTGAGGAAACCTCGTGGCATCCTAAAAGTGGCGGTTGGACTAAATTAGTGTCCCACTGGTTCCAAGCAATTTCCATCACCTCTGCATTGCACCCTCAAGCTCATTTTTACTAAGCTATTATAATAGCAAACACTGAGGAAACTTAGTGGCATCCAAAAAGTGGCTGTTGGACTCCATTAGTGTCCCACTGGTGCCAAGCAATTTCCATCACCTCTGCATTGCACCCTCAAGCTCATTTTACTAAGCTATTACATAAGCAAACACTGAGGAAACTTAGTGGCATCCAAAAAGTGTCTGTTGGACTCCATTAGTGTCCCACTGGTGCCAAGCAATTTCCAGCAACTCTGCATTGCACCCTGAAGCTCATTTTTACTAAGCTATTATATTAGCAAACACTGAGGAAACTTAGTGGCATTCAAAAAGTGTCTGTTGGACTCCATTAGTGTCCCACTGGTGCCAAGCAATTTCCAGCAACTCTGCATTGCACCCTCAAGCTCATTTTTACTAAGCTATAATAATAGCAAACACTGAGGAAACTTAGTGGCATCCTAAAAGTGGCTGTTGGACTCCATTAGTGTCCCACTGGTGCCAAGCAATTTCCATCACCTCTGCATTGCACCCTCAAGCTCATATTTACTAAGCTATTATAATAGCAAACACTGAGGAAACTTATTGGCATCGTAAAAGTGTCTGTTGGACTCCATTAGTGTCCCACTGGTGCCAAGCAATTTCCAGCAACTCTGCATTGCATTCTCAAGGTCATTTTTACTAAGCTATTATATTAGCAAACACTGAGGAAACTTAGTGGCATCCTAAAAGTGGTTGTTGGACTCCATTAGTGTCCCACTGGTGCCAAGCAATTTCCAACACCTCTGCATTGCACCCTCAAGCTCATTTTTACTAAGCTATTATATTAGCAAACACTGAGATAACTTTGTAGCATCCTAAAAGTGGCTTCTGGACTCCATTAGCGTCCCACTGGTGCCAAGCAACTTCCAGCAACTCTGCATTGCACCCTCAAGCTCGTTTTCACTAAGCTATCATAACAGCAAACACTGAGGAAACTTAGGGCCTTCCTAAAAGTGTCTGTTGGACTCCATTAGTGTCCCACTGGTGCCAAGCAATTTCCAGCACCTCTGCATTGCACCCTAAAGATCATTTTTACTAAGCTATTACATTAGCAAACACTATGGAAACTTAGTGGCATCCAAAAAGTGTCTGTTGGACTCCATTAGTGTCCCACTGGTGCCAAGCAATTTCAAGCACCTCTGCATTGCACCCTCAAGCTCATTTTTACTAAGCTATTATAATAGCAAACACTGAGGAAACTTAGTGGCATCGTAAAAGTGTCTGTTGGACTCCATTAGTGTCCCACTGGTGCCAAGCAATTTCCAGCACCTCTGCATTGCACCCTCAAGGTCATTTTTACTAAGCTATTATATTAGCAAACACTGAGATAACTTAGTGGCATCCTAAAAGGGGCTGTTGGACTCCATTAATGTCCCATTGGTGCCAGGCCATTTCCAGCACCTCTGCATTGCACCCTCAAGCTCATTTTTACTAAGCTATTATAATAGCAAACACTGAGGAAACTTAGTGGCATCATAAAAGTGGCTGTTGGACTCCATTAGTGTCCCACTGGTTCCAAGCCATTTTAGCACCTCTGCATTGCACCCTCAAGCTCATTTTTACTAAGCTATTATATTAGCAAACACGGAGATAACTTTGTGGCATCCTAAAAGTGGCTGTTGGACTCCATTAGTGTCCCACTGGTGCCAAGCAACTTCCAGCAACTCTGCATTGCACCCTCAAGCTCACTTTTACCAAGCTATTATATTAGCAAACACTGAGGAAACTTAGTGGCATCCTAAAAGTGGCTGTTGGACTCCATTAGTGTCCCGCTGGTGCCAAGCAACTTCCAGCAACTCTGCATTGCACCCTCAAGCTCACTTTTACTAAGCTATTATTTTAGCAAACACTGAGGAAACTTAGTGGCATCCTAATAGTGGTTGTTGGAATCCATTAGTGTCCCACTGGTGCCAAGCAATTTCCAGCACCTCTGCATTGCACCTTCAAGCTCATTTTTACTAAGCTATTAAATTTGCAAGCACTGAGGAAACTTAGTGGCATTTAAAAAGTGTCTGTTGGACTCCATTAGTGTCCCACTGGTGCCAAGCAATTTCCAGCACCTCTGCATTGCACACTCAAACTCACTTTTACTATGCTATTATATTAGCAAACACTGAGGAAACTTAGTGGCATCCTAAAAGTGGCTGTTGGACTCCATTAATGTCCCACTGGTGCCAAACAATTTCCAGCACCTCTGCATTGCACCCTCAAGCTCATTTTTACTAAGCTTTTACATTAGCTAACACTGAGGAAACTTATTGGCATCCTAAATGTGTCTGTTGGACTCCATTAGTGTCCCACTGGTGCCAAGCAATTTCCAGCAACTCTGCATTGCACCCTCAAGCTCATTTTGATTAATCTAATATACTAGCAAACACTGTGGAAACTTAGTGGCATCCTAAAAGTGTATGTTGGACCCAATTAGTGTCCCACTGGTGCCAAGCAATTTCCAGCACCTCTGCATTGCACCCTCAAGCTCATTTTTACTAAGCTATTATAATAGCAAACACTGAGGAAACTTAGTGGAATCCTAAAAGTGGCTGTTGGACTCCATTAGTGTCCCACTGGTGCCAAGCAATTTCCAGCACCTCTGCATTGCACATCCAAGCTTATTTTTACTAAGCTATTATATTAGCAAACACTGAGGAAACTTCGTGGCATCCTAAAAGTGGCTGTTGGACTAAATTAGTGTCCCACTGGTGCCAAGCAATTTCCATCACCTCTGCATTGCACCCTCAAGCTCATTTTTACTAAGCTATTATAATAGCAAACACTGAGAAAACTTAGTGGCATCCAAAAAGTGGCTGTTGGACTCCATTAGTGTCCCACTGGTGCCAAGCAATTTCCATCACCTCTGCATTGCACCCTCAAGCTCATTTTACTAAGCTATTAGATTAGCAAACACTGAGGAAACTTAGTGGCATCCAAAAAGTGTCTGTTGGACTCCATTAGTGTCCCACTGGTGCCAAGCAATTTCCAGCAACTCTGCATTGCACCCTCAAGCTCATTTTTACTAAGCTATAATAATAGCAAACACTGAGGAAACTTAGTGGCATCCTAAAAGTGGCTGTTGGACTCCATTAGTGTCCCACTGGTGCCAAGCAATTTCCATCACCTCTGCATTGCACCCTCAAGCTCATATTTACTAAGCTATTATAATAGCAAACACTGAGGAAACTTATTGGCATCGTAAAAGTGTCTGTTGGACTCCATTAGTGTCCCACTGGTGCCAAGCAATTTCCAGCACCTCTGCATTGCATTCTCAAGGTCATTTTTACTAAGCTATTATAATAGCAAACACTGAGGAAACTTAGTGGCATCCTAAAAGTGGTTGTTGGACTCCATTAGTGTCCCACTGGTGCCAAGCAATTTCCAGCACCTCTGCATTGCACCCTCAAGCTCATTTTTACTAAGCTATTACATAAGCAAACACTGAGGAAACTTAGTGGCATCCAAAAAGTGTCTGTTGGACTCCATTAGTGTCCCACTGGTGTCAAGCAATTTCAAGCAACTCTGCATTGCACCCTCAAGCTCATTTTTACTAAGCTATTATATTAGCAAACACTGAGATAACTTTGTAGCATCCTAAAAGTGGCTGTTGGACTCCATTAGTGTCCCACTGGTGTCAAGCAATTTCAAGCAACTCTGCATTGCACCCTCAAGCTGATTTTTACTAAGCTATTATAATAGCAAACACTGAGTAAACTTATTGGCATCGTAAAAGTGTCTGTTGGACTCCATTAGTGTCCCACTGGTGCCAAGCAATTTTCAGCACCTCTGCATTGCACCCTAAAGCTCATTTTTACTAAGCTATTACATTAGCAAACACTGAGGAAACTTAGTGGCATCCAAAAAGTGTCTGTTGGACTCCATTAGTGTCCCACTGGTGCCAAGCAATTTCCAGCACCTCTGCATTGCACCCTCAAGCTCATTTTTACTAAGCTATTATAATAGCAAACACTGAGGAAACTTAGTGGCATCATAAAAGTGGCTGTTGGACTCCATTAGTGTCCCACTGGTTCCAAGCCATTTTAGCACATCTGCATTGCACCCTCAAGCTCATTTTTACTAAGCTATTGTGGCGCCCCTGACCTGGTCAGGCACCACTGAGTACTGCACCCATGCTGGGGACAGTACAACACAGGTAATCCAGAAGGCTGACTGGGGTGTGGAACACAGGCGCATAGTGATCAGGTCTCACACATGTACCCATGAGAGGACCCCTGGGGATCCCAGGAGGGGGAAAAGCCTTGACCTTCACTGGAATAGTGGAGGGGGCCAAAAGCCTCCATCTCCTCTCAAGGGGTGTGGTAAGAGAATCTGGTTGCTAGGTGGCGTAGGCAGGCACAAAGGGAAAAGAGAAGGAGGAGTAAACAGTCTAGAGTCTGCAGCAGAGTGTGGAGGAGTGAGGAGCAGGAAAGTGAAGCTCAGACAGGAGCAGCAGTGAAGGTCCCAGATGTGAGCCGGTTCAGAGCAGAGTCCAGGGAGCTCCGAGGAGAGCTGACCCCTTCCCCTGGGCTGCTGTAGTCTGACAGCGTCCGCGCAGTGGCTACCGACGGGGGAGAACGGTCAACTAGGAGTGCTACCCGAAACCCATCTCAGCTAGAGAGAAGAGCACGGAGTGGGAAGTAAGGAGACTGCTGGAGAGTACCAGGCCCAAACGGGCGGCAGATCCCGAAGCGGAGATAGATCCAGCTTTCTTTTGCTAAACCTGCCGGTGTGGGGCTCTCAAAGCCCACGCCACAACACCACAAAAGCCGCAGCCACGTAGCCACAGTTAGGGCCCATAGGTCACAGGAGGCAAGCAGCTGGAGTGGCCTGGCCCAGGCGACAAGCACACGGCAAACGAAGGGGAGAGAGGCTTCAGCATCTTCCCTGGGTGACCCCCATAGGGACTCAAAGTCGGGGTTACCCCAAACCACCAAGGGCTAAGGAAGGCGAGTTAGTAGTCACCCTCACAAGTCAGCCTGAAGTGCACCTGGTTCCCACTTGGTTCATCCCAGCTACGCCCGGGTCACTCACCCTGCCATCAATTGTGAGTAAAAACCCTGAAAGACATCCTGCCTGTGTTGAGTCATTCTGCGCCTTGTGGTACTACGCACCTACACCGGGCCCTGGGGCTTGCCTCACTCTCAGGAGGCTATTCCAACTAACTGCACACACCATCAGCCCCAGGCGACCCTCAACCTGCAGTGGCGGTCCCTACTGGCCGCAATACTGAGAGTGGCGTCACGACAAGAAGAAGATCTCCTACCTGTGACCAGATCCAGCTGAGTGGAGTCCCTGAAGGTAATGCACCGACACAACACCTGTGGGGCTTCACATCTGGCGCTGTGAACAGGATAAGGACTAGACCTGTTCAGACAGGTGACCATGTGCCTGGGCGGTCCGCTTGAAAAATTGGAAGCGCCGCCATATTGCCACCATGAAAAGCGCGCCGAAAAACAACAGCAGCCCGCGCTGGGAGAAGTTACCGCCCACGAAGAGGTGCGGCTACCCAGAGATCCCCTGCAGAGTTCTGACCTCGCTTGTGAAGAGAGCGGAAGCGTCCAGAGACGGCGAAAAGGACAGAGAGCCACAAGCCTGCTGCTGCAGAGAGAAGAAATGGAGTCCGGACGTGGATACCCAGAACCAGGCTCTGCTGCCTGGTGGTGCCGGGAGCTTGCTATCTTCTGCGATCAGCTGGAGGCCAGGATTATGCGACAGCTCAGAGAGGAACGCATGGAGCTTCTGGAGATGGCTGCGGCGGTTCGGACCTACGAGGAGGGAGCCGCGCGACGCCTGCCAGATCGAGCGGCGACGACTCAGATCCCGATGGTGCCACCGATGGGTGAGTCCAGAGTTGCCCCGGCCAGCGCAAGTGCTCCGACCCCTGCTGCTACGACCGCGGTCCCAGAAGAGGCGCCTGGCGCGGCGACGCTGAGCGAGGCCGCAGCCACGCTAGGTGCGGCCCGCCAAATCCAGGCCGCCGCAGCGACACCCCGCCTGGCCCGCAAAGGTCCGACTGCCACGGCGATACTCATCCGTGCTGCAGGTGTGACGCTGACCCAGGCTGCCACCCTGCTGAGCCCAGTCCGCCAAGACCCCACCGCAGCAGCGACGCTCGTCCGAGCCGCAAGTGAGATGCTGAACCAGGCCGCAGCCCCGCCAGGTGCGGCCCGTCAAGCCCCGATCACTGCAGCGACGCCCAGCTCCACCTGCACGGACCCCATTGGGGATGCGACGCCAATTCAGACCGCGGCTGCAATGCCCAGTCCGGCCCGCCAAGAACTGGCCGCAACAGCGACGCAGATCCAGGCCGCCGCCACGCCAGGCTCGGCCCGCACAGACCAGGCCGCCGCCACGCCAGGCTCGGCCCGCACAGACCAGGCCGCCGCCATGCCAGGCGCGGCCCGCCAAGAAAAGACTACATCACCATTTACCCCGGCCTGCAAGGCCAGAGCAGACACCGCTCCCCAGTCTAAGGAGGTCCCTGCAAGGAAATCCCTGATAGGTGAAGACCCCGCGTACTGGCAGCTGAAGGCTGACATGGAGGCCAAGTTTCCACAGGGGATGGTGGACCAGTACATGCTCCCTCCGCACACCCCTAAGGCAACCCCTGCGGCAACCACGCCGAAGAGTCCACTGCCTGGGCCAGCTGAGGAACACTCATCCCTAGCGCTGCCACGACCAGAGTGCAGCGAAGAACTAAGGGGGAGGGGAGGCCAGGAAGCTGAGGAGCTGACTCAGGAGCCGCCAGCAGCAGTGCTAGTCCCAGAGCTGGAGATGCTGCCATATTCCCGCTGGGACGAGGAAGACCTGACACCTCCTGCTGACGAAGAAGACCTGCCCCAAAGCCTCACTTGGGAGCTTGTAAGCTGCACTTCGCAGAATCCAGCCCGCAGGACACAGCGCCGCAGCAGAACCCAGTTTTCCCCTGCACCGCCATCCCCAGAGCAGAGAGAAGTCACGGCTAGAGACCTACAAGAAAAACGGTTCCTGAGAAGGTCCAAAGCCCAGGTCAGAGGACCCCTTTGTAGAGGAGTAGTGGAGGACTTCAGCCTCAAGTCAGGATACGGGTTCATCGTAGCACCTGGTATCAAAGAAGGCATTTTTGTTAATAGGAGAGATGTCAGAGCTAATTTGCCCAGAGGACACCCTGGCAGAAACTTAAAAATGGGAGACTCCGTACAGTTTACCCTGCATCGAGGCGAAAGAGGCTGGTACGCGCTAGATGTAGTACCATGTCCCAAAGAAGAAAGGAAAGACAGTAATAAAGAAAGAAAAGACCAAAGACCTAATGAAGAGACAACTACAGATGAGGAAAAAGGTCAAGAAAGCAACAGGTGCCGCAGCCCTACAGGCCCAAGCCCTGGTGAAGAGGAGTCTGCATAAGTTCAAGTAAAGTACAGCAAGTTTTGACCAGTTTGGAAAGTTTGTTTTGCAACGTTTTAAAGTTCAAGAATGTGCCCACAAAAACTATTGTGAGAAATAAACCTTAAGGCTATGAACTGGCTATAGCCACAAACTCTCGCAGTGTAAATAGTTACACCAGAGGGCACCACCACCACCAGAGTCAGCCTGTTTAGGGGCTTGGCTCGTCTGCAACCAGGAGGAGCCCGTCCGTATATAGGGCCTTGGCTCACCTGCGACCAGAGAGCATGCCTGTTTATGGGGCCTGGCTCTCCACCACAAAGAGGGTACCTGGTCAGCACCAACTGTGGAGGCCGCCTCTACATCCTGCCAGAAGAGGCTGAAGGCGCGGATCCATCAGGCCAGGTATACCCTGAAACCACCAGCCCATGAAAGCCGCCTCTACATCCTGCCAGAAGTGGCTGAAGCCGCGGCCAACGTGAAAGGGTTTTGGGTGGGTTAACGGACTTGTGGGTGGAGGGTGGTGATGTATGGTACCTGGTGCTTTTAAAAAAAAAAATGTTTTTCATGTTTTAATGTTTTATGCATTTTAAAAATGTTGTCTTGCAGCCCGAGGACGTGCTGGTGATAACTAAGGGGGAATGTGGCGCCCCTGACCTGGTCAGGCACCACTGAGTACTGCACCCATGCTGGGGACAGTACAACACAGGTAATCCAGAAGGCTGACTGGGGTGTGGAACACAGGCGCATAGTGATCAGGTCTCACACATGTACCCATGAGAGGACCCCTGGGGATCCCAGGAGGGGGAAAAGCCTTGACCTTCACTGGAATAGTGGAGGGGGCCAAAAGCCTCCATCTCCTCTCAAGGGGTGTGGTAAGAGAATCTGGTTGCTAGGTGGCGTAGGCAGGCACAAAGGGAAAAGAGAAGGAGGAGTAAACAGTCTAGAGTCTGCAGCAGAGTGTGGAGGAGTGAGGAGCAGGAAAGTGAAGCTCAGACAGGAGCAGCAGTGAAGGTCCCAGATGTGAGCCGGTTCAGAGCAGAGTCCAGGGAGCTCCGAGGAGAGCTGACCCCTTCCCCTGGGCTGCTGTAGTCTGACAGCGTCCGCGCAGTGGCTACCGACGGGGGAGAACGGTCAACTAGGAGTGCTACCCGAAACCCATCTCAGCTAGAGAGAAGAGCACGGAGTGGGAAGTAAGGAGACTGCTGGAGAGTACCAGGCCCAAACGGGCGGCAGATCCCGAAGCGGAGATAGATCCAGCTTTCTTTTGCTAAACCTGCCGGTGTGGGGCTCTCAAAGCCCACGCCACAACACCACAAAAGCCGCAGCCACGTAGCCACAGTTAGGGCCCATAGGTCACAGGAGGCAAGCAGCTGGAGTGGCCTGGCCCAGGCGACAAGCACACGGCAAACGAAGGGGAGAGAGGCTTCAGCATCTTCCCTGGGTGACCCCCATAGGGACTCAAAGTCGGGGTTACCCCAAACCACCAAGGGCTAAGGAAGGCGAGTTAGTAGTCACCCTCACAAGTCAGCCTGAAGGACACCTGGTTCCCACTTGGTTCATCCCAGCTACGCCCGGGTCACTCACCCTGCCATCAATTGTGAGTAAAAACCCTGAAAGACATCCTGCCTGTGTTGAGTCATTCTGCGCCTTGTGGTACTACGCACCTACACCGGGCCCTGGGGCTTGCCTCACTCTCAGGAGGCTATTCCAACTAACTGCACACACCATCAGCCCCAGGCGACCCTCAACCTGCAGTGGCGGTCCCTACTGGCCGCAATACTGAGAGTGGCGTCACGACAAGAAGAAGATCTCCTACCTGTGACCAGATCCAGCTGAGTGGAGTCCCTGAAGGTAATGCACCGACACAACACCTGTGGGGCTTCACACTATTATATTAGCAAACACGGAGATAACTTTGTGGCATCCTAAAAGTGGCTGTTGGACTCCATTAGTGTCCCACTGGTGCCAAGCAACTTCCAGCACCTCTGCATTGCACCCTCAAGCTCACTTTTACTAAGCTATTATTTTAGCAAACACTGAGGAAACTTAGTGGCATCCTAATAGTGGTTGTTGGAATCCATTAGTGTCCCACTAGTGCCAAGCAATTTCCAGCACCTCTGCATTGCACCTTCAAGCTCATTTTTACTAAGCTATTAAATTTGCAAGCACTGAGGAAACTTAGTGGCATTTAAAAAGTGTCTGTTGGACTCCATTAGTGTCCCACTGGTGCCAAGCAATTTCCAGCACCTCTGCATTGCACACTCAAACTCACTTTTACTAAGCTATTATATTAGCAAACACTGAGGAAACTTAGTGGCATCCTAAAAGTGGCTGTTGGACTCCATTAATGTCCCACTGGTGCCAAACAATTTCCAGCACCTCTGCATTGCACCCTCAAGCTCATTTTTACTAAGCTTTTACATTAGCTAACACTGAGGAAACTTATTGGCATCCTAAATGTGTCTGTTGGACTCCATTAGTGTCCCACTGGTGCCAAGCAATTTCCAGCAACTCTGCATTGCACCCTCAAGCTCATTTTTACTAATCTAATATACTAGCAAACACTGTGGAAACTTAGTGGCATCCTAAAAGTGTATGTTGGACCCAATTAGTGTCCCACTGGTGCCAAGCAATTTCCAGCACCTCTGCATTGCACCCTCAAGCTCATTTTTACTAAGCTATTATAATAGCAAACACTGAGGAAACTTAGTGGAATCCTAAAAGTGGCTGTTGGACTCCATTAGTGTCCCACTGGTGCCAAGCAATTTCCAGCACCTCTGCATTGCACCCTCAAGCTCATTTTTACTAAGCTATTACATTAGCAAACACTGAGGAAACTTAGTGGCATCCAAAAAGTGTCTGTTGGACTCCATTAGTGTCCCACTGGTGCCAAGCAATTTCCAGCAACTCTGCATTGCACCCTCAAGCTCATTTTTACTAAGCTATTATATTAGCAAACACTGAGGAAACTTAGTGGCATCCAAAAAGTGTCTGTTGGACTCCATTAGTGTCCCACTGGTGCCAAGCAATTTCCAGCAACTCTGCATTGCACCCTCAAGCTCATTTTTACTAAGCTATTACATTAGCAAACACTGAGGAAACTTAGTGGCATCCAAAAAGTGTCTGTTGGACTCCATTAGTGTCCCACTGGTGCCAAGCAATTTCCAGCAACTCTGTATTGCACCCTCAAGCTCATTTTTACTAAGCTATTATATTAGCAAACACTGAGGAAACTTAGTGGCATCCAAAAAGTGTCTGTTGGACTCAATTAGTGTCCCACTGGTGCCAAGCAATTTCCAGCAACTCTGCATTGCACCCTCAAGCTCATTTTTACTAAGCTATAATAATAGCAAACACTGAGGAAACTTAGTGGCATCCTAAAAGTGGCTGTTGGACTCCATTAGTGTCCCACTGGTGCCAAGCAATTTCCAGCACCTCTGCATTGCACATCCAAGCTTATTTTTACTAAGCTATTATATTAGCAAACACTGAGGAAACTTCGTGGCATCCTAAAAGTGGCTGTTGGACTAAATTAGTGTCCCACTGGTGCCAAGCAATTTCCATCACCTCTGCATTGCACCCTCAAGCTCATTTTTACTAAGCTATTATAATAGCAAACACTGAGAAAACTTAGTGGCATCCAAAAAGTGGCTGTTGGACTCCATTAGTGTCCCACTGGTGCCAAGCAATTTCCATCACCTCTGCATTGCACCCTCAAGCTCATTTTACTAAGCTATTACATTAGCAAACACTGAGGAAACTTAGTGGCATCCAAAAAGTGTCTGTTGGACTCCATTAGTGTCCCACTGGTGCCAAGCAATTTCCAGCAACTCGGCATTGCACCCTCAAGCTCATTTTTACTAAGCTATTATATTAGCAAACACTGAGGAAACTTAGTGGCATCCAAAAAGTGTCTGTTGGACTCCATTAGTGTCCCACTGGTGCCAAGCAATTTCCAGCAACTCTGCATTGCACCCTCAAGCTCATTTTTACTAAGCTATAATAATAGCAAACACTGAGGAAACTTAGTGGCATCCTAAAAGTGGCTGTTGGACTCCATTAGTGTCCCACTGGTGCCAAGCAATTTCCATCACCTCTGCATTGCACCCTCAAGCTCATTTTACTAAGCTATTACATTAGCAAACACTGAGGAAACTTAGTGGCATCCAAAAAGTGTCTGTTGGACTCCATTAGTGTCCCACTGGTGCCAAGCAATTTCCAGCAACTCGGCATTGCACCCTCAAGCTCATTTTTACTAAGCTATTATATTAGCAAACACTGAGGAAACTTAGTGGCATCCAAAAAGTGTCTGTTGGACTCCATTAGTGTCCCACTGGTGCCAAGCAATTTCCAGCAACTCTGCATTGCACCCTCAAGCTCATTTTTACTAAGCTATAATAATAGCAAACACTGAGGAAACTTAGTGGCATCCTAAAAGTGGCTGTTGGACTCCATTAGTGTCCCACTGGTGCCAAGCAATTTCCATCACCTCTGCATTGCACCCTCAAGCTCATTTTTACTAAGCTATTACATAAGCAAACACTGAGGAAACTTAGTGGCATCCAAAAAGTGTCTGTTGGACTCCATTAGTGTACCACTGGTGCCAAGCAATTTCCAGCACCTCTGCATTGAACCCTAAAGCTCATTTTTACTAAGCTATTACATTAGCAAACAATGAGGAAACTTAGTGGCATCCTAAAAGTGGCTGTTGGACTCCATTAGTGTCCCACTGGTGTCAAGCAATTTCAAGCAACTCTGCATTGCACCCTCAAGCTCATTTTTACTAAGCTATTATATTAGCAAACACTGAGATAACTTTGTAGCATCCTAAAAATGGCTTCTGGACTCCATTAGTGTCCCACTGGTGCCAAGCAACTTCCAGCAACTCTGCATTGCACCCTCAAGCTCGTTTTCACTAAGCTATTACATTAGCAAACACTATGGAAACTTAGTGGCATCCAAAAAGTGTCTGTTGGACTCCATTAGTGTCCCACTGGTGCCAAGCAATTTCAAGCACCTCTGCATTGCACATCCAAGCTCATTTTTACTAAGCTATCATAACAGCAAACACTGAGGAAACTTAGGGCCTTCCTAAAAGTGTCTGTTGGACTCCATTAGTGTCCCACTCGTGCCAAGCAATTTCCAGCACCTCTGCATTGCACCCTAAAGATCATTTTTACTAAGCTATTACATTAGCAAACACTATGGAAACTTAGTGGCATCCAAAAAGTGTCTGTTGGACTCCATTAGTGTCCCACTGGTGCCAAGCAATTTCAAGCACCTCTGCATTGCACCCTCAAGCTCATTTTTACTAAGCTATTATAATAGCAAACACTGAGGAAACTTAGTGGCATCCTAAAAGTGTCTGTTGGACTCCATTAGTGTCCCACTGGTGCCAAGAAATTTCCAGCACCTCTGCATTGCACCCTCAAGCTCATTTTTACTAAGCTATTGCATAAGCAAACACTGAGGAAACTTAGTGGCATCCAAAAAGTGTCTGTTGGACTCCATTAGTGTACCACTGGTGCCAAGCAATTTCCAGCACCTCTGCATTGCACCCTAAAGCTCATTTTTACTAAGCTATTACATTAGCAAACACTGAGGAAACTTAGTGGCATCCAAAAAGTGTCTGTTGGACTCCATTAGTGTCCCACTGGTGCCAAGCAATTTCCAGCACCTCTGCATTGCACCCTCAAGCTCATTTTTACTAAGCTATTATAATAGCAAACACTGAGGAAACTTAGTGGCATCATAAAAGTGGCTGTTGGACTCCATTAGTGTCCCACTGGTTCCAAGCCATTTTAGCACCTCTGCATTGCACCCTCAAGCTCATTTTTACTAAGCTATTATATTAGCAAACACGGAGATAACTTTGTGGCATCCTAAAAGTGTCTGTTGGACTCCATTAGTGTCCCACTGGTGCCAAGCAATTTCCAGCAACTCTGCATTGCACCCTCAAGCTCATTTTTACTAAGCTATAATAATAGCAAACACTGAGGAAACTTAGTGGCATCCTAAAAGTGGCTGTTGGACTCCATTAGTGTCCCACTGGTGCCAAGCAATTTCCATCACCTCTGCATTGCACCCTCAAGCTCATATTTACTAAGCTATTATAATATCAAACACTGAGGAAACTTATTGGCATCGTAAAAGTGTCTGTTGGACTCCATTAGTGTCCCACTGGTGCCAAGCAATTTCCAGCACCTCTGCATTGCATTCTCAAGGTCATTTTTACTAAGCTATTATATTAGCAAACACTGAGGAAACTTAGTGGCATCCTAAAAGTGGTTGTTGGACTCCATTAGTGTCCCACTGGTGCCAAGCAATTTCCAACACCTCTGCATTGCACCCTCAAGCTCATTTTTACTAAGCTATTATATTAGCAAACACTGAGATAACTTTGTAGCATCCTAAAAGTGGCTTCTGGACTCCATTAGTGTAACACTGGTGCCAAGCAACTTCCAGCAACTCTGCATTGCACCCTCAAGCTCACTTTTACTAAGCTATTATTTTAGCAAACACTGAGGAAACTTAGTGGCATCCTAATAGTGGTTGTTGGAATCCATTAGTGTCCCACTGGTGCCAAGCAATTTCCAGCACCTCTGCATTGCACCTTCAAGCTCATTTTTACTAAGTTATTAAATTTGCAAGCACTGAGGAAACTTAGTGGCATTTAAAAAGTGTCTGTTGGACTCCATTAGTGTCCCACTGGTGCCAAGCAATTTCCAGCACCTCTGCATTGCACACTCAAACTCACTTTTACTAAGCTATTATATTAGCAAACACTGAGGAAACTTAGTGGCATCCTAAAAGTGGCTGTTGGACTCCATTAATGTCCCACTGGTGCCAAACAATTTCCAGCACCTCTGCATTGCACCCTAAAGCTCATTTTTACTAAGCTTTTACATTAGCTAACACTGAGGAAACTTATTGGCATCCTAAATGTGTCTGTTGGACTCCATTAGTGTCCCACTGGTGCCAAGCAATTTCCAGCAACTCTGCATTGCACCCTCAAGCTCATTTTTACTAATCTAATATACTAGCAAACACTGTGGAAACTTAGTGGCATCCTAAAAGTGTATGTTGGACCCAATTAGTGTCCCACTGGTGCCAAGCAATTTCCAGCACCTCCGCATTGCACCCTCAAGCTCATTTTTACTAAGCTATTATAATAGCAAACACTGAGGAAACTTAGTGGAATCCTAAAAGTGGCTGTTGGACTCCATTAGTGTCCCACTGGTGCCAAGCAATTTCCAGCACCTCTGCATTGCACCCTCAAGCTCATTTTTACTAAGCTATTATAATAGCAAACACTGAGGAAACTTAGTGGCATCCAAAAAGTGGCTGTTGGACTCCATTAGTGTCCCACTGGTGCCAAGCAATTTCCATCACCTCTGCATTGCACCCTCAAGCTCATTTTTACTAAGCTATTACATTAGCAAACACTGAGGAAACTTAGTGGCATCCAAAAAGTGTCTGTTGGACTCCATTAGTGTCCCACTGGTGCCAAGCAATTTCCAGCAACTCTGCATTGCACCCTCAAGCTCATTTTTACTAAGCTATTATATTAGCAAACACTGAGGAAACTTAGTGGCATCCAAAAAGTGTCTGTTGGACTCCATTAGTGTCCCACTGGTGCCAAGCAATTTCCAGCAACTCTGCATTGCACCCTCAAGCTCATTTTTACTAAGCTATTACATTAGCAAACACTGAGGAAACTTAGTGGCATCCAAAAAGTGTCTGTTGGACTCCATTAGTGTCCCACTGGTGCCAAGCAATTTCCAGCAACTCTGCATTGCACCCTCAAGCTCATTTTTACTAAGCTATTATATTAGCAAACACTGAGGAAACTTAGTGGCATCCAAAAAGTGTCTGTTGGACTCAATTAGTGTCCCACTGGTGCCAAGCAATTTCCAGCAACTCTGCATTGCACCCTCAAGCTCATTTTTACTAAGCTATAATAATAGCAAACACTGAGGAAACTTAGTGGCATCCTAAAAGTGGCTGTTGGACTCCATTAGTGTCCCACTGGTGCCAAGCAATTTTCAGCACCTCTGCATTGCACATCCAAGCTTATTTTTACTAAGCTATTATATTAGCAAACACTGAGGAAACTTCGTGGCATCCTAAAAGTGGCTGTTGGACTAAATTAGTGTCCCACTGGTGCCAAGCAATTTCCATCACCTCTGCATTGCACCCTCAAGCTCATTTTTACTAAGCTATTATAATAGCAAACACTGAGAAAACTTAGTGGCATCCAAAAAGTGGCTGTTGGACTCCATTAGTGTCCCACTGGTGCCAAGCAATTTCCATCACCTCTGCATTGCACCCTCAAGCTCATTTTACTAAGCTATTACATTAGCAAACACTGAGGAAACTTAGTGGCATCCAAAAAGTGTCTGTTGGACTCCATTAGTGTCCCACTGGTGCCAAGCAATTTCCAGCAACTCGGCATTGCACCCTCAAGCTCATTTTTACTAAGCTATTATATTAGCAAACACTGAGGAAACTTAGTGGCATCCAAAAAGTGTCTGTTGGACTCCATTAGTGTCCCACTGGTGCCAAGCAATTTCCAGCAACTCTGCATTGCACCCTCAAGCTCATTTTTACTAAGCTATAATAATAGCAAACACTGAGGAAACTTAGTGGCATCCTAAAAGTGGCTGTTGGACTCCATTAGTGTCCCACTGGTGCCAAGCAATTTCCATCACCTCTGCATTGCACCCTCAAGCTCATTTTTACTAAGCTATTACATAAGCAAACACTGAGGAAACTTAGTGGCATCCAAAAAGTGTCTGTTGGACTCCATTAGTGTACCACTGGTGCCAAGCAATTTCCAGCACCTCTGCATTGAACCCTAAAGCTCATTTTTACTAAGCTATTACATTAGCAAACAATGAGGAAACTTAGTGGCATCCTAAAAGTGGCTGTTGGACTCCATTAGTGTCCCACTGGTGTCAAGCAATTTCAAGCAACTCTGCATTGCACCCTCAAGCTCATTTTTACTAAGCTATTATATTAGCAAACACTGAGATAACTTTGTAGCATCCTAAAAGTGGCTTCTGGACTCCATTAGTGTCCCACTGGTGCCAAGCAACTTGCAGCAACTCTGCATTGCACCCTCAAGCTCATTTTCACTAAGCTATCATAACAGCAAACACTGAGGAAACTTAGGGCCTTCCTAAAAGTGTCTGTTGGACTCCATTAGTGTCCCACTGGTGCCAAGCAATTTCCAGCACCTCTGCATTGCACCCTAAAGATCATTTTTGCTAAGCTATTACATTAGCAAACACTATGGAAACTTAGTGGCATCCAAAAAGTGTCTGTTGGACTCCATTAGTGTCCCACTGGTGCCAAGCAATTTCAAGCACCTCTGCATTGCACCCTCAAGCTCATTTTTACTAAGCTATTATAATAGCAAACACTGAGTAAACTTATTGGCATCGTAAAAGTGTCTGTTGGACTCCATTAGTGTCCCACTGGTGCCAAGCAATTTCCAGCAACTCTGCATTGCACCCTCAAGGTGATTTTTACTAAGCTATTATATTAGCAAACACTGAGATAACTTAGTGGCATCCTAAAAGGGGCTGTTGGACTCCATTAATGTCCCATTGGTGCCAGGCCATTTCCAGCACCTCTGCATTGCACCCTCAAGCTCATTTTTACTAAGCTATTATAATAGCAAACACTGAGGAAACTTAGTGGCATCCTAAAAGTGGTTGTTGGACTCCATTAGTGTCCCACTGGTGCCAAGAAATTTCCAGCACCTCTGCATTGCACCCTCAAGCTCATTTTTACTAAGCTATTACATAAGCAAACACTGAGGAAACTTAGTGGCATCCAAAAAGTGTCTGTTGGACTCCATTAGTGTACCACTGGTGCCAAGCAATTTCCAGCACCTCTGCATTGCACCCTAAAGCTCATTTTTACTAAGCTATTACATTAGCAAACACAGAGGAAACTTAGTGGCATCCAAAAAGTGTCTGTTGGACTCCATTAGTGTCCCACTGGTGCCAAGCAATTTCCAGCACCTCTGCATTGCACCCTCAAGCTCATTTTTACTAAGCTATTATAATAGCAAACACTGAGGAAACTTAGTGGCATCATAAAAGTGGCTGTTGGACTCCATTAGTGTCCCACTGGTTCCAAGCCATTTTAGCACCTCTGCATTGCACCCTCAAGCTCATTTTTACTAAGCTATTATATTAGCAAACACGGAGATAACTTTGTGGCATCCTAAAAGTGGCTGTTGGACTCCATTAGTGTCCCACTGGTGCCAAGCAACTTCCAGCACCTCTGCATTGCACCCTCAAGCTCACTTTTACCAAGTTATTATATTAGCAAACACTGAGGAAACTTAGTGGCATCCTAAAAGTGGCTGTTGGACTCCATTAGTGTCCCGCTGGTGCCAAGCAACTTCCAGCACCTCTGCATTGCACCCTCAAGCTTACTTTTACTAAGCTATTATTTTAGCAAACACTGAGGAAACTTAGTGGCATCCTAATAGTGGTTGTTGGAATCCATTAGTGTCCCACTGGTGCCAAGCAATTTCCAGCACCTCTGCATTGCACCTTCAAGCTCATTTTTACTAAGCTATTAAATTTGCAAGCACTGAGGAAACTTAGTGGCATTTAAAAAGTGTCTGTTGGACTCCATTAGTGTCCCACTGGTGCCAAGCAATTTCCAGCACCTCTGCATTGCACCCTCAAGCTCATTTTTACTAAGCTTTTACATTAGCTAACACTGAGGAAACTTATTGGCATCCTAAATGTGTCTGTTGGACTCCATTAGTGTCCCACTGGTGCCAAGCAATTTCCAGCAACTCTGCATTGCACCCTCAAGCTCATTTTTACTAATCTAATATACTAGCAAACACTGTGGAAACTTAGTGGCATCCTAAAAGTGTATGTTGGACCCAATTAGTGTCCCACTGGTGCCAAGCAATTTCCAGCACCTCTGCATTGCACCCTCAAGCTCATTTTTACTAAGCTATTATAATAGCAAACACTGAGGAAACTTAGTGGAATCCTAAAAGTGGCTGTTGGACTCCATTAGTGTCCCACTGGTGCCAAGCAATTTCCAGCACCTCTGCATTGCACATCCAAGCTTATTTTTACTAAGCTATTATATTAGCAAACACTGAGGAAACTTCGTGGCATCCAAAAAGTGTCTGTTGGACTAAATTAGTGTCCCACTGGTGCCAAGCAATTTCCATCACCTCTGCATTGCACCCTCAAGCTCATTTTTACTAAGCTATTATAATAGCAAACACTGAGAAAACTTAGTGGCATCCAAAAAGTGGCTGTTGGACTCCATTAGTGTCCCACTGGTGCCAAGCAATTTCCATCACCTCTGCATTGCACCCTCAAGCTCATTTTACTAAGCTATTACATTAGCAAACACTGAGGAAACTTAGTGGCATCCAAAAAGTGTCTGTTGGACTCCATTAGTGTCCCACTGGTGCCAAGCAATTTCCAGCAACTCTGCATTGCACCCTCAAGCTCATTTTTACTAAGCTATAATAATAGCAAACACTGAGGAAACTTATTGCCATCCTAAAAGTGGCTGTTGGACTCCATTAGTGTCCCACTGGTGCCAAGCAATTTCCATAACCTCTGCATTGCACCCTCAAGCTCATATTTACTAAGCTATTATAATAGCAAACACTGAGGAAACTTATTTGCATCGTAAAAGTGTCTGTTGGACTAAATTAGTGTCCCATTGGTGCCAAGCAATTTCCAACACCTCTGCATTGCATTCTCAAGGTCATTTTTACTAAGCTATTATAATAGCAAACACTGAGGAAACTTAGTGGCATCCTAAAAGTGGTTGTTGGACTCCATTAGTGTCCCACTGGTGCCAAGCAATTTCCAACACCTCTGCATTGCACCCTCAAGCTCATTTTTACTAAGCTATTACATAAGCAAACACTGAGGAAACTTAGTGGCATCCAAAAAGTGTCTGTTGGACTCCATTAGTGTACCACTGGTGCCAAGCAATTTCCAGCACCTCTGCATTGAACCCTAAAGCTCATTTTTACTAAGCTATTACATTAGCAAACAATGAGGAAACTTAGTGGCATCCTAAAAGTGGCTGTTGGACTCCATTAGTGTCCCACTGGTGTCAAGCAATTTCAAGCAACTCTGCATTGCACCCTCAAGCTCATTTTTACTAAGCTATTATATTAGCAAACAAGAGATAACTTTGTAGCATCCTAAAAGTGGCTTCTGGACTCCATTAGTGTCCCACTGGTGCCAAGCAACTTCCAGCAACTCTGCATTGCACCCTCAAGCTCGTTTTCACTAAGCTATCATAACAGCAAACACTGAGGAAACTTAGGGCCTTCCTAAAAGTGTCTGTTGGACTCCATTAGTGTCCCACTGGTGCCAAGCAATTTCCAGCTCCTCTGCATTGCACCCTAAAGATCATTTTTACTAAGCTATTACATTAGCAAACACTATGGAAACTTAGTGGCATCCAAAAAGTGTCTGTTGGACTCCATTAGTGTCCCACTGGTGCCAAGCAATTTCAAGCACCTCTGCATTGCACCCTCAAGCTCATTTTTACTAAGCTATTATAATAGCAAACACTGAGTAAACTTATTGGCATCGTAAAAGTGTCTGTTGGACTCCATTAGTGTCCCACTGGTGCCAAGCAATTTTCAGCACCTCTGCATTGCACCCTAAAGCTCATTTTTACTAAGCTATTACATTAGCAAACACTGAGGAAACTTAGTGGCATCCAAAAAGTGTCTGTTGGACTCCATTAGTGTCCCACTGGTGCCAAGCAATTTCCAGCACCTCTGCATTGCACCCTCAAGCTCATTTTTACTAAGCTATTATAATAGCAAACACTGAGGAAACTTAGTGGCATCATAAAAGTGGCTGTTGGACTATATTAGTGTCCCACTGGTTCCAAGCCATTTTAGCACCTCTGCATTGCACCTTCAAGCTCATTTTTACTAAGCTATTATATTAGCAAACACGGAGATAACTTTGTGGCATCCTAAAAGTGGCTGTTGGACTCCATTAGTGTCCCACTGGTGCCAAGCAACTTCCAGCACCTCTGCATTGCACCCTCAAGCTCACTTTTACCAAGCTATTATATTAGCAAACACTGAGGAAACTTAGTGGCATCCTAAAAGTGGCTGTTGGACTCCATTAGTGTCCCGCTGGTGCCAAGCAACTTCCAGCACCTCTGCATTGCACCCTCAAGCTCACTTTTACTAAGCTATTATTTTAGCAAACACTGAGGAAACTTAGTGGCATCCTAATAGTGGTTGTTGGAATCCATTAGTGTCCCACTGGTGCCAAGCAATTTCCAGCACCTCTGCATTGCACACTCAAACTCACTTTTACTAAGCTATTATATTAGCAAACACTGAGGAAACTTAGTGGCATCCGGAAAGTGGCTGTTGGACTCCATTAATGTCCCACTGGTGCCAAACAATTTCCAGCAACTCTGCATGACGCATCTATAAGGGATAAGCAGGTTATCCTGTAAAACACACCCCCCGTACCATATCTACCTAAATGAAGACGAGAACCACGACTTTATTGCAGGAATGGCCACAGTTTTATTTTACCGTATATATGTATACCAAAACTCGTGGCCCAACATGCCACTCAATTGTTCAACTTAACCTTATACATATATATACCCGTATAACCAGAAACACCGATAGATCTGTCCGAGAGGCAAACCATCATTCCTAACCCCCCGGCCGTAACCTCCAAACTGGCCCAGAGGACCACCTCGGCCGTGACCACCCGGCCCGAGGTGAGGGGTAACAACGTTCCATCGTTAATTACCCCTACCCAGAACCTGCGGGACCTCCGCCCACAAGTTCCCATCCACTCCGAAGCCACTCCCCTTTAGCGACTTCGTACCAACAAGCCGACTGTCGGTACTCCCAACCTCTCAGACGGACCTATCACCCCGCTGTGACAACAATAAATTAGCAACTCAACCTTGTATTCTCCTTTATTCCTCTTTTTTTTTTTTTTTTAAAGTTCTTTTTTTTTTTTTTTTTTGAAAAACTATCACCTTTTCACCTTTTTATTTATTTTTTTTTTTTTATCTTTTTTTTTTTTTTGAACATATACATATAATTATATATCAGGGCGGGCGGTGGGACACAAAGATCAATCGACGAAAGGGGAGGTAAACAGCACCCCCCCCTCTCTTATACCTCTCCCAACACCCCACCCCTTCCTTGCTCCCCCCCAATCCCCTTACAGCTCCCTACTACCAATCCTGTACTCCCACACATCCCCCATCCCATGCAAACCTATTAACCCTTTCCTAACCTTGCACCCTCCCGATCGTCATGGGGTCCATTCACCCCTATGGGGCTCACTGCCCTTCTTGACGCATCTATAAGGGATAAGCAGGTTATCCTGTAAAACACACCCCCCGTACCATATCTACCTAAATGAAGACGAGAACCACGACTTTATTGCAGGAATGGCCACAGTTTTATTTTACCGTATATATGTATACCAAAACTCGTGGCCCAACATGCCACTCAATTGTTCAACTTAACCTTATACATATATATACCCGTATAACCAGAAACACCGATAGATCCGTCCGAGAGGCAAACCATCATTCCTAACCCCCCGGCCGTAACCTCCAAACCGGCCCAGAGGACCACCTCGGCCGTGACCACCCGGCCCGAGGTGAGGGGTAACAACGTTCCATCGTTAATTACCCCTACCCAGAACCTGCGGGACCTCCGCCCACAAGTTCCCATCCACTCCGAAGCCACTCCCCTTGAGCGACTTCGTACCAACAAGCCGACTGTCGGTACTCCCAACCTCTCAGACGGACCTATCACCCCGCCACAGGCCGGCCAAGTGACACCCTTACTTGGCCCGGGCCCCCCACACCCCCAGTGCTTGCTCTAGGCCATCCCTCAAACCCAACATCCATAAATCCAGACCCACATCAGTCAGGTGAACCCCATCTCTCCTTAGATACTGCTCCGTGGACTCCTCCAATTCTCTATGCCGCACCACCAACCCACCATTTCTCGCCACAAACCTGCCAATAGCCCGGTTCAGCTTGCTCCGAGCCCTATTAATACGGTCCACCGACCTCCCAAAACGCCACTGCGTCCGAGCTATAATGTCCGACCAAACGATAACTATGCCCGGGAACGCCCTCCACAAATGTAACAGGTCCAGCTTTATATCCCTTTTCAATTCCCTCGCCGACCTTACTCCCAAATCGTTCCCTCCCACATGCAAAATTAACACATCAGGGACACGATCCATACGGCTATAATAAGCCACCTCAGGGCGCACCCTACCCCAGGTCATGCCCCGAATTCCGAGCCACTTTACTCGAGCTTCCGACACCGACACTCCGAGCTGCCGACCGTCACGCCGCACATCCGCCCGCCACGCTCCCCAATACACATAGGAGTGCCCGAGGATCCACACAAGGCATGGACCTATAAAATACAAAGACCACGAATAAAAACAGCAACAGCACAAGAAATTGCCCACAAACCGGCATCTAACACCAACCTTGAATCCCCCACCCCTGACCATCACCTGACCAAGTGAGGCCTAATGTACAAACGGAACCTGGAAGACTCCCACCTCCCAATCCGCCGGATACAATCCTCACTCAAGCCCCACCTGGCGGCCTCCGTTGCCGCCCCAATCCGGAAGGAGTGAGACCCGTACTCACGTGGCTCCTCCCCCACCCTTGCTAGAGCCATCTTCAGCACCGCATTGAATTGATACCGCGACAAAGCCAATCCGTCCGTATGTCTAAGAAAAACACCAGGGTAACCGCCGCGCACCTTTAAAAACTCTGACACATGTAACACTGGGCACAACTGGTGCCCCGGTAAAGCGTACAACACTACTAAGCGCCCCCGGCCCCTCTGATCCATCTTAGAAAAACGAAGCCGACATTCCACTCTATCCTCCCCCAGCATCACATCACCCAACAGCAAACCACCCATCGCTTGCTTAGTCGGGCTGACCAATTCGCCAATACGAAAGGCCCCAAAAAACGCCAGTACAAAAGCTACCGAGAACAACACCCGCTCATAAGGAGACGAACACAACTCCCCTAAACACCCCACCAAACGCACCAACAATGGCAATGACACCGGCCGCCTACAGTCACGCGACTGAGCCCCTTTTCGAAAACCCTTCATCGCCTGTCGCACCAGAAAATCCTTAGTCGCGTCCCGAACCCCTTGCATCTGGAACAAAAAGGCCAACGCCGCCAACTTGCAACCAATCACCGAAACAGACCTGCCTTCCGAAAAATCCCCACTTATTAACATCAGTACCCCCAACACTCGACCCTGGTAACCCGACTCCATGAACTCCCTACTTTCCAACTTTGCCCATTCCTGCCACACCGCCTGATATCGGCACCAAGTAGCCTCAGACACCGATCTCCGAATTCCCTCAAAAGCTACACCGATGCCAGGTCCCACAGCCAGTTCGGGCAAGGTTCCCCCTCCGCGTCCGCTTCCGGCACCAGCTTCCTGAACCTGCAAAACTGAAACCGTGATAGCGCATCAGCCACCTCGTTGCGAATCCCAGGCACATGCCGAGCCACCACGCAAATGTTTAACTCCAAACAACGCAACACTAGATGCCTTAAATACCCCACAACCGGCGGGGATTTTGCCGACAGTGCGTTGATGGAATGCACCACCGCCATGTTGTCACAATGCATGCAAACCCTTCTTCCAGCAAAAACAGGGCCCCACAACTCCACCGCCACAATAATGGGAAACAATTCCAACAGCGCCAAATTCCTCACCAAACCTGCTTCCACCCACCGCCGCGGCCACTTTCCCCACGCACCAGCGCGTTTGAAAAATTGCTCCAAAACCTGTCGCCCCAGCCGCATCCGTGTACAATTCCAGCTGGCTATTGGACACCGCCTCGCTCATCCAAAGGGTCCGACCGTTGTACCGGTCCAAGAACTCCTCCCACACCAACAAATCCCCTTTCATCATTTTTGTCACTCTGACAAAGTGATTTGGAGCTTTTACCCCTGCGGTTGCGCTCGCCAGTCTCCTATTAAATATCCGCCCCATCGGCATAATGCGACAAGCGAAATTCAATTTTCCGAGCACTGACTGCAACTCGCGCAACCGCACCTTCTTGGCCTGAGACAAAAACCGCACCGACGCCTTCAAATCCAACAGCTTTCCCTCCGGCAACCGGCATTCCATTGCCAGTGTATCAATTTCGATACCTAAGAAACATAATACCGTCACCGGCCCTTCTGTTTTGTCTTTTGCCAACGGAATACCCAGGCTCCGCGCGATCCGCTCTAACGTAAACAACAACAAGGAGCAAACCGAAGAGCCCGCCGGACCCACGCAAAAGAAGTCATCCAAATAGTGAATCACCGAATGGACTCCTGCCACCTCCTTGACTACCCATTCCACAAACGTACTGAATGCCTCAAAATAAGCACACGAAATGGAACAGCCCATCGGCAGGCAACGATCCACATAGTATTCACCATCCCACATACACCCTAAGAGATGAAAGCTCTCTGGATGCACCGGGAGTAAACGAAAAGCTGCTTCCACATCCGCCTTTGCCATCAGGGCCCCCCGCCCCGCTACCCTTACCAGCTCCAAGGCCCTATCGAACGATACATAACATACCGCCGACAATTCCGGTGATATCCCATCATTCACCGACAATCCCGCCGGATAAGATAAATGATGAATGAGCCGAAATTTGTTCGGCTCCTTCTTAGGTACCACCCCAAGGGGGGAAATCCGTAAATTAGAGAATGGCGGGTCCTGGAATGGGCCCGCCATCCTCCCCAACTCCACCTCCTTCTGCAGCTTTTCCTTCACCACCGCCGGATGTTCTTTTGCGGACCGCAAGTTTCCCGAGCGAAACACCGGCGCCTCAGATTCAAACGGAATCCGAAAGCCCTCTGTAAAACCACGTTCCAAAAACTCCGCCGCCCGCACATCCGGGTATCTACTTAAATAGGGAAGCATCGCCTCTACCCTCACTGGCGTCCTCCCTTTTTCCAGACCCCTCCCCCGCCTTTCCTTTGCCTTTCTTGAAGCACCTGGCCAGAGGGTGGGACCCTCCACATCCGGAACACTCGTGTCTGAACCGACAAGAGGCCCCGAACTTACACTGTCCCTCGTTATACTGCCAACAAGCTCCCTTTTTCTGTCCAGCCGAGGACCCGCCACTCGCACCCGGGCTCCCGGCACCCCCTCGAAAAGGGCTGAGCCGGCGCCGTCATTAACCGCATCCACAAAGAAATATCCTTGTGGCCCCACTGGACTCCCGGCCGCAGAGCCTTCCGCTGCCGGAACTGCTCATCATATCTCAACCACCCCAAACCGCCGTATACTCTATACGCTTCCCCTATCGCGTCCATATATCCAAATAGGGCGGAACAATGCTCCGGCTCCTTTTCCCCGATCACACTGGCTAAGATAGCAAAGGCCTGCAACCAATTGGTAAACGTCCTCGGGATCAACCTATATCGCCGTTTTTCCTCATCCTCCTTCTCCTTTTTTGTATCACTAGGTTTCACCTTATCCAAATTAAACTTTTCCAAGGGAAGCAGGGAAAAAATTTCCACATACTCCCCCTTCCAAATCTTTTCCCTCACCTCCTTTTTCAAATGAACCCCTAACTGCCCTTCAAAGCACACATAAATTTCACTCCGTGCCCTATCATCCAAACGCACTACCTCATCCTCCTTTTCTTTTTCCTTTTCCGCCTCCTTACTCGCACCCACGGAAGCCGCCCCACCAGCCTCCTGTCCCGTACCTGCCGCCGAGGTCGTGTCCCCCGCAGCAACATCGCGCACCGGCGCTTCTGTCCGCACCACCTCCGTGGGGCCCACCCACGCCCCCACCGGAGCCCCAGGCCCAGTCCGACTAACCCGTTCCGCAGACAACCCCTGCAACACCCCCAAAAGCTGCCCCCAAAACTCCGGACCCGGTAAACCAGACTGCCCGACCGCACTCGCCCCCAGCGCAACGCGTCCCGCGACGGAACCCCCGCCCTCGCCCGCGCTACCCACAGCATGTAACATTTCTGTTGTCTGCTCACCAGGCTGCCGTTGAGCCGATGCCGGAACAGCCGTGCCACGATCTTCCAGCTGCCGCTCCGTCCGACCTGCCGCTGCTCCTTCTTCCTCGCTGGAGTCTGATGCGCTGCCGAAATCCTCAAAGGGGACCAGCGAGGGGACAGCCCGCACCTGGCGGCCGTCAACCCCCACGGTCACCGCACCCCGCTCGTCCGGGCGACTCCTGCTTGACCTCTTCCTTTTCTCCCGCCGTGGCGCCCTGCCGCCGTCTCTTCCCGCTGTAATCGTGATATCCTGCTGCGCCGCCCCTTCTCCTGTCGTCCTCAGTGGGCTCCCTCCCTGCCGACTGCCGGAAGGCCGTGCCGAGCTTGCTCCTCGCCGGGACCCACCCCCAGCACGCTCCTCGCCGGGGGGGACCGTGACTACCGATCTCCTCTGTGCCTGCGGGCCACCGTACCCCTCCTCCGATCTCCTGACCTCGCCGCTCACATCCGCTCCCATCCCCCGTCCTGTTGCTCTCCCCTGCGGCCTGCAGGGAGTCTCCTCCGGCAATCCGGCACGCCGAGCGCCACCCCCAGCCGGCACATCACTGGGGGCTGCCGTCATCCATGCTCCGGTCTGGTGCTGCGCAGGCCGCGGACCGGAAGTGGGCCTCGCAGAGGCTCCGCCCACCCCCGACCCACGGGATCTCCGTCGCGGATTCCTCCCGGTGGCCGGCTGCTCCCCTAGGTTAGTTGGAGGGCTCCGCCGCTGCTCCGGAGGGTCCCCGCAGGGGCTCCTTGATCTGATTCTCCCCCTCCAGCTGGGGGAGTAGCGCTCCGGCGGTCGCGCCCGCCGAGCACGTAGCCACGGCCCGGGCGCTGGAACAGCAGGCGGCGCCGCTCCAGCCCCACAGACCTTTGCCAGCTGCTGCCTCAGGGCATCCACTCCCATGACCTCGGATGCCCCCCGCACCATCTCCAGGAGTTCAGCAAGGGCAGCCATGGCAGGAGGCAGCAGCAGCACTACGTCCTGGGACACAAAGATCAATCGACGAAAGGGGAGGTAAACAGCACACCCCCCTCTCTTATACCTCTCCCAACACCCCACCCCTTCCTTGCTCCCCCCCAATCCCCTTACAGCTCCCTACTACCAATCCTGTACTCCCACACATCCCCCATCCCATGCAAACCTATTAACCCTTTCCTAACCTTGCACCCTCTCGATCGTCATGGGGTCCATTCACCCCTATGGGGCTCACTGCCCTTCTTTGCACCCTCAAGCTCATTTTTACTAAGCTTTTACATTAGCTAACACTGAGGAAACTTATTGGCATCCTAAATGTGTCTGTTGGACTCCATTAGTGTCCCACTGGTGCCAAGCAATTTCCAGCAACTCTGCATTGCACCCTCAAGCTCATTTTTACTAATCTAATATACTAGCAAACACTGTGGAAACTTAGTGGCATCCTAAAAGTGTATGTTGGACCCAATTAGTGTCCCACTGGTGCCAAGCAATTTCCAGCACCTCTGCATTGCACCCTCAAGCTCATTTTTACTAAGCTATTATAATAGCAAACACTGAGGAAACTTAGTGGAATCCTAAAAGTGGCTGTTGGACTCCATTAGTGTCCCACTGGTGCCAAGCAATTTCCAGCACCTCTGCATTGCACATCCAAGCTTATTTTTACTAAGCTATTATATTAGCAAACACTGAGGAAACTTCGTGGCATCCTAAAAGTGGCTGTTGGACTAAATTAGTGTCCCACTGGTGCCAAGCAATTTCCATCACCTCTGCATTGCACCCTCAAGCTCATTTTTACTAAGCTATTATAATAGCAAACACTGAGGAAACTTAGTGGCATCCAAAAAGTGGCTGTTGGACTCCATTAGTGTCCCACTGGTGCCAAGCAATTTCCAGCAACTCTGCATTGCACCCTCAAGCTCATTTTTACTAAGCTATTATATTAGCAAACACTGAGGAAACTTAGTGGCATCCAAAAAGTGTCTGTTGGACTCCATTAGTGTCCCACTGGTGCCAAGCAGTTTCCAGCAACTCTCCATTGCACCCTCAAGCTCATTTTTACTAAGCTATTACATTAGCAAACACTGAGGAAACTTAGTGGCATCCAAAAAGTGTCTGTTGGACTCCATTAGTGTCCCACTGGTGCCAAGCAATTTCCAGCAACTCTGCATTGCACCCTCAAGCTCATTTTTACTAAGCTATTATATTAGCAAACACTGAGGAAACTTAGTGGCATCCAAAAAGTGTCTGTTGGACTCCATTAGTGTCCCACTGGTGCCAAGCAATTTCCAGCAACTCTGCATTGCACCCTCAAGCTCATTTTTACTAAGCTATAATAATAGCAAACACTGAGGAAACTTATTGGCATCGTAAAAGTGTCTGTTGGACTCCATTAGTGTCCCACTGGTGCCAAGCAATTTCCAGCACCTCTGCATTGCATTCTCAAGGTCATTTTTACTAAGCTATTATAATAGCAAACACTGAGGAAACTTAGTGGCATCCTAAAAGTGGTTGTTGGACTCCATTAGTGTCCCACTGGTGCCAAGCAATTTCCAACACCTCTGCATTGCACCCTCAAGCTCATTTTTACTAAGCTATTACATAAGCAAACACTGAGGAAACTTAGTGGTATCCAAAAAGTGTCTGTTGGACTCCATTAGTGTCCCACTGGTGTCAAGCAATTTCAAGCAACTCTGCATTGCACCCTCAAGCTCATTTTTACTAAGCTATTATATTAGCAAACACTGAGATAACTTTGTAGCATCCTAAAAGTGGCTTCTGGACTCCATTAGTGTCCCACTGGTGCCAAGCAACTTCCAGCAACTCTGCATTGCACCCTCAAGCTCGTTTTCACTAAGCTATCATAACAGCAAACACTGAGGAAACTTAGGGCCTTCCTAAAAGTGTCTGTTGGACTCCATTAGTGTCCCACTGGTGCCAAGCAATTTCAAGCACCTCTGCATTGCACCCTCAAGCTCATTTTTACTAAGCTATTATAATAGCAAACACTGAGTAAACTTATTGGCATCGTAAAAGTGTCTGTTGGACTCCATTAGTGTCCCACTGGTGCCAAGCAATTTCCAGCAACTCTGCATTGCACCCTCAAGGTCCATTTTACTAAGCTATTATATTAGCAAACACTGAGATAACTTAGTGGCATCCTAAAAGGGGCTGTTGGACTCCATTAATGTCCCATTGGTGCCAGGCCATTTCCAGCACCTCTGCATTGCACCCTCAAGCTCATTTTTACTAAGCTATTATAATAGCAAACACTGAGGAAACTTAGTGGCATTCTAAAAGTGGTTGTTGGACTCCATTAGTGTCCCACTGGTGCCAAGAAATTTCCAGCACCTCTGCATTGCACCCTCAAGCTCATTTTTACTAAGCTATTATAATAGCAAACACTGAGGAAACTTAGTGGCATCTTTAAAAGTGGCTGTTCGTCTCCATTAGTGTCCCACTGGTGCCAAGCAATTTCCAGCAACTCTGCATTGCACCCTCAAGCTTATTTTTACTAAGCAATTATATTAGCAAACACTGAGATAACTTTGTAGCATCCTAAAAGTGTCTGTTGGACTCCATTAGTGTCCCACTGGTGCAAAGCAACTTCCAGCAACTCTGCATTGCACCCTCAAGCTCACTTTTACTAAGCTATTATATTAGCAAACACTGGGGAAACTTAGTGGCATCCTAAAAGTGGCTGTTGGACTCCATTAGTGTTCCACTGGTGCCAAGCAATTTCCATCACCTCTTCATTGCACCCTAAAGCTCATTTTTACTAAGCTATTACAGTAGCAAACACTAAGGAAACTTAGTCGCATCCTAAAAGTGGCTGTTGGACTCCATTAGTGTCCCACTGGTGCCAAGCAATTTCCAGCCACGCTTCATTGCACCCTCAAGCTCATTTTTTATAAGCTATTATAATAGCAAACACTGAGGAAACTTAGTGGCATCCTAAAACTGGCTGTTGGACTCCATTAGTGTCCCACTGGTGCCAAGCAATTTCCAGCAACGCTTCATTGCACCCTCAAGCTCATTTTTACTAAGCTATTATAATAGCAAACATTGAGGAAACTTAATGGCATCCTAAAAGTGTCTGTTGGACTCTATTAGTGTCCCACTGGTGCCAAGCAATTTCCAGCACCTCTGCATTGCACCCTCAAGCTCATTTTTACTAAGCTATTATAATAGCATACACTGTGGAAACTTAGTCGCATCCTGAAAGTGGCAGTTAGACTCCATTAGTGTCCCACTGGTGCCAAGCAATTTCCAGCAACTCTGCATTGCACCCTAATGCTCAGTTTTACTAAGCTATGATATTAGCAAACACTGAGGAAACTTAGTGGCATCCTAAAAGTGTCTGTTGGACATCATTAGTGTCCCACTGATGCCAAGTGTGGCGCCCCTGACCTGGTCAGGCACCACAGAGTATTGCACCCATGCGGGAGCAATGCTTCCAGGTAATCTCCAAAGGCCAGGATGAGGTGCACACACAAACATATAGTGACCAGGCCTCCCACATCACCAGAGGGGACCCTTGGGTAGCCAGAAGGGGTTAACTTTCAATTCCCAGCTAGGGGTGTGTTCAGGGGCTGGTTGCTAGGAAGCAGGGCAGAGAGAGAGAGAGAGGGAGAGTCG
The DNA here is from genome assembly GCF_048569485.1 of Anomaloglossus baeobatrachus. Lineage (NCBI taxonomy): Eukaryota > Metazoa > Chordata > Amphibia > Anura > Aromobatidae > Anomaloglossus > Anomaloglossus baeobatrachus. The sequence continues at coordinate 484,712,003 of NC_134353.1, read as the reverse complement.
AGAGGAAGAAGTTGAAGTGTATGGAGGGGGAGCAGAGAAGCTCCCGTGCAGACAGGTCCTGAGGAGTGCTGTAGCTGAAAGCGGAGGAGAACGGAGTACTGTGGGTCGGCCTGAAGAGCATCCAGAGAAAGAGGGGTGGCTGAGTACGGAGATCCCAGTATCCGAGCACACAAGGGGAACTAGGTCCCCAGAACAGGCAGCAGATCATCCAGAGCTGCTTAACCTACAGGTGGAGGGGGTACTTCATGCCCTCACCACGACTACACAGAGCTTGAGCCAAGCAGCACACCAGGCCCATAAGGGGACAGGGCCAGAAGCCATCCCACCAAGGCCACGCTGCCGGCAGACGAGCCAGAGAGAGGGGAGCAGGGTGGTAACAGCTTCCCTGGAGGGGTCCTACCACGCTTCAAGCAAAGGATCCTCCTAAAACAGAAAGAGTGCAAGGAAGGCGAGTGGACAGCTACCCTCAGAACGGCCTCCTGGAATTCCTGGTTCCACCTGGTTATCACAGTGTCGCCTGGGCATCTCACCGTGACCTCCAAACAGTGAGTAAACACGTTAAAAGACTTCTTGGACTGTGTTTGAGTCATTCTGCGACTTGTGGTACTACAAACCCACACCGGGCCCTGGGGCTTGCCTCACTCTCAGGAGGCTACTATATCCGACTGCACCCACCATCAGCCCCAGGCGTCCCCTAACCTGCAGTGGCGGTCCCCACTGACCGCAATACTGAGAGTGGCGTCACGATCAAAACTGAAGATTCCCTACCTGTGACCAGCACCAGCTACGTGGAGTCCCTGAAGGTATGCACCGATACAACACCTGTGGGGCTTCACATCTTCTGGCGTCACGAACAGGATAAGGACTAGACCTGTTCAGACAGGTGACCGTGTGCCTCAGAGGTCCGACCGCAAAAATTGAACCGCCGCCATATTGCCATCTTCAAAAGCGCGCGCTGCAGCCCGCGCGAGGGAGAAGAGCACCGCCCACGAAGTGGTGTGGCCGCCCCAGAATCCCCACAATTCAGAGAGCGTACTGACCCAGGAAGTGGAAAGGGAGCGCGCAGATTTCTGAAGAAAAATGGACGCTGCAGGAGGTAATGCCCCTGGTCAGGGCGACGCAGCCCAAGCGATGCCAGCCCCTGTCGCGCTGGACGCCGCAGCGCCTGGTGCCGGTGCCGCGGTCGCAGCTGCGCCGGCCGAGGTCGCCCCCATAATGCCAGTGTCCTTGTTGTATGCCCCAGGGGCGCAATGGCTGCCTCAATACGCCGGTAAAATAGACACGCTGACCGGGTTTAAGAAAAAGATCAACACCCTGCTAGACATGCACGCGATGACTGGTAAACAGAGGGCCGCTGTGGTGCTGGGACAATTGACTGGAGCAGCAGAATTGGAAGCTGAGTCCTGGGCCAATGATGACCGGAGCTCTGTTGAGACCATCTTTGCCAAACTAGCAGCTGCTTTTGAACACCGCACGGAGGGAGAGCTGAGAACGGACTTCTATCACTGCCGTCAGAAGCCCCAAGATAGTATAAGAGACTATGCCCTCAGGCTGCAGGCTGCACTACGGGCTCTCAAGCTGGTGGACCCTGTCAGTGACCAGGAAGGAAACCGGATGATGAAGGAACAATTCCTGCGGGGCTTGCGCTCTCCTGAGGATGGGAAGCAGATGAAGCTGTGGTCCCTAGAACACCCCGACGTGGACTTTGCCATTCTGAAAGACCGGGCAGTGAAAGCACTCCAACCCCCTGTGGACACAGACCCTGCCAGTTCCACGGCTGCAGGAGCAGAATCCTCCACGCAGGCCCTGATGACTGCAAAAGGACTCAACGCGCCAGCAGAGACCATAAGTACGCTATCCTCCCAAGTGCAGCAGCTCACTAAGGACGTCGCACAAATCCTGAAAGCAATGCAGTTGCCCTCAGAGACCAAAGTCCCTCATCAGATCCTGCTAGCCGACAACCCAGAGGACGTCCCTTGGATGCGGAGGAGAAGGGGTCCCCCAACTCGAGGCAGGAGCAGTGATCGCTATGACTCAGCTGGACAACCCATCTGTCGTCGTTGCCAGAAGGCAGGTCACTATGCAAGGGCCTGTCCTTTAAACGAGTCAAACCTGGGGCCGAGGGCCAGTCCTCAGGATTAAGAAGATCAGGCCCAAGTCGCTGCTGTGATCAGTACGTGGGTGGACGTCCTGTCCTGTCCATCGTCTTGGACGGGATCCCTACCCCGGCATTATTGGACACCGGCTCTCAGGTCACCACGATCCCGCATGTCCTTTATCGGAGGTTTTGGTCGGACGGCGATCTCCGACCACCGGACCCCTCCCTCACCATCTATGCTGCCAACGGACAACCTATAGACCAGATCGGGGTCAAAGAGGTAACCATAAAGGTGGGAAGGCAGGAAATGAAGGGACAAGGACTGATTGTTGTGGACACTGATATTAGAGAAAGGAACCCGCAAATGATTTTAGGCACTAATGTCATAGAAAATTGCCTGGGGGAAGTGTTGTTGTTGCTTCACCAGATTGTTGAAGGTGCTGACGGCAGGTCGCAAAGAGCCTTGCAAAAGGAGATCCGAATCATTCTGAGGAAGCAACAGGTAAAACAGACTGGCGGTGAGATTGGTAGTGTACGGGTGATGGATGCTAACCCCATTGTGATACCCCCACGGAGTGAAATGATGATGTGGTGTAGAGCAGCGGTAGGTCTCAGAGGACAAGATTACCAGGCTGTACTAGAGCCCACTCATTCAGACCACTGGCCCACGATTCTGACAGCCAGGGGGGTAGTTGATGTACACAAGGGACGAGTGCCTGTACGAGTGTTGAACTGTGGGGAGGAGGAAGCCAGACTACCAAGGTACGCTACCATAGCCAAACTGTTTACATGCTCAGATGACGCCATAACACCTGTAGGTCCCCTGACACAAGCTGACTCAAAAGAGGGCGAGACCTCCCAAAAGCAGTTAGAGGACTGGTGCCAGAAACTACACGTGGGGACTGACTCTACACCCGACTACCAGAAACATGGGGTTTACAGGGTCGTGCAGGAATACGAGCAGGTCTTTAGTAAGAACCCACTAGACTTTGGTAGGATCAAAGGGGTGCAACATCACATACCCACAGGCAGTCATCCTCCCATTAAGGAAAGACATAGGCCTATTCCACCAGCCCATTACCAGCGCACAAAGGACATGCTGAAGGACATGAAGGAGGCAGGAGTCATAAGGGACAGTTGCAGCCCCTGGGCAGCTCCCCTAGTCCTGGTAAGAAAGAAGGATGGCACGATGAGGATGTGTGTGGATTACAGACGGATAAATCAGATAACACACAAGGATGCCTACCCTTTGCCAAGGATAGAGGAATCCCTCGCTGCCTTGAAAGCCTCTAACTACTTTTCTACCCTAGATCTTACTAGTGGCTACTGGCAAGTATCTGTAGCAGAAGAAGATCGGGAGAAGACGGCCTTCACCACCCCAATGGGCCTCTGTGAGTTCAACAGCATGCCATTTGGACTCTGCAATGCCCCCGGGACCTTCCAGAGGCTTATGGAATGCTGCCTAGGGCACCTCAACTTTGAAACCGTCCTGCTCTACCTGGATGATGTCATCGTGTACTCCAAGACCTATGAGGACCACCTGAAACACCTGGCTGAAGTCTTTGAAGCACTATCCCGATATGGAATGAAGCTGAAACCATCCAAGTGCCATCTACTGAAGCCAAGGGTCCAGTACCTAGGTCACGTGGTCAGTGCAGAAGGAGTAGCACCGGACCCAGAGAAGGTCACAGTCATCCAGGAATGGCCCACACCTACTACCGTCCGGGAGGTACGTCAGTTCCTTGGCTTGGTAGGCTACTACAGAAGGTTCATCAAGGGCTACACGAAAATGGCAGCGCCTTTGCCAGAGCTCCTGGTAGGCCACCCAAAGAAGAGAGGAAAGATCTCCGGCCCGCCATTTCACTGGGGAGAAGCAGAAGAACACTCCTTCAGACAAATGAAAGGGGCCTTGACGGGTGAAGAGATCCTAGCCTACCCTGACTACGGTCTGCCATTCGTACTGTACACAGATGCCAGTAATGTGGGACTGGGAGCAGTGCTTTCACAGGTGCAGGGAGGCAAAGAGCGTGTGATTGCTTACGCCAGCAGGAAGCTCAGGCCTACTGAAAGAAACCCAGAGAATTATAGCTCATTCAAGCTAGAGTTCCTGGCCATGGTATGGGCTATCACAGAGCGGTTCAAGCACTACCTGGCAGCCACCAAATTCACTGTCTTCACGGACAACAACCCCCTGACCCACTTGGATACTGCGAAATTGGGTGCCATGGAGCAGCGTTGGGTAGCCCGACTGGCGAATTATGACTTTACTGTCAAGTATCGAGCTGGCCGCAAGAACGGCAACGCAGATGCTCTGTCCAGGATGCCTCACCTAGCAGACGAGGGTGAAGATGAAGATGATCTGGAAGAGATTGAGCTGCCAGCGTTCCATCGCCATGGAGCAAAACAGTGTCGGCAGTCGCGTGCCAACCGCCAAGAGGTGACCCTGAACCCACTACCTCATTACAACTGGAAGGAGACCCAGGAAAATGATCCAGCGGTAGGCTTGGTAAAGAAACTGATCAGCCAGCCTGGCGCCAGCCTTGACAAAGGAGCCCCACCTGAGGCACAGTACCTATGGAAGGAGAGGGGTCGATTATTCATCTATCAAGACAAACTTTACAGGAGCATCATTGACCCGAGGACGCATGAGAAGGTGTGGCAAGTGATTGTACCACAGAAGGATACGAGGATGGTGCTAGAAGCCTATCACAATGGTGCAGGCCACTTTGGTTGGAAGAAACTGGAGGCCCTACTTAAAGTAAGATTCTACTGGGTGGGCATGAGATCTGCCCTAGAGAAGTGGTGTCGAAACTGCGGGCCTTGCAATCTTAGAAGAAAAGACCAGCACCGCCAGAGAGCACCACTCCAGCCCATCCAAACTAAACGGCCCCTGGAGATCGTGGCCCTGGACCATGTAAAGTTGGCACCCAGCAGACAAGGCTACAACTACGCTCTCACTATGGTTGACCACTACTCCAGATTCTTGGTGGTAGTACCAGTCAAGGACTTGACAGGTCAAACCGCAGCCAAAGCTTTCCAGACACACTTCTGTCGACCACATGGCTATCCAGATCAAGTGCTCACTGACCAAGGACCAGCCTTTGAAGCTGAAGTGTTTAAGGAGTTTTGTAACCTATACGGCTGCCAGAAGATCCGTACTACGCCTTACCATCCTCAGACCAATGGCATGTGTGAGAAGATGAACCACATCATTCTCGATCTTCTGAAGACGCTCCCATTGGAGGAACGAAGTCAGTGGCCAGAAAAACTACCCGATCTAGTGGACATGTATAACAACATCCCTGTGAGTTCCACGAACTGCACACCGGCATACCTGATGAGGGCCAGACCAGGGAGATTGCCAGTAGATCTGGAAATGGGAGTTGAGACCCCTGAAGACCATCAACAAGGTGCTGATTGGGATTCCAACCGCCAAGCCCAATACAAGAAAGTACAAGAGTGTGTGGAGCGAAGCCTGACTCAGCAGCGTGAGAAACAAGAAAAGGCCTACAATCGAAAAGCACCTGCTGTTCCTTTGATGCCAGGAGATATAGTTCTCAAGGGAAAGAGAAGGCGTCATAAACTTGACAATCACTGGGAAGAAGAACCCTATACTGTGTTACCATCAACGCTTAGCAATGAAAAGACATGCCTTATCAGCAAAGATGGAGGAAAAACAACAGCTGTCGTTTCTAGAGATCGCCTAAAGAAATGTCCTGAACAACTAAGAATCCCTGAAGAAATTCCCAACCCTTTGCCAGTTCAAGAACCAAAAGAAAGGATGATCCATACTGCGCTTGGAGATTTTCCAGCAAGTTGGCCTCAATACAATGGAGCAGTTGTTATTCCAGTCATTACATTCACTCAATCTAGAGAAGTAGGAGACCTAGAAGCACCTGTTCAGAACCTAGAAGTGCCAAATGTAGCTGAAGCAGAAAACCACGCATTGGTATCAGTACCCAGTACACCCAGAATTCACATTGAGACACATACATCGGGTGGGAGGACACAACCTCAGACAGATGACAGTATAGTACTGCGTAGATCAACCCGCAGCAACTTTGGTCAGCTCCCATTACGCTATAGACAAAGTACAGTTTAGTTGAAAGTGACGGTATGGAGTGTAATGTTTAACCTGTTATAGTTAAGCAACGTTTAAGCGAAATGTGCCCACAAGGACTATTGTGAGACTTCCTTAAAATGTTAGACCACTGGTTATGAACTGGCTTTAACCACAAACTTTTGCATTGTAAAAAGTTGCCTTCTTGGTACCAACCACAGGGTCTGCCTGTTGAGGGGCATGGCTCTGCACCAACAAGGGGGCACGCCTGTTTATGGGGCCTGCCCTCCAACACTCGGAAGCGGGTACGCCTGTTTATGGGGCCTACCTTACACCACCCCCCTCAGGAGAGGAAGATTGGAGGAAAGGTCTGGGGAATGTGATGGCCCAGACCTGGTTACCAAAAGGACCGGTGACCTGCCTCCTGGAGGTTTTTGGGTGGGTTTCGGACATGTGGGTGGTTGGTGGTGGAATGGTACCTGGCATGTTTAAATGTAAATAATTGCCCCTGTGTGGGAAAAGTTTGTATTTACCTTTTTCTTTCTCTTGTCTTTGCAGCCCGAGGACGTGCTGATGATAACTAAGGGGGAATGTGGCGCCCCTGACCTGGTCAGGCACCACAGAGTATTGCACCCATGCGGGAGCAATGCTTCCAGGTAATCTCCAAAGGCCAGGATGAGGTGCACACACAAACATATAGTGACCAGGCCTCCCACATCACCAGAGGGGACCCTTGGGTAGCCAGAAGGGGTTAACTTTCAATTCCCAGCTAGGGGTGTGTTCAGGGGCTGGTTGCTAGGAAGCAGGGCAGAGAGAGAGAGAGAGGGAGAGTCGAGAGGAAGAAGTTGAAGTGTATGGAGGGGGAGCAGAGAAGCTCCCGTGCAGACAGGTCCTGAGGAGTGCTGTAGCTGAAAGCGGAGGAGAACGGAGTACTGTGGGTCGGCCTGAAGAGCATCCAGAGAAAGAGGGGTGGCTGAGTACGGAGATCCCAGTATCCGAGCACACAAGGGGAACTAGGTCCCCAGAACAGGCAGCAGATCATCCAGAGCTGCTTAACCTACAGGTGGAGGGGGTACTTCATGCCCTCACCACGACTACACAGAGCTTGAGCCAAGCAGCACACCAGGCCCATAAGGGGACAGGGCCAGAAGCCATCCCACCAAGGCCACGCTGCCGGCAGACGAGCCAGAGAGAGGGGAGCAGGGTGGTAACAGCTTCCCTGGAGGGGTCCTACCACGCTTCAAGCAAAGGATCCTCCTAAAACAGAAAGAGTGCAAGGAAGGCGAGTGGACAGCTACCCTCAGAACGGCCTCCTGGAATTCCTGGTTCCACCTGGTTATCACAGTGTCGCCTGGGCATCTCACCGTGACCTCCAAACAGTGAGTAAACACGTTAAAAGACTTCTTGGACTGTGTTTGAGTCATTCTGCGACTTGTGGTACTACAAACCCACACCGGGCCCTGGGGCTTGCCTCACTCTCAGGAGGCTACTATATCCGACTGCACCCACCATCAGCCCCAGGCGTCCCCTAACCTGCAGTGGCGGTCCCCACTGACCGCAATACTGAGAGTGGCGTCACGATCAAAACTGAAGATTCCCTACCTGTGACCAGCACCAGCTACGTGGAGTCCCTGAAGGTATGCACCGATACAACACCTGTGGGGCTTCACACAAGCAATTTCCAGCACCTCTGCATTGCACCCTCAAGCTCATTTTTACTAAGCTATAATAATAACAAACACTAAAGAAACTTAGTGGCATCCTAAAAGTATCTGTTGGACTCCATTAGTGTCCCACTGGTGCAAAGCAATTTCCATCACCTCTGCATTGCACCCTCAAGCTCATTTTTACTAAGCTATTATAATAGCAAACAATGAGGAAACTTAGTGGCATCCTAAAAGTGGCTGTTGGAGTCTATTAGTGTCCCACTGGTGCCAAGCAATTTCCAGCAACTCTGCATTGCTCCCTCAAGCTCATTTTTACTAAGCTATTATATTAGCAAACACTGAGATAACTTTGTGGCATCCCAAAAGTGGCTGTTGGACTCCATTAGTGTCCCACTGGTGCCAAGCAACTTCCCGCACCTCTGCATTGCATTCTCAAGCTCACTTTTACTAAGCTATTATAATAGCAAACACTGTAGAAACTTAGTGGCATCCTAAAAGTGTCTGTTGGACTCCATTAGTGTCCCACTGGTGCCAAGCAATTTGCAGCACCTCTGCATTGCACCCTAAAGCTCATTTTTACTAAGCTATTACATTAGCAAACACTGAGGAAACTTAGTGGCATCCTAAAAGTGTCTGCTGGACTCCATTAGTGTCCCACTGGTGCCAAGGAATTTCCAGCAACTCTGCATTGCACCCTCAAGCTCATTTTTACTAAGCTATTATAATAGCAAACAATGAGGAAACTTAGTGGCATCCTAAAAGTGGCTGTTGGAGTCTATTAGTGTCCCACTGGTGCCAAGCAATTTCCAGCAACTCTGCATTGCTCCCTCAAGCTCATTTTTACTAAGCTATTATATTAGCAAACACTAAGATAACTTTGTGGCATCCTAAAAGTGGCTGTTGAACTCCATTAGTGTCCCACTGGTGCCAAGCAACTTCCAGCACCTCTGCATTGCACCCTCAAGCTCACTTTTACTAAGCTATTATAATAGCAAACACTGTAGAAACTTAGTGGCATCCTAAAAGTGTCTGTTGGACTCCATTAGTGTCCCACTGGTGCCAAGGAATTTCCAGCAACTCTGCATTGCACCCTCAAGCTCATTTTTACTAAGCTGTTATAATAGCAAACAATGAGGAAACTTAGTGGCATCCTAAAAGTGGCTGTTGGACTCCATTAGTGTCCCACTGGTGCCAAGCAACTTCCAGCACCTCTGCTCAAGCTCACTTTTACTAAGCTATTATAAAAGCAAACACTGAGGAAACAGTGGCATCCTAAAAGTGGCTGTTAGACTCCATTAGTGTCCCACTGGTGCCAAGCAATTTCCAGCAATGCTTCATTGCACCCTCAAGCTCATTTTTACTAAGCTATTATAATAGCAAACACTGAAGAAACTTGGTGGCATTCTAAAAGTGTCTGTTTGACTCCATTAGTGTCCCACTGTTGCCAAGCAATTTCTAGCAACTCTGCATTGCACCCTCAAGCTTATTTTTACAAAGCTATTATAATAGCAAACACTGAGGAAACTTAGTGGCATCCTAAAAGTGGCTGTTGGACTCCATTAGTGTCCCACTGGTGCCAAGCAATTTCCAGTAACTCTGCATTGCACCCTCAAGCTCGTTTTTACTAAGCTATTATATTAGCAAACACTGAGATAACTTTGTGGCATCCTAAAAGTGGCTGTTGGACTCCATTAGTGTCCGACTGGTGCCAAGCAACTTCCAGCACCTCTGCATTGCACCCTCAAGCTCACTTTTACTAAGCTATTATAATAGCAAACACTGAGGAAACTTAGTGGCATCCTAAAAGTGGCTGTTGGACTCCATTAGTGTCCCACTGGTGCCAAGCAATTTCCAGCACCTCTGCATTGCACCCTCAAGCTTATTTTTACTAAGCTATTATAATAGCAAACACTGAGGAAACATAGTGGCATCCTACAATTGTCTGTTGGACTCCATTAGTGTCCCACTGTTGCCAAGCAATTTCCAGCACTTCTGCATTGCACCTTCAAGCTTATTTTTACTAAGCTATTATAATAGCAAACACTGAGGAAACTTAGTGGCATCCTAAAAATGGCTGTTGGACTCCATTAGTGTCCCACTGGTGCCAAGCAATGTACAGCAACTCTGCATTGCACCCTCAAGCTCACTTTTACTAAGCTATTATATTAGCAAACACTGAGGAAACTTAGTGGCATCCTAAAAGTGTTTGTTGGACTCCATTAGTGTCCCACTGGTGCCAAGGAATTTCCAGCAACTCTGCATTGCACCCTCAAGGTCATTTTTACTAAGCTATTATAATAGCAAACACTGAGGAAACTTAGCGGCATCCAAAAAGTGGCTGTTGGACTCCATTAGTGTCCCACTGGTGCCAAGCAATTTCCAGCACCTCTGCATTACACCCTCAAGCTTATTTTTACTAAGCTATTATAATAGCAAACACTGAGGAAACATAGTGGCATCCTAAAAGTGGTTGTTGGACTCCATTAGTGTCACTCTGGTGCCAAGCAATTTCCAGCAACTCTGCATTGCACCCTCAAGCTCATTTTTACTAAGCTATTATATTAGCAAACACTGAGATAACTTAGTGGCATCCTAAAAGTGGCTGTTGGACTCCATTAGTGTCCCACTGGTGCCAAGCAATTTCCAGCACCTCTGCATTGCACCCTCAAGCTCATTTTTACTAAGCTATTATAATAGCAAACACTGAAGAAACTTAGTGGCATCCTAAAAGTGGTTGTTGGACTCCATTAGTGTCCCACTGGTGCCAAGCAATTTCCAGCACCTCTGCATTGCACCCTCAAGCTCATTTTTACTAAGCTATTATAATAGCAAACACTGAAGAAACTTAGTGGCATCCTAAAAGTGGTTGTTGGACTCCATTAGTGTCCCACTGGTGCCAAGCAATTTTCAGCACCTCTGCATTGCACCCTCAAGCTCATTTTTTTTAAGCTATTATAATAGCAAACACTGCGGAAACTTAGTTGCATCCTAAAAGTGTCTTTTGGACTCCATTAGTGTCCCACTGGTGCCAAGGAATTTCGAGGACCTCTGCATTGCACCCTCAAGCTCATTTTTACTAAGCTATTATAATATCAAACTGTGCTGCCAGTTTAAGGGCCATAGTTGCATTGTCAGGGATAGTCAGTGTTGTTTCCTCTGCTGTCAATACAGCGAGACCACCTCTGAAATCTACACCACCTCTCAATTTTTAGTACCACATTTTAAGTGGACAATCTTGTCGCTATCAAAATGAGTGGCAAAATGACAGATGCTTGTGGAAAGGGGAACAGGCGTGTTGGAAAAGGAAAAAAATGTTTTGTCCGTGGGGAAGGTGGCAAAGCTACATTAACGTCTGCTGAAGATAGGCCATCTTCCAGCAAAAGTAAGATGTCTACTACTTTCCGTGGACATTCCGATGTGTTCCCTTTTTTACGGACCCGAACAACTGGAACAAAGGTAGGTGATGCACAAAGTGGCCCAAGTTGTCCAACAAGTGCCCTCTCCTCCACCTCAACTACTGCATCCAAAAACAACCACTCCTCTGAGTTGTCATCCCAATCACACTTGCTTTCTCCCAGCTCTCAAGTCACCATCCGCCCTGCACGGTACGGTGGAACAGAGATGGCTGAGTCTGCAGAGCTGTTCTGTCACACTATAGCCTGGGAATCAGAGGTCTGCTCCCAAGCTACAGTGAGCACAGACCAGGAAATGGTCTGCAGTGATGCCGAGAAGCTTTGTGACTCAGATTCAGGCCGTGATGACCAAGTGTCTGAGCATAATGTTGACCCTTATTCACAAACTGTAACACCTGTTGTTAAAGACAATGAGGAACATACTGGTGACGATGAGACGCAGATACCAGATTGGGATGACAACTTAAATTTTCATTCAGGGCAGGAAGAGGCTAGGTCTCAGGGTGATTGGAGTGCAAACACAACGCTTGATGAGGAAGTTCTAGATCCCACCTACTGTCAACCCACAGTCAGGCACTCGAGGAGGTCAACAGAGGCGGTGGAGGAGGATGCAACTGACGACGAAGTTACCTTGCGCCTTCCTGGACAGAGGAGGAGTACTGGTAGCATGTCTACAACTGCATCCTCAGCCACCACTCTGCCTCTGAGCACTAGTCGGGGTGGCTCAGCAGGTCGCATGTCCTCTAAGCTTTGCCTAGCCTGGTCCTTTTTTGACCTTGCAAAGGATCGCCCAAATCATGTGATCTGTAAAATTTGTCGGGAATCTGTTAGTAGAGGCAAAAACCTCAGCAGTTTGACAACTTCTTCCATGAATCGTCACATGAATAAATATCATATGTACCATTGGGAAGCTCACCGTGCTGCAATATGGCCTAGCGGAGCGGTCCATCCCCCGCCTGCCCCTTTTAGTGCATCTGCACGCTCTTCATCTTCTAGGACTGTGGGGACAGCTGTCACACCTGGTTTTCAACGCACACCTTCCACCACTGTAACCGCAACAGGCAGTTTGCTTGGTAGGTCGTCAGTTGCTTTGGAAGGGAAACCAAGTGCGTGTGTACAGCTCTATCAGACATCGATAGCATCAATGTTGGACGAAGGCAACATGATGTCTACGCCTTCACTTTCCTCACAAACCTGCATTTTTCCAGGGACACCCTACTCACCACCGTCTACACACAGCAGCCAGATCTCTGTCCCTCAGATGGGGACAAATAAAAGGCCATTTCCTGCGACCCATGACAAAGCTAAGAGGTTGACTTTATCCTTCTGTAAGCTCTTGGCTACCAATATGCTGCCTTTCCGCCTGGTGGACACACAGGATTTTCGGGACCTTATGTCTGTCGCTGTGCCCCAGTACCAGATGCCCAGTCGCCACTACTTCTCTAAGAAAGGTGTTCCAGCGCTATACCAGCATGTCGCACACAACATCACCGCTTCCTTGAGAAACTCTGTGTGTGAACGGGTGCATTTCACCACCGATACTTGGACCAGTAAGCATGGACAGGGAAGTTACATGTCGCTGACTGGGCACTGGGTAACTATGGTGATAGATGGTGAAGGGTATGCTGCACAAGTCTTGCCGTGTCCACGACTTGAGCGTCAATCCTCTGTCTGTCCAAGTTCCTCCATTGCTTCTGCCTCCACAACCTCGTCTGGGTCCTCCACCTCCGCCCCAAGCCTGCCTGGTCAGGCCACCAGCGTTGTAACTGTGCACAAGGAATCACGCACCCCTCATTACTATGCTGGCAGCAGAGTGCAACGGCATCAGGTGGTCTTTATCTTGAAATGTCTTAGAAATAAGAGTCACACAGCGGCTGAGTTATGGGCAGCTCTGGAGACTGAGTTTGGTAAATGGTTGTCTCCCCTCAACCTGCAGCCTGGTAAGGCCATGTGCGACAATGCTGCAAACCTGGATGCGGCCCTTCGTATGGGCAAGGTGACACACGTGCCTTGTATGGCTCACGTGTTGAACCTTGTTGTCCAGCAATTTTTAACACACTATCCCGGCCTAGATGGCCTTCTGAACAGGGCACGAAAACTGTCTGCTCACTTCCGCCGTTCAGCCATTGCAGCTGAGCGACTTGCATTGCTCCAGAAGTCTTTCGGCCTGCCGGTTCATCGCCTGAAATACGATGTGCCGACACGCTGGAATTCGACTCTCCATATGTTACAGCGACTGTGGCAGCACCGCCGAGCCCTGGTGTAATAGGTCATGACGTATAGCCTGGGCCAATGAGATGCAGAGGTGGGGCAGATCACCCTGATGGAGTGGTCTCAGATCAAGGACCTATGCACCCTTCTGCACAGTTTCGACATGGCGACGAATATGTTTAGCGCTGACAATGCCATTATTAGCATGACAATTCCAGTCATTTACATGCTGGAGCACACGCTAAACACTATTTGGAGTCATGGGGTGGGACGACAGGAAGGGGAGGAACTACAGGAGGATTCATATGCGCAAGGGACAACAACATCACCAAGGTCCAGGCATTCATCATCACCAAGGCGGCAGGCATGGGACCATGGGGGACAGGGATCAACAAGGGTGCATGGTAGCAGGCGAAATGTTGAGGAAGGTGCAGGAGAACATAAAGAAAGGGAGGACGAACTGTCCATGGACATGGAAAACTCAGCGGATGAGGGAGACCTTGCTCAAATTTCAGTTGAAAGAGGTTGGGGGGAGATGTCAGAGGAAGAAAGAACGGTTAGCACCTCTATGCCACAAACACAGCGTGGACTTGACCCGCATGGCTGCGCAAGACACATGAGCGCCTTCTTGCTGCACTACCTCCAACATGACCCTCGTATTGTCAAAATTAGAAGTGATGATGACTACTGGCTTGCCACACTATTAGATCCCCGGTACAAGTCCAAATTTTGTGACATAATTCCAGCCATAGAAAGGGACGCACGTATGCAGGAGTATCAGAAGAAGCTGTTACTCGAACTTAGCTCGGCTTTTCCACCAAACAACCGTGGTGCACGGAGTGAATCTCCCAGTTGTAACTTGACAAACATGGGAAAGTCTCGTCATCTTCAACAGTCTAACCATACCAGCAGCACCGTATCTGGTGCTGGTAACAGCAATTTTATTGAATCTTTTCATAATTTTTTTAGACCATCCTTTGCAAGGCCACCAGAGACAACAAGTCTGACACATAGTCAACGGCTGGAGAGGATGATACAGGAGTATCTCCAAATGAACATCGATGCCATGACGTTGCAAATGGAGCCTTGCTCATTTTGGGCTTCAAATCTTGAAAAATGGCCAGAGCTCTCCACTTACGCCTTGGAGATCTTGTCGTGTCCAGCTGCCAGCGTTGTCTCTGAATGTGTCTTCAGTGCTGCTGGGTGTGTGCTGACAGATAAGCGCACGCGTCTATCCAGTGACAATGTGGATAGACTAACGTTCATCAAAATGAACAAGTCATGGATCCACAAGGAATTTACAACCCCTGGGTCATCCTGGGGAGAGTAAATGCTTGTGGATTTGGAATGTGCTTGATGCAAATCTACCTGTGAAGTGTACAACTGGGGCACAAGTGCTGCCACTGAAGGGGTGTCTGTGTGGCCCAATTTTTGGAAAAAAAGGGAGACTCCGCTTGGAGTAACCCTTGCTTGCAGTGTTTCTAAAAATGATCCAAGATGAACAGATATGGGATCAGCAAAGACTTTGCTAGACCTTCCCCGGTGTCATCCGGGCGACAGCTAAGGCTGGCGTATTTTTGAATGTGCTTGATGCAAATCTACCTGTGAAGTGTACAACTGGGGCACAAGTGCTGCCACTGAAGTAGTGTCTGTGGGGCCCAATTTTTGGAAAAAAGGGAGACTCCGCTTGGAGTAACCCTTGCTGTGTTTTTAAAAAGGAGCCAAGATGAACAAGTCATGGTTCAGCAAAGACTTTGCTACCTACCCCGGTGTCATCCTGGGGACGGTTAAGGATGGCGTATTTTTAAATGTGCTTGATGCAAATCTACCTGTGAAGTGTACAACTGGGGCACAAGTGCTGCCACTGAAGGGGTGTCTGTGTGGCCCAATTTTTGGAAAAAAAGGGAGACTCCGCTTGGAGTAAAGGAGGCTTTACATGGTAGCGATATCGCTAGCAATTTCTAGCAATAGCGAGCGTGTAAGTACCCGCCCCCGTCACGCATGCGATTGTTTGTGATCGCTGACGTAGCGAACATTATCGCTACGCAGCGTCACACATACTTACCTGGTTGACGGCGTCGCTGTGACTGCCGAACAATCCCTCCTTCAAGGGGGAGGGACGTTCGGCATCACAGCGACGTCACCGCAACGTAACTAAGCGGCCGGCCAATGAAAGCGGAGGGGCGGAGCTGAGCGTGATGTAAACATCCCGCCCATTTCTTCCTTCTGCATTGCGGCCGGCGGCAGGTAAGGAGACGGTCCTCGCTCATGCGGTGTCACACATAGCGATGTGTGCTGCCGCATAAGCGATGAACCACAACGCTAAACAACCCTTACCGATTTTTGAGCTTGGGACGACCTCTCCATGGTGAACGATTTTCACCATTTTTGAGGTCACCTAAGGTCGCTGGTAAGTATTACACGCTGCGATATTGTTAATGACGCCGGATGTGCGTCACTAACAATGTGACCCCGACGATAAAACATTAACGATATCATAGCGTGTAAAGCCCCCTTAACCCTTGCTTGCAGTGTTTCTAAAAATGATCCAAGATGAACAGATCTGGGATCAGCAAAGACTTTGCTACACCTTCCGCGGTGTCATCCGGGCGACAGCTAAGGCTGGCGTATTTTGGAATGTGCTTGATGCAAATCAAAACATCCTTTTTGCAACTAGGGCGCAAGTGCTGCCACTGAAGTGGTGTCTGTGGGGCCCAATTTTTGGAAAAAAGGGTGACTCCGCTTGGAGTCACCCTGCGGTGTTTTACATGATTTTAGAAGGGCATGCCATGCCTATATCTGTGTCTCGTCCTCTTTTTCCTCGTAACGCTGTTTTGTTTTCGCATGAGAATTTGTTCTTGTCACTTTCCCATGTGTTTGTGTTGTGTTATGAGTTGTTTGTCACCTTTTGGACACCTTTGAGGGTGTTTTCTAGGTGTTTTTATGGGTTTGTGATTGCCTTCCATTGTTTCCTATGGGGTTCGAGCGGTTCGCCGAACCGAACTCGAACGCGACCTCCGTTCGGCGAACCAAGCTTGAGCCGAACCGCGATCGGTTCGCTCATCTCTACTGCCTAGCAGCTATGGCTATGAACGCCTATAAATCAGCCCTGAAAAGGCTGAAATAACCAGTAGTCCCTATTCCCTAAAGCGCTGTGTAGATTGCACTGTATCTCTATAGCGCACACAGCAGCAGCAGCAGGAGCGGTGACTGTCACCTACACGCAGTAGACAGATAATGGCGGCGACGTGGAAAATGGCCGTGTCTTATAAAGCAAGGACATGTTACATGCACAGCCTATGACACATGCCCTTGCTTGTCTGGCAAAAATCCACTTTGTAGTGTCTATCTCTGTGATTTGCTGACAGCCTGGCCCGCCCCACTGTACGCGCGGTTAGGAGAAAAAAAAAATGGCGATTGGCATTATCTCAGCACTCAACAGCAGCACTGATCTAAACCCCGTCCCCCCCGCACACTATACACTGAATTTTGATAATAGCGTGATTCACAGTGACTCACACTATTACAGTGAAAAGGCAGCTACTAACTAGCTAGGCTTTTTGTTGATCGAACCGTTCTCGAATGCTACTCGAACTGTCGAGCTTTTAGCAAAAGGCTCGAGTTCGTCGAGCCTCTTGAACACCCCCCAAAATCACTCGAACATGAAATTGGCGAACCTCGAGCCTCGAACATCGCTCATCTCTAGTTATCAGGCGTGTTATATAGACAATGCAGAAGTTTGTATTTTCTGCATGTGTATACCTCTAGAGTGTACATACTTCTTATATAGATATACAGTGCTCAGCATAAATGAGTAGACAACCTTGGAAAATTAAGATATTAATCAATATCTCACTGACCACAAAAAGAATTTCCAAAATTTTGACAAGAATGAGTTTTATAGAACATATTTCAACCCTTTACATGAACGTAAGGTTAATAATATAAGTTTCATTAGAAAATATTTAGCTTTACTTAAATTGGTTGATGCAAAAATAAATACACTCCACATCAAATACATCTAGTATTTTACAGAAAAAAAACACAAGAGAAAAAGACAAAATGAGTAAATACCTGTATAGGTAAATAACATAACATACTCTATTAACACGTTTTGATCAAAAAGTATGAAAGCCATCCTACCGCAACAAGGTGAATATTTAGTACTTGACACAAAATAGAACCATCCAACTGGGTACACCTTGTGGTGGGATGGCATTTACGCTCTTTGATCAAACAGTGTACCCTATGTGATTTGTATGTATTCACTTATTTACTTGCTATACTACTACTACTACTACTACTACTACTACTACTACTACTACTACTACTACTACTACTACTACTACTACTACTACTACTACTACTACTACTACTACTACTATACTACTACTACTACAGTTACTTACTCAGGGTGTATTCTATTTTTTTCTTGGGTTTTGTCTGTAAAATGGCCATTGTTTGTATTTTTCTGCCTTTTTTGTACCTTTAACATCAATTTATTAAATATTTATTAAAATATCTCACACCAAAGGTGTTTCACGCAAACAATTGATTACTGAAAAACAAACAAATAATTCTTAATACTGGATGAGACATGGGGTGCACAGAAAAGGGTGATTGTTTGCCCTATCAAGGCACTCCCCTTTTGTGTCCTCCCTGCCAGCGGAGGTCGGAACCCTATTTGACGATATGGCGTCCCCACTCAGAAAAAGGTGCAATAACTAAATAAAGTGCACAGTGCAATAAGGTGCTATAATAATACACACTGGCAGATGTAGGGTAATTATACTGCAAGATTTGATGTATAGGGGGTACTTATAACTCTCCCAATGATATCCACATCCAAGCTTTTCCTCAAGCTTTGCCTCGACGGATTTCCCCACTATCAGTTCTTCAGGAGGCTTGATTTAGAAGGCAGGTGTTCTCCTGGCTGTGATGTAGTTAAGATTTAAGGGGGCTTTACACGCTACGATAATGCGAAGTCGTTGGGGTCACGGAATTGGTGACGCACATCCGGCCGCATTAGCGATGCCGTTGCGTGTGACACCTAAGAGCAATTTTGCATCGTCGCAAAAACGTGCAAAATCGCTCATCGGTGACATGGGGGTCCATTCTCAAATTCTCAAATATCGTTACTGCAGCAGTAACGAAGTTGTTTCTCGTTCCTGCGGCAGCACACATCGCTCTGTGTGACACCGCAGGAACGATGAAGCTCTCCTTACCTGCCTCCCGGCCACAATGCGGAAGGAAGGGGGTGGGCAGGATGTTACGTCCCGCTCATCTCCGCCCCTCCGCTTCTATTGGGCGGCGGTTCAGTGACGCTGCTGTGACGTCGCTGTGACGCTGAACGAACCGCCCGCTTAGAAAGGAGGTGGTTCGCCGGTCACAGCGACGTCGCCGGGCAGGTAAGTACGTGTGACGGGTCTGGGCGATGTTGTGCGGCACGGGCAGCGATTTGCTCGTGTCGCACAACAGATGGGGGCGGGTACCCACACTAGCGATATCGGTACCAATATCGCAGCGTGTAAAGCCTGCTTTAGTGCTGCAATAACAGTCCATGGATGGGTATAACTTGTTGATGTTAATGCGCCAACATAATAGCTGGCTGCTGATGCAAAATGATACGAAGGGATAGCGCCTACAATTGCCATGTTTAAATACACCCCCACATTAATTAGTTCCCACAGGTTGAACACCTGTGTCACGCTCCCCGGCTCCCCTGCCACGCTCCCCGGCTCCCCTGCCACGCTCTCCGGCTCCCCTGCCTCACTCCCCAGCTCCTCTGCCAGGCGTCCCCCACTCCACAGCCTCCATGCCCCATCACCTGCGGTCCCCAGGCAGCCCGGTCCCCGCTCCCGGCGCCCGTCGGCGACTCTGCTCCAGCCCGGCTCTCCTGCCTCCTGTTCACCGCTCCCTGCTCTGGCTTCTGGCACCCGGGCCTCGTGCATGCGCATTAGGGCGCGCACGCGGTCATTGACCCTCTCTTAAAGGGCCAGTGTCCTCCAACAGGATATTGAAGAATCAGGTACAGGGTATATAGGGAGATCCTTTTCAAGTGGGCGGGGCCTGTTCTTCGTGTTTTGCTAAGCTAGGAGTCAGGTCTCCTTGTGTCTTCTGGTATACTTACCTATCTCTCTCCTAGAGCCGCTCCTGCCTTGCCAACCGGTCCTGACGATGCCCGAACGGTGACGGTCTGCCATCCCGACAGTTCATACCATCTCCGATCCCTGTGGTGACCCATCTTCTCGCTCCATCGGTTCCGGACTCTGCCTGACGTCATCTCGGCCTCCGAACCTGAGCTCCGTCACCCGGACTACCTTCAGTGACTCCGTGGTCCCAGGGACTTCTACACTCCACTCCTCTGAACGGAGTGTAGAAGCTAGGAGTAAGGTCTCCTTGTGTCTTGTGGTATACTTACCTATCTCTCTCCTAGAGCCGCTGCTGTCTCGCCAACCGGTCCTGACGATACCCGAACCCCGAACGGTGACGGTCTGCCATCCCGTCAGTTCATACCATCTCCGATCCCTGTGGTGACCCGTCTTCTCGCTCCGTCGGTTCCGGACTCTGCCTGACATCATCTCGGCCTCCGAACCTGAGCTCCGTCACCCGGACTACCTTCAGTGACTCCGTGGTCCCAGGGACTTCTACACTCCACTCCTCTGAACGGACTGTCCTGCTACCCGTAGTGCTCCGGCTACTGGGCACCTTGCCTTCGGTGAGGTGTTCAGCCCAGTGGATCCACCTCCTGGGTCTGCCCGTCCACCTGGCCCTAACAGTAAGAACAGGCCATGGATCCCGCCGAAGCACTAGCGTCCCAGCTGGGCACCTTGCAGCAGGAACTCCTACGACAGCGCGAGACCCAGTCCCGCATGCTGGCCTTCATGTCCTCGGTGGATACCCGCCTGTACACGCTGCAAACAACTGCCACGTCCCTGGCATCTCAGGCTACTACTGCACAGTCCACGGCCACGGTTCCCGTGGCGGCTACCTCGGAAGCTTCTAAACTCTGCTTGGCCTCTCCACCCCGATATGCCGGAGATCCCAAGACCTGCAGAGGATTCTTAAACCAGTGCTCCCTCCATTTCAAGCTGCTTCCGCACCTGTTTGCCTCCGACCAAGCCAAGGTGGCGTTTGTGATGTCCCATCTAGAGGGTGAGGCACTGGCCTGGATGAACCCCTTGTGGGAAAAGGAGGACCCTGTAACCACTAACATCCAGGACTTCCTGCAGGCGTTTAGAACCACTTTTGACGAACCCGGACGTGCCGCCGCATCCGCCTCATCACTCCTCAGGCTACGTCAGGGGACCATGACGGTGGGGCAGTATGCCATCCGCTTCCGCACTTTGGCCTCAGATTTGGGGTGGAACAATGAAGCCCTCACCGCCGCCTTCTGGGAAGGACTCTCCAGTCGTATTAAAGACGAGCTGGCAGGCCGCGATGTTCCTTCCACCCTGGATGCCCTGGTCGCACTAGCCACCCGCGTGGACCTCAGATTCCAGGAACGATCCATAGAGGTGTCCCGCGAGAGACGTCTAATACGGCATTCCTCTCCTCCGCAGAAGCCCGCCGTACTTCAGTCAGCGTCGTCTGGTGTCTCTGTCTACGAGCCCATGAAGATTGACCGTTTGCGGCAGTCCGAACAACGCCGAGCAGAACGGCTCGCCAAGGGCCTCTGCTTCTACTGCAGAGAGGGCACACACCTGCTACGTTCCTGTCCACAGAGGCCGGGAAACTCCAAAGCCTAGGGTTGGTAGGAGAGGCCACCCTAGGTGCTGGGACTCTCTCAGACCCGGTTACGTGGACTGTTCAAGTAACAACGGGAGAGACGCGGTTCACGGCCGAGGCGTACCTCGATTCCGGGGCAGCAGGCAATTTCATCCAACAGGCCACGGTGGACAAGTACCAGGTGCCTGTTACTCCACTCGACAAACCCCTCGTGATTGCCTCTGTAGATGGGAGACCCCTCTCTGACACCATCTCGTGGATCACCAAGCCGGTGGAACTACGTATCGGTGCCCTGCACACCGAGAACATCGCTCTCTACGTCCTCCCACACGTCTCATCAAATCCTGCTGGGACTCCCCTGGTTACGGACACACGAACCGTCAGTCAGCTGGTGTACTGGTGAAATCACCCGATGGGGCTCCTCTTGCCACGAGAACTGTCTGAAGACTATACAGCCCATCCGACGACCTCCGGTTCCGGAGTCCCTACCGGGACTGCCCTCGGCCTATTGGTCCTTCGTCTTTGACAAAAAGGAGTCAGAGGTACTGCCGCCACATCGTCCTTATGACTGTGCCATCGACCTACTCCCGGGAACTACACCACCTCGAGGACGGATATATCCTCTGTCTCCTGCTGAAACAAGGGCCATGTCTGCCTACATCACGGAGAACCTGGCAAGGGGATTCATTCGGAGATCCTCCTCTCCTGCTGGAGCAGGCTTCTTCTTCGTTAAGAAGAAAGAGGGAGACCTACGCCCATGCATTGACTACCGGGGATTGAACCAAATCACCGTGAAAAATAAATACCCCCTGCCGCTCATCCCGGAATTGTTTGATCGGCTTAGAGGAGCTCGTGTGTTTACCAAGTTGGATCTTCGGGGTGCCTACAACCTGGTCCGCATCCGCTCTGGGGATGAATGGAAGACCTCATTCAATACTCGCGATGGGCACTATGAATACTGTGTGATGCCCTTCGGCCTGTGTAACGCACCAGCAGTCTTTCAGGAATTGGTGAACGACGTGTTCCGGGACCTTCTCTACGTCTGTGTGGTGGTGTACCTTGATGATATCCTGGCCTTCTCTCCGGACCTCCAGACCCACAGAGAGAACGTGCAGCTGGTACTACAAAGACTGAGAGAGAATCGGCTGTACGCCAAGTACGAGAAGTGTGTCTTCGAGCAGTCTTCTCTTCCCTTCCTGGGTTACGTAATCTCCGATACCGGCCTGCAGATGGACCCGGAGAAGGTCTCTTCCATTCTCAACTGGCCCCCTCCTTCCGGCCTGAAGGCAATCCAACGCTTTCTTGGATTCGCAAACTATTACCGTCAGTTCATCCCTCACTTCTCTGCCCTGACTGCACCTCTCTCCGCCTTGACCAAGAAGGGGGCTAATCCAAAGGACTGGTCACCTACGGCCGACGCCGCGTTTGGCTCCCTGAAACAGGCATTTGCTTCCTCCCCTGTGCTCCACCGTCCTGAGTTAAACCGACAGTTCACCTTGGAGGTGGATGCCTCCTCCTCGGGAGCCGGAGCAGTGCTCATGCAGAAGTCCTCCTCCGGGAAGATGGTTACTTGCGGTTTCTACTCCAAGGGCTTCTCAGCGCCTGAACGCAACTACACCATCGGTGACCGAGAGCTATTAGCAGTCAAACTGGCTCTGGAGGAATGGCGCTACCTTCTGGAGGGAGCAGTGTACCCCGTGATCATTTACACGGACCACAAGAACCTGGAATACCTGCGGTCCGCTCAGCGACTGAACCCACGGCAAGCCAGGTGGTCCTTGTTCTTTGCCAGGTTCCATTTTCAGCTCCATTTTCGACCCGCGGACAAGAATGTGCGAGCAGATGCCTTGTCCAGGTCATTCATGCCCATGGAACAGGAGGAGGAGACATCCCAGCCCATCATCTGCCCAAGTAAAATCATTCCGGTGGCCCCTGTCACCCTGGCCCAGATACCGCCCGGGAAGACCTATGTCTCTGAGACTGACAGGCAAAAAGTGTTGCACTGGGGCCATGCCTCGAAAATAGCCGGCCATGCTGGTCAGAAGAAAACATGGAGTACAATTGTACGTCACTACTGGTGGCCATCCCTTCGCACGGAAGTCGCTTCTTTTGTCTCAGCCTGCTCCTCTTGTGCCAGGAACAAGACGCCCAAACACCTGCCATATAGTCGTCTTCTGCCTCTGCCTATACCCTCTGTTCCGTGGCAACACATTGCAATGGACTTTATTACTGACTTGCCCCTGTCCTCCGGACACACAGTCATATGGGTCGTGGTGGATCGGTTCTCCAAAATGGCTCATTTCATCCCTATGGCTGGACTGCCCTCTGCCCAGGAACTCGCTGACGCCTACATACAGCACATCTTCCGGTTGCATGGCTTTCCATCACACATTGTGTCCGACAGAGGAACTCAGTTTACCTCCCGCTTCTGGAGGGCCCTCTGCAAACATCTGGGAGTGACTCTGGACTTTTCTTCAGCCTACCATCCTCAGTCGAATGGCCAAGTGGAACGAGTCAATCAGATCTTGACCTCCTTCTTACGTCACTACGTTAACGCCCATCACGACGACTGGTCCACGCTTCTTCCTTGGGCTGAATTCTCCCATAACAACCACGTCAGTGAGTCCTCCTCCAGCTCTCCCTTCCATGTCATTTACGGACTTCAGCCTTCCGTCCCATTACCTGTATCCTCTTCCTCGGATGTCCCTGCTGCTGATGCTGTAGTCCGTGACTTTACAACAATTTGGGACTCTGTCACGACGTCCCTTGGACGTGCTTCCCTGCGGATGAAGAGACACGCAGACAAGAGGCGTCTGGATCCTCCGTGTTTCTCTCCAGGAGATCTGGTCTGGCTTGCTTCCAAGTACGTCCGATTGAAGCTGCCATCATACAAGCTGGGTCCTCGCTACATCGGGCCGTTTAAAGTCCTCAGCAAAATAAATGAGGTCTCCTACAAGCTGCAGCTCCCGGCCACGATGAGAATACCCAACTCCTTCCACGTCTCCCTGCTCAAGCCGGTTGTCCTTGGTCCTTTCTCCGCTGCTGCCAGTTCTGCTCCTCCTCCTATTGCTGATGATGACATCTATGCGGTAAGGGATATCGTGGCCATGAAAACCGTACGGGGCCGACAGTTCTTCCTGGTGGACTGGGCAGGGTATGGTCCTGAGGATAGGTCCTGGGAACCCCGGGAGAATGTGGGTACTCCCCTGATACGTGCCTTCCTGTCCCGGTTGCTGGGAGGGGGGCGTGGGGGAGGGGGTACTGTCAAGCTCCCCGGCTCCCCTGTCACGCTCTCCGGCTCCCCTGCCACGCTCCCCGGCTCCCCTGCCACGCTCCCCGGCTCCCCTGCCTCGCTCCCCGGCTCCTCTGCCAGGCGTCCCCCGCTCCACAGCCTCCATGCCCCATCACCTGCGGTCCCCAGGCAGCCCGGTCCCCGCTCCCGGCGCCCGTCGGCAACTCTGCTCCAGCCCGGCTCTCCTGCCTCCTGTTCACCGCTCCCTGCTCTGGCTTCTGGCACCCGGGCCTCGCGCATGCGCATTAGGGAGCGCGCGGTCATTGACCCTCTCTTAAAGGGCCAGTGTCCTCCAACAGGATATTGAAGAATCAGGTACAGGGTATATAGGGAGATCCTTTTCAAGTGGGCGGGGCCTGTTCTTCGTGTTTTGCTAAGCTAGGAGTCAGGTCTCCTTGTGTCTTGTGGTATACTTACCTATCTCTCTCCTAGAGCCGCTCCTGTCTCGCCAACCGGTCCTGACGATACCCGAACCCTGAACGGTGATGGTCTGCCATCCCGTCAGTTCATACCATCTCCGATCCCTGTGGTGACCCGTCTTCTCGCTCCGTCGGTTCCGGACTCTGCCTGACGTCATCTCGGCCTCCGAACCTGAGCTCTGTCACCCGGACTACCTTCAGTGACTCCGTGGTCCCAGGGACTTCTACACTCCACTCCTCTGAACGGACTGTCCTGCTACCCGTAGTGCTCCGGCTACCGGGCACCTTGCCTTCGGTGAGGTGTTCAGCCCAGTGGATCCACCTCCTGGGTCTGCCCGTCCACCTGGCCCTAACAACCTGTGATAGTCGCTCCTCCACCCTCGCCTCCGCAGGAAGCTGACCGCTATATTACCTGCCAGGGGAGAACGGTCTGAACACTGCCACTCAGTCCATGAGGGTGTCTCAGTGCATTCCATTATCGGAACTTCTGGTGGAACACAGACTATGTCGCTCGAGGATGACGCGTGGGCACGCATGCGTACTGGCCATGCACTCCACGGAGAAAGGTATTGGTGCGCACGGTGGCACATGCGGCCCTGCACATGTAGCAAACACTTGCGTTCCAGGGTGGAACGCACAATCACGTTACTGCCGGAGAGAGAGCCTTGCGCACGCGTATGTGCTCTGCTACTAGTAACAATAGAGCGCAGGGAGCTATGAAGCTCCCGCGCATGCCCAGTAGTAATGCATTACATCTTCTATCTAAATGGAGTGCTCAGCTCAACTGGGGCCAACATAGAGGTTCTCTATCAAAGGGCATAGACATGTGGCACCTAAACGTATCACCTTGATAATTGGTGTATATTCACGCCACATAGCAACAACTAATAGAGAATGGATCAGAACCTGTGTCACCGTGCCGATAATACTGATTATTGGTGATAGGGTGACCTATATACATGTATAGTCCTTACTTCAAAATCAATCAAAGGCAAGTGCTATCAGGCCAGCAATTTGATACAGTGTAGCCCGAAAATACTAGGGATGCTAGGGGAGTAGGCTAATAGTAACACAAGAGGAGATGTACATCTATAAGTGATTATAAAAACCCTATAGGACAGAGATTTGTTGCAAGAAGACTATCATAATTAACTATACCATAAGATGGAGCAAAAGCACGTGAATGACAACTGTTCATTAAGACTTCTAGGATTAACAGAGTCCATCCTAAAGGTCCATTCCCTTTCCCTCTGAAGGACAGTTTTATTATGGTCCCCCCTCTAAGTTTAGGTTTAACGACCTCAATAATTCTAAATGAGATCTGATGTATGTTACCTCCATAATTATTGTTAATGTGCCTAGCTAATGGGTAGTCACAATTGTGACAAACATCACCAAGATGTTCACCCACGCTCCTACAAAGTTCCCTCATGGTTTTGCCAACATAGGCAAGTGGGCAACTACAGGTGGCAACATATACGACTCCCGGGGTTAGGTTTGGCAATTTGCAAAGTCTCTAATAAAGAATTTTTTCCCATTTGTGAACTGTGAATAAATTTACTCTGCCTCATAAATTCACAAAACTTACAATTGCCAGAGTGAAAAAGCAACACATTTTTCTATGAGCCAAGCACCTTCTGGGGGTGATTTCTGGTAAAGACTGTGGACTAGATGATCACTTAATGATGGATCCTTGCAGTGAGTAATACTGCGCCACTCTATGATGGAATTCTTTAAATCGGGGTCTGCTAATAATATGTCCCAGTGTTTCCTCAAAATATTTTGGATGGAATGGTTTCTGTTATCAAATATACCTATGAATCTGATCTTGAAATTTCTTCCCTGCCTTGGTGTTTAGAAGTGCTGTTCTATCTTGTGATTCAGCAAGATGTTGAGCCCTTTTATCACCTCCTAGGGGTATCCTCTGTCCATGAATCTTAGGGGTACTTTACAAGTTGCGACATCACTAGCAATTGCTAGCGATGTCCAGCGCGACAGCACCCGCCCCCGTCGCACATGCGATATGTGGTGATTGCTGCCGTAGCGAACATTATCGCTATGGCAGCGTCACATGCACATACCTGGTCGGCGACGTCGCTGTGACTGCCGAACAATCCCTCCTTCAAGGGGGAAGTGCGTTCAGCGTCACAGCGACGTCACAGCGACGTCACTAATCGGCCAGTCAATAGAAGCGGAGGGGCGGAGATGAGCGGGACATAACATCCCGCCCACCCTCTTCCGACGGCATTGCCGTCGGGACGCAGGTAAGGAGATGTTTGTCGCTCCTGTGGGTTTACACACCGATATGTGGAGTTGCAGGAACGACAAGCAACATCGTAACTGCGGTCGAACCGACATTATGGAAATGAACAACATTACACAGATCAGCGATATTGAATGCTTCTGTGCTTGTTCATCGTCGCACCTAGGATTTACACGTTGCGATGTCGCTACCGGCGCCGGATGTGCGTCACTAACAACGTGACCCCGACGATATATCGGTAGCGATGTCGCAATGTGTAAAGCCCCCCTTAGAGTCATCTCATGAGCCTGTGCCCTATAGTCAATGTTCGTCATGCAATTCCCCTTGTATTTGCAGGCTATACTGTATCAATTTTCTGGCCTGATAGCACTTGCCTTTGATTGATTTTAAAGTAAGGACTATGCACGTATATAGGTCACCCTATCACCAACAATCAGTATTATCAGCACGGTGACACAGGATCTGATCCTTTCTCTATTAGTTGTTGCTATGTGGCGAGAATATACACCAATTATCAAGGTGATACGTTTAGGTGCCTCACATCTATGCCCCTTGATAGAGAACCTCTATGTTGGTCCCAGTTGAGCTGAGTGCTCCGCTTAGATAGAAGATGTAATGCATTACTACTGGGCTTGTGCGGAAGCTTCATAGCTCCCTGTGCTCTATCGTTACTAGTAGCTGAGCACATACGCATGCAAGAGGCTCTCTATCTGGCAATAATATGATTGTGTGTTCCACCCTGGAACGCAGGTGTTTTCTGCATGCACAGAGCCGTGTGTGTTGCGGTGTGCTCCAGTACCTTTCTCCATGGAGCGCTTGGCCAGTAAGTATGCGTGGCCGCGCCTCATCCTCGAGTGACATGGCCTGCGTTCCACCAGAAGTTATGATAATTGAACACACTTGGACACCTTCATGGACCGAGCGGCAGTGTTCAGACCGTTCTCCTCTTGCAGGTAATATAGCGGTCAGCTTCCTGCAAAGGCGAGGGTGGAGAGGCGACTAATCAATGGGGGGTGTTAACTATCTGGGAGGATTTGTATTTAAACATGGTAATTGTGGGCGCTATCACTTCTTATCGTTTTGCATCAGCAGCCAGCTATTATTCTGGAGCATTACCATCAACAGACCATCAGGCCAGGTTATATCCATCCTTGACTGTTATTGCAGCACTAAATCTTAACTACATCAGAGCCAGGAGAACACCTAAAGAGGAGGGGAGCCAGCACTGCTTATGAATGGCATGCAACAATGAAAAAATAAAAAGTGTAATGTTCACAAATTCATTCCTACTGTAACAATTCAATGAGATTTTTTGCAAAGGATTGATCAATGATTTGAACCCCCTGCCACGTCACGGCAAATCTCTATAGGGCGGTCCTCGAGCGACATGGTCTGTGTTCCACCAGAAGTTCCGATAATGGAACGCACTCAGACACTCTCATGGACTGAGTGGCAGTGTTCAGACCATTCTCCCCTGGCAGGTAATAGTGCGGTCAGCTTCCTGCAGAGGCGAGGGTGGAGGAGCGACTATTACAGGTGTACAACCTGTGGGAACTAATTAATGTGGGTGTGTATTTAAACAATTGTAGGCGCTATCCCTTCTTATCATTTTGCATCAGCAGCCAGCTATTATGTTGGAGCATTAACATCAACAGGTTATACCCATCCATGGACTGTTATTGCAGCACTTGTAGCGTCCGGGTGGTGGAACCTCTGGACCGTACACCGGTTTCCCTTGAGGAGGCAGCCAGGCAGGTCACCCCGCCAGAGGGTCTGGGTGCACGGCAGCCGAAGCACTATTGGTAGCCGGACAGTCCGTAGGAGAGCAGGAAAGGTGGATGGAGTTCTGGACGGTGGTCCGGGTGACGAGGCTCAGAGTCCGAGGCCAGGTGGTAAGGTCAGGCGGGATCCGGAACTTGCTGAGCGATGGAACGGGTCACCAAACGGAGCCAGGGACTGGAGACTGGCGGAGCTGCAGAGATGGTGGAACATCCGCCGAAGTCACCGTCAGGGTACGGGAATGAGTGTGGTTCGGAGCGGCTGGCGTGGCAGGACAGGCTCTACGAGACAGGACAGGGTTAATGCAGGCAAAGCACAAGGCAAAGCAATAGGGGACCTGAACACTAGCTTGCTAAACACGTAGAACAGGCCCCGCCCACCAGGAAAGTGAATCTTAATATACCCTGTACCTGTCTATGTAATTTCCTGTTTCAGGGTGCTGGCCCTTTAAGAAAGGGTCAATGACCGCGCGCGCGCCCCAATGCGCATGCGCGACGCCCGTGTGCCAGAAGCCAGTCCAGGGAGCGGTGCAGAGGAAGCAGGGGCGCCCGGCAGGGTGTCCCCTGTCGCTGAGGAGCGCCGGGAGCGGGGAGCTGGAAGCAAGGAGGGCGCAGGCGAGGAAGAGGAGGCCAGGACCGGGGTGGTGAGCCGGGAACGCTGCCGGGAAGCGGGGAGCGGGCCACGGGAACCGGGAGGCGGAGCGCGGAGACCGGGGAGCGTGACAGCACTAAATCTTAACTACATCACAGCCAGGAGAACACCTGCCTTCTAAATCAAGCCTCCTGAAGAACCGATAGTGGGGAAATCCGTCGAGGCAAAGCTTGAGGAAAAGCTTGGATGTGGATATCATTGGGAGAGTGATAAGTACCCCCTATACATCAAATCTTGCAGTATATTTACCCTACACCTGCCAGTGTGTATTATTATAGCACCTTATTGCACTGTGCACTTTGTTTAGTTATTGCACCTTTTTCTGGCAGGTATGTATAAGGTGATGATAGGGGCAGCAGATGATGAGTGAGAGTGCAATATCGTCAAATAGGGTGCCAACCTCTGCTGGCAGGCAGGACACAAAATGGAGTGCCTTGATAGGGCAAGCAATCACCCTTTGATGTGAACCCCAATAGTCTCATCCAGTATTAATAACTATTTGTTTGTGTATCAGTAATTAATTGTTTGCTTGAAACACTTCAGTGTGGGTTATTTTAGTACGTATTTAATAAATTGATGTTTTTAAGGGTATTTTTCTATGATTTGCCATTTAATTTGAGCCTCAATATTACCACGTTGATATATTATTTTATTACCTTGTACAAATAGACGCATGGTTACTCTCTCTTGAGGTAGGCATTTCATTTATATAGATTCCCATGGACAGGTGGCTTCAGCGTCACTCCCGTTTTTCTCTGCAAGGTAAGCTTTTAATACTTTAGACAGGCTAGGATCATCCCAAATGGCTACATCTTATCGTGATGAGATTACATTTATGATTTTTTATCAAACAGTATTAACCAAGTACCCTATGTTATTTACATAACAAGATATTCATGAAAAGACAAGTTGAGTACTGGCAACGAAAACGTGATGTGAAAAATGCTGGGAGTTGCACACTCACACATCTCAAGCTGAGCTGATTCAGCCATTGCACTGCAAAATTGCAACTCCCAGCATCTTTCTCGTCACATTTTCATTGCCAGACGACAATTATCAACTTCCTTTACACGTATTTCAACCACTTCAACTATACTAAATGTTGTCATTATTAACTTTAGTTTAATTAATCACCAGCAGGGGTAATTACATAGGAATGGATGTGCTGAGTGTTAGCTGGATGGGAACAGCTAGTATATATATTTATGTGCTTACTGATCATACCTGGACCTGGCTGCAGGACATCAACAAAAACATGACATGAAATATGCTGGGAGTTGCAATTTAGAATTACGCGGCCTTTGTCTGTCATTGGCTGAAACAGCTCAGCTTGAGATGTGTGAGTGTGCAATGTTCACAACAGGATTTGTGCCTGTGCTTACAGGACCTGTGATGATGTCACATGGATGGGAGGAGTCAGGGATCCCATGATCAGCTCCTCAGTGTATGCAGGACCCTGCTGTGCTGGTTACAGGATTTGTCTTTGTGCTTACAGGACCTGTGATGATGTCACATGGACGGGAGGAGTCAGGGGGCACATGATCACCTCCTCAGTGTATGCAGGATTCTGCTGTGCTGGTTGTGATAGTATCATAGTATCATAGTATCATAGTTTTTAAGGTTGAAGGGAGACTCTAAGTCCATCTAGTTCAACCTGAAGCCTAACATGTTGATCCAGAGGAAGGCAAAAAAAACCCAATGTGGCAAACAAGTTCCAATGGGGAAAAAATTTCCTTCCTGACTCCACATCCGGCAATCAGAACTAGTTCCCTGGATCAATACCCTGTCATAAAATCTAATATAAATAACTGGTAATATTAAATTTTTCAAGAAAGGCGTCCAGGCTCTGCTTAAATGTTAGTAGTGAATCACTCATTACAACATCATGCGGCAGAGAGTTCCACAGTCTCACTGCTCGTACAGTAAAGAATCCTCGTCTGTGATTATGATTAAACCTTCTTTCCTCAATACGTAGCGGATGCCCCCGTGTTCCAGTCGCAGGCCTAGGTGTAAAAAGATCTTTGGAAAGGTCTCTGTACCGTCCCCTCATATATTTATACATTGTGATTAGATCCCCGCTAAGCCTTCGTTTTTCCAGACTAAATAACCCCAAGTTTAATAACCTGTCTTGGTATTGCAGCCCACCCATTCCTCTAATAATCTTGGTGGCTCTTCTCTGCACCCTCTCCAGTTCAGCTATGTCCTTCTTATATATCGGTGATCAGAATTGTACACAGTATTCTAAGTGCGGTCGCACTAGTGACTTGTACAGAGGTAGAACTATATTTTTTTCATGAACACTTATACCTCTTTTAATACATCCAATTATTTTATTAGCCCTGGCAGCAGTTGCCTGACACTGTCCACTAAAGTGAAGTTTACCATCCACCCATACACCCAAGTCTTTTTCTGTGTCTGTTTTACCCAGTGTTTTACAATTAAGTACATAATAATAAATGTTATTTCCTCTACCCAAGTGCATGACCTTACATTTATCTACATTAAACTTCAATTGCCACTTCTCAGCCCAATCCTCCAATTTACATAAATCTCCCTGTAATATAAAATTATCCTCCTCTGTATTGATTACCCTGCAGAGTTTAGTATCATCTGCAAATATTGAAATTCTACTCCGCATGCCCCCAACAAGGTCATTTATAAATATGTTGAAAAGAAGCGGGCCCAATACTGACCCCTGTGGTACCCCACTATGAACTGAGACCCAGTCCGAGTACGTACCATTAATAACCACCCTTTGTTTCCTATCACTGAGCCAGTTTTTAACCCAGTTACTAGAGTTGAGCGCGGTTCGTGGTTCGAGGTTCTCCAGTTCTAGGCTCGAGTGATTTTGGGGCCTGTTCTAGATCGAACTAGAACTCGAGCTTTTTGCAAAAGCTCGATAGTTCTAGAAACGTTCGAGAACGGTTCTAGCAGCAAAAAAACAGCTAATTCCTAGCTTGGTTTCCGCTGTAATAGTGTAAGTCACTCTGTGAATCACACTATTATGACATTTCAGTGTATAGTGTGCGTGAACAGATCACTGCTGTTTCTATAATGGCGATCGCCATTTTTTTTTTTTTTTTCCTTGTCTTCCTTCCCTAAGCGCGCGCGTGTAGTGGGGCGGGCCAGCATGTCAGCCAATCCCAGACACACACACAGCTAAGTGGACTTTTAGCCAGAGAAGCAACGGCATGTGTGATAGGATGTCCATGTCACATGTCCCTGCATTATAAAACCGGACATTTTCCTCCAGGACGCCATTATCTCTTCTGCGTCTTTGGTGTCAGACATCACTGGCGCAGCTCCGTCCTGAGTCCTATCGCTGATACAGCTGTATGCGCTCCATACACAGCGCTGGACAGCTTAGGGAGAGCACTTTCTATCAGTCCTTTTAAGGGCTGAAACCGGTAGGGTCAGAGCCATAGGTGACAGGTCCTGAAAACAGAGACAGCGTCTGTGTAGCCAAGGTCAGGGATTTCGTCGCTGCATTTCCCCATTAGGAGGGAATAGAAAGGCAGGCTTCCATTCCTTTACCCAGAGCCCCACAATCCTGGCACTGTACCCTCCTGTCCTCTGCACACTCCAACTCTTTTTAACTAAGCCATTATGCTAGCAAACAGTCAGTGTACCTAGTGGCATCCTAAACGTGGCTATTGTACTTTTGTCTAGTCACACTATTGCAAAGATATTTGCATCACGTCTGCCTGCATTGCACACTCCAACTCTTTTTAACTAAGCCATTATACTAGCAAACAGTCAGTGTACCTAGTGGCATCCTAAACATGGCTATTGTACTTTTGTCTATTCACACTATTGTAAAGATATTTGCATCACGTCTGCCTGCATTGCACACTCCAACTCTTTTTAACTAAGCCATTATACTAGCAAACAGTCAGTGTACCTAGTGGCATCCTAAACGTGGCTATTGTACTTTTGTCTATTCACACTATTGCAAAGATATTTGCATCACGTCTGCCTGCATTGCACACTCCAACTCTTTTTAACTAAGCCATTATACTAGCAAACAGTCAGTGTACCTAGTGGCATCCTAAACGTGGCTATTGTACTTTTGTCTATTCACACTATTGTAAAGATATTTGCAGCACGTCTGCCTGCATTGCACACTCCAACTCTTTTTAACTAAGCCATTATACTAGCAAACAGTCAGTGTACCTAGTGGCATCCTAAACGTGGCTATTGTACTTTTGTCTAGTCACACTATTGCAAAGATATTTGCATCACGTCTGCCTGCATTGCACACTCCAACTCTTTTTAACTAAGCCATTATACTAGCAAACAGTCAGTGTACCTAGTGGCATCCTAAACGTGGCTATTGTACTTTTGTCTAGTCACAGTAGTGCAAAGATATTTGCATCACATCTGCCTGCATTGCACACTCCAACTCTTTTTAACTAAGCCATTATACTAGCAAACAGTCAGTGTACCTAGTGGCATCCTAAACGTGGCTATTGTACTTTTGTCTAGTCACACTATTGCAAAGATATTTGCATCACGTCTGCCTGCATTGCACACTCCAACTCTTTTTAACTAAGCCATTATACTAGCAAACAGTCAGTGTACCTAGTGGCATCCTAAACGTGGCTATTGTACTTTTGTCTAGTCACACTATTGCAAAGATATTTGCATCACGTCTGCCTGCATTGCACACTCCAACTCTTTTTAACTAAGCCATTATACTAGCAAACAGTCAGTGTACCTAGTGGCATCCTAAACGTGGCTATTGTACTTTTGTCTAGTCACACTATTGCAAAGATATTTGCATCACGTCTGCCTGCATTGCACACTCCAACTCTTTTTAACTAAGCCATTATACTAGCAAACAGTCAGTGTACCTAGTGGCATCCTAAACGTGGCTATTGTACTTTTGTCTATTCACACTATTGTAAAGATATTTGCAGCACGTCTGCCTGCATTGCACACTCCAACTCTTTTTAACTAAGCCATTATACTAGCAAACAGTCAGTGTACCTAGTGGCATCCTAAACGTGGCTATTGTACTTTTGTCTAGTCACACTATTGCAAAGATATTTGCATCACGTCTGCCTGCATTGCACACTCCAACTCTTTTTAACTAAGCCATTATACTAGCAAACAGTCAGTGTACCTAGTGGCATCCTAAACGTGGCTATTGTACTTTTGTCTATTCACACTATTGTAAAGATATTTGCAGCACGTCTGCCTGCATTGCACACTCCAACTCTTTTTAACTAAGCCATTATACTAGCAAACAGTCAGTGTACCTAGTGGCATCCTAAACGTGGCTATTGTACTTTTGTCTAGTCACACTATTGCAAAGATATTTGCATCACGTCTGCCTGCATTGCACACTCCAACTCTTTTTAACTAAGCCATTATACTAGCAAACAGTTAGTGTACCTAGTGGCATCCTAAACGTGGCTATTGTACTTTTGTCTAGTCACAGTAGTGCAAAGATATTTGCATCACATCTGCCTGCATTGCACACTCCAACTCTTTTTAACTAAGCCATTATACTAGCAAACAGTCAGTGTACCTAGTGGCATCCTAAACGTGGCTATTGTACTTTTGTCTAGTCACACTATTGCAAAGATATTTGCATCACGTCTGCCTGCATTGCACACTCCAACTCTTTTTAACTAAGCCATTATACTAGCAAACAGTCAGTGTACCTAGTGGCATCCTAAACGTGGCTATTGTACTTTTGTCTAGTCACACTATTGCAAAGATATTTGCATCACGTCTGGCTGCATTGCACACTCCAACTCTTTTTAACTAAGCCATTATACTAGCAAACAGTCAGTGTACCTAGTGGCATCCTAAACGTGGCTATTGTACTTTTGTCTATTCACACTATTGTAAAGATATTTGCATCACGTCTGCCTGCATTGCACACTCCAACTCTTTTTAACTAAGCCATTATACTAGCAAACAGTCAGTGTACCTAGTGGCATCCTAAACGTGGCTATTGTACTTTTGTCTAGTCACACTATTGCAAAGATATTTGCATCACGTCTGCCTGCATTGCACACTCCAACTCTTTTTAACTAAGCGATTATACTAGCAAACAGTCAGTGTACCTAGTGGCATCCTAAACGTGGCTATTGTACTTTTGTCTATTCACACTATTGTAAAGATATTTGCAGCACGTCTGCCTGCATTGCACACTCCAACTCTTTTTAACTAAGCCATTATACTAGCAAACAGTCAGTGTACCTAGTGGCATCCTAAACGTGGCTATTGTACTTTTGTCTATTCACACTATTGTAAAGATATTTGCAGCACGTTTGCCTGCATTGCACACTCCAACTCTTTTTAACTAAGCCATTATACTAGCAAACAGTCAGTGTACCTAGTGGCATCCTAAACGTGGCTATTGGACTTTTGTCTAGTCACACTATTGCAAAGATATTTGCATCACGTCTGCCTGCATTGCACACTCCAACTCTTTTTAACTAAGCCATTATACTAGCAAACAGTCAGTGTACCTAGTGGCATCCTAAACGTGGCTATTGTACTTTTGTCTAGTCACACTATTGCAAAGATATTTGCATCACGTCTGCCTGCATTGCACACTCCAACTCTTTTTAACTAAGCCATTATACTAGCAAACAGTCAGTGTACCTAGTGTCATCCTAAACGTGGCTATTGTACTTTTGTCTAGTCACACTATTGCAAAGATATTTGCATCACGTCTGCCTGCATTGCACACTCCAACTCTTTTTAACTAAGCCATTATACTAGCAAACAGTCAGTGTACCTAGTGGCATCCTAAACGTGGCTTTTGTACTTTTGTCTATTCACACTATTGTAAAGATATTTGCAGCACGTCTGCCTGCATTGCACACTCCAACTCTTTTTAACTAAGCCATTATACTAGCAAACAGTCAGTGTACCTAGTGGCATCCTAAACGTGGCTATTGGACTTTTGTCTAGTCACACTATTGCAAAGATATTTTCATCACGTCTGCCTGCATTGCACACTCCAACTCTTTTTAACTAAGCCATTATACTAGCAAACAGTCAGTGTACCTAGTGGCATCCTAAACGTGGCTATTGTACTTTTGTCTATTCACACTATTGTAAAGATATTTGCAGCACATTTGCCTGCATTGCACACTCCAACTCTTTTTAACTAAGCCATTATACTAGCAAACAGTCAGTGTACCTAGTGGCATCCTAAACGTGGCTATTGTACTTTTGTCTAGTCACACTATTGCAAAGATATTTGCATCACGTCTGCCTGCATTGCACACTCCAACTCTTTTTAACTAAGCCATTATACTAGCAAACAGTCAGTGTACCTAGTGGCATCCTAAACGTGGCTATTGTACTTTTGTCTATTCCCACTATTGTAAAGATATTTGCAGCACGTTTGCCTGCATTGCACACTCCAACTCTTTTTAACTAAGCCATTATACTAGCAAACAGTCAGTGTACCTAGTGGCATCCTAAACGTGGCTATTGTACTTTTGTCTATTCACACTATTGTAAAGATATTTTTTCCTTGGTTTCTCTTTGTCTCATGGCCAGTGTGAACATGGTCTCACAAGTACCATGTATACCATCTCATACTCCGGCTCACTTTTTTGTTTTTATGTAGTTTTTTTGTATTCAGTACAAACAGGGAGTGGCCCCCTTCTCAGCGAGCTGGACATTTCATTCTGTGAATCCCCCTGACTGTGTGTGTCCTGTTGGGACCCGGTCGCTCTCAGCCCTTAGCCACATTGAGGCCTATTTTAGACCCATGGTAAGGTTTTAATATTAGAGAGTGTAGGTACTATCCCAACTGGGTACACCTTGGCGTTGGTGGGATAGCTTTATGCTTTTTTTGATCAAAAACAGTGTTTACTAAGTACCCTATGTTTATATGCACTATGCTTTTATTTAGTTACAGCAGGGTATTTTTTCACAATTTTTTCCTTGGTTTCTCTTTGTCTCATGGCCAGTGTGAACATGGTCTCACAAGTACCATGTATACCATCTCATACTCCGGCTCACTTTTTTGTTTTTTGTTTTTATGTAGTTTTTTTGTATTCAGTACAAA
Source organism: Anomaloglossus baeobatrachus (assembly GCF_048569485.1). Taxonomy (NCBI): domain Eukaryota; kingdom Metazoa; phylum Chordata; class Amphibia; order Anura; family Aromobatidae; genus Anomaloglossus; species Anomaloglossus baeobatrachus. The sequence goes on along the minus strand of NC_134353.1, from coordinate 484,674,378 downwards.
CAGGGAGTGGCCCCCTTCTCAGCGAGCTGGACATTTCATTCTGTGAATCCCCCTGACTGTGTGTGTCCTGTTGGGACCCGGTCGCTCTCAGCCCTTAGCCACATTGAGGCCTATTTTAGACCCATGGTAAGGTTTTAATATTAGAGAGTGTAGGTACTATCCCAACTGGGTACACCTTGGCGTTGGTGGGATAGCTTTATGCTTTTTTTGATCAAAAACAGTGTTTACTAAGTACCCTATGTTTATATGCACTATGCTTTTATTTAGTTACAGCAGGGTATTTTTTCACAATTTTTTCCTTGGTTTCTCTTTGTCTCATGGCCAGTGTGAACATGGTCTCACAAGTACCATGTATACCATCTCATACTCCGGCTCACTTTTTTGTTTTTATGTAGTTTTTTTGTATTCAGTACAAACAGGGAGTGGCCCCCTTCTCAGCGAGCTGGACATTTCATTCTGTGAATCCCCCTGACTGTGTGTGTCCTGTTGGGACCCGGTCGCTCTCAGCCCTTAGCCACATTGAGGCCTATTTTAGACCCATGGTAAGGTTTTAATATTAGAGAGTGTAGGTACTATCCCAACTGGGTACACCTTGGCGTTGGTGGGATAGCTTTATGCTTTTTTTGATCAAAAACAGTGTTTACTAAGTACCCTATGTTTATATGCACTATGCTTTTATTTAGTTACAGCAGGGTATTTTTTCACAATTTTTTCCTTGGTTTCTCTTTGTCTCATGGCCAGTGTGAACATGGTCTCACAAGTACCATGTATACCATCTCATACTCCGGCTCACTTTTTTGTTTTTATGTAGTTTTTTTGTATTCAGTACAAACAGGGAGTGGCCCCCTTCTCAGCGAGCTGGACATTTCATTCTGTGAATCCCCCTGACTGTGTGTGTCCTGTTGGGACCTGGTCGCTCTCAGCCCTTTGCCACATTGAGGCCTATTTTAGACCCATGGTAAGGTTTTAATATTAGAGAGTGTAGGTACTATCCCAACTGGGTACACCTTGGCGTTGGTGGGATAGCTTTATGCTTTTTTTGATCAAAAACAGTGTTTACTAAGTACCCTATGTTTATATGCACTATGCTTTTATTTAGTTACAGCAGGGTATTTTTTCACAATTTTTTCCTTGGTTTCTCTTTGTCTCATGGCCAGTGTGAACATGGTCTCACAAGTACCATGTATACCATCTCATACTCCGGCTCACTTTTTTGTTTTTATGTAGTTTTTTTGTATTCAGTACAAACAGGGAGTGGCCCCCTTCTCAGCGAGCTGGACATTTCATTCTGTGAATCCCCCTGACTGTGTGTGTCCTGTTGGGACCCGGTCGCTCTCAGCCCTTAGCCACATTGAGGCCTATTTTAGACCCATGGTAAGGTTTTAATATTAGAGAGTGTAGGTACTATCCCAACTGGGTACACCTTGGCGTTGGTGGGATAGCTTTATGCTTTTTTTGATCAAAAACAGTGTTTACTAAGTACCCTATGTTTATATGCACTATGCTTTTATTTAGTTACAGCAGGGTATTTTTTCACAATTTTTTCCTTGGTTTCTCTTTGTCTCATGGCCAGTGTGAACATGGTCTCACAAGTACCATGTATACCATCTCATACTCCGGCTCACTTTTTTGTTTTTATGTAGTTTTTTTGTATTTAGTACAAACAGGGAGTGGCCCCCTTCTCAGCGAGCTGGACATTTCATTCTGTGAATCCCCCTGACTGTGTGTGTCCTGTTGGGACCCGGTCGCTCTCAGCCCTTAGCCACATTGAGGCCTATTTTAGACCCATGGTAAGGTTTTAATATTAGAGAGTGTAGGTACTATCCCAACTGGGTACACCTTGGCGTTGGTGGGATAGCTTTATGCTTTTTTTGATCAAAAACAGTGTTTACTAAGTACCCTATGTTTATATGCACTATGCTTTTATTTAGTTACAGCAGGGTATTTTTTCACAATTTTTTCCTTGGTTTCTCTTTGTCTCATGGCCAGTGTGAACATGGTCTCACAAGTACCATGTATACCATCTCATACTCCGGCTCACTTTTTTGTTTTTATGTAGTTTTTTTGTATTTAGTACAAACAGGGAGTGGCCCCCTTCTCAGCGAGCTGGACATTTCATTCTGTGAATCCCCCTGACTGTGTGTGTCCTGTTGGGACCCGGTCGCTCTCAGCCCTTAGCCACATTGAGGCCTATTTTAGACCCATGGTAAGGTTTTAATATTAGAGAGTGTAGGTACTATCCCAACTGGGTACACCTTGGCGTTGGTGGGATAGCTTTATGCTTTTTTTGATCAAAAACAGTGTTTACTAAGTACCCTATGTTTATATGCACTATGCTTTTATTTAGTTACAGCAGGGTATTTTTTCACAATTTTTTCCTTGGTTTCTCTTTGTCTCATGGCCAGTGTGAACATGGTCTCACAAGTACCATGTATACCATCTCATACTCCGGCTCACTTTTTTGTTTTTTGTTTTTATGTAGTTTTTTTGTATTCAGTACAAACAGGGAGTGGCCCCCTTCTCAGCGAGCTGGACATTTCATTCTGTGAATCCCCCTGACTGTGTGTGTCCTGTTGGGACCCGGTCGCTCTCAGCCCTTAGCCACATTGAGGCCTATTTTAGACCCATGGTAAGGTTTTAATATTAGAGAGTGTAGGTACTATCCCAACTGGGTACACCTTGGCGTTGGTGGGATAGCTTTATGCTTTTTTTGATCAAAAACAGTGTTTACTAAGTACCCTATGTTTATATGCACTATGCTTTTATTTAGTTACAGCAGGGTATTTTTTCACAATTTTTTCCTTGGTTTCTCTTTGTCTCATGGCCAGTGTGAACATGGTCTCACAAGTACCATGTATACCATCTCATACTCCGGCTCACTTTTTTGTTTTTATGTAGTTTTTTTGTATTCAGTACAAACAGGGAGTGGCCCCCTTCTCAGCGAGCTGGACATTTCATTCTGTGAATCCCCCTGACTGTGTGTGTCCTGTTGGGACCCGGTCGCTCTCAGCCCTTAGCCACATTGAGGCCTATTTTAGACCCATGGTAAGGTTTTAATATTAGAGAGTGTAGGTACTATCCCAACTGGGTACACCTTGGCGTTGGTGGGATAGCTTTATGCTTTTTTTGATCAAAAACAGTGTTTACTAAGTACCCTATGTTTATATGCACTATGCTTTTATTTAGTTACAGCAGGGTATTTTTTCACAATTTTTTCCTTGGTTTCTCTTTGTCTCATGGCCAGTGTGAACATGGTCTCACAAGTACCATGTATACCATCTCATACTCCGGCTCACTTTTTTGTTTTTATGTAGTTTTTTTGTATTCAGTACAAACAGGGAGTGGCCCCCTTCTCAGCGAGCTGGACATTTCATTCTGTGAATCCCCCTGACTGTGTGTGTCCTGTTGGGACCTGGTCGCTCTCAGCCCTTAGCCACATTGAGGCCTATTTTAGACCCATGGTAAGGTTTTAATATTAGAGAGTGTAGGTACTATCCCAACTGGGTACACCTTGGCGTTGGTGGGATAGCTTTATGCTTTTTTTGATCAAAAACAGTGTTTACTAAGTACCCTATGTTTATATGCACTATGCTTTTATTTAGTTACAGCAGGGTATTTTTTCACAATTTTTTCCTTGGTTTCTCTTTGTCTCATGGCCAGTGTGAACATGGTCTCACAAGTACCATGTATACCATCTCATACTCCGGCTCACTTTTTTGTTTTTATGTAGTTTTTTTGTATTCAGTACAAACAGGGAGTGGCCCCCTTCTCAGCGAGCTGGACATTTCATTCTGTGAATCCCCCTGACTGTGTGTGTCCTGTTGGGACCCGGTCGCTCTCAGCCCTTAGCCACATTGAGGCCTATTTTAGACCCATGGTAAGGTTTTAATATTAGAGAGTGTAGGTACTATCCCAACTGGGTACACCTTGGCGTTGGTGGGATAGCTTTATGCTTTTTTTGATCAAAAACAGTGTTTACTAAGTACCCTATGTTTATATGCACTATGCTTTTATTTAGTTACAGCAGGGTATTTTTTCACAATTTTTTCCTTGGTTTCTCTTTGTCTCATGGCCAGTGTGAACATGGTCTCACAAGTACCATGTATACCATCTCATACTCCGGCTCACTTTTTTGTTTTTATGTAGTTTTTTTGTATTTAGTACAAACAGGGAGTGGCCCCCTTCTCAGCGAGCTGGACATTTCATTCTGTGAATCCCCCTGACTGTGTGTGTCCTGTTGGGACCCGGTCGCTCTCAGCCCTTAGCCACATTGAGGCCTATTTTAGACCCATGGTAAGGTTTTAATATTAGAGAGTGTAGGTACTATCCCAACTGGGTACACCTTGGCGTTGGTGGGATAGCTTTATGCTTTTTTTGATCAAAAACAGTGTTTACTAAGTACCCTATGTTTATATGCACTATGCTTTTATTTAGTTACAGCAGGGTATTTTTTCACAATTTTTTCCTTGGTTTCTCTTTGTCTCATGGCCAGTGTGAACATGGTCTCACAAGTACCATGTATACCATCTCATACTCCGGCTCACTTTTTTGTTTTTATGTAGTTTTTTTGTATTTAGTACAAACAGGGAGTGGCCCCCTTCTCAGCGAGCTGGACATTTCATTCTGTGAATCCCCCTGACTGTGTGTGTCCTGTTGGGACCCGGTCGCTCTCAGCCCTTAGCCACATTGAGGCCTATTTTAGACCCATGGTAAGGTTTTAATATTAGAGAGTGTAGGTACTATCCCAACTGGGTACACCTTGGCGTTGGTGGGATAGCTTTATGCTTTTTTTGATCAAAAACAGTGTTTACTAAGTACCCTATGTTTATATGCACTATGCTTTTATTTAGTTACAGCAGGGTATTTTTTCACAATTTTTTCCTTGGTTTCTCTTTGTCTCATGGCCAGTGTGAACATGGTCTCACAAGTACCATGTATACCATCTCATACTCCGGCTCACTTTTTTGTTTTTTGTTTTTATGTAGTTTTTTTGTATTCAGTACAAACAGGGAGTGGCCCCCTTCTCAGCGAGCTGGACATTTCATTCTGTGAATCCCCCTGACTGTGTGTGTCCTGTTGGGACCCGGTCGCTCTCAGCCCTTAGCCACATTGAGGCCTATTTTAGACCCATGGTAAGGTTTTAATATTAGAGAGTGTAGGTACTATCCCAACTGGGTACACCTTGGCGTTGGTGGGATAGCTTTATGCTTTTTTTGATCAAAAACAGTGTTTACTAAGTACCCTATGTTTATATGCACTATGCTTTTATTTAGTTACAGCAGGGTATTTTTTCACAATTTTTTCCTTGGTTTCTCTTTGTCTCATGGCCAGTGTGAACATGGTCTCACAAGTACCATGTATACCATCTCATACTCCGGCTCACTTTTTTGTTTTTATGTAGTTTTTTTGTATTCAGTACAAACAGGGAGTGGCCCCCTTCTCAGCGAGCTGGACATTTCATTCTGTGAATCCCCCTGACTGTGTGTGTCCTGTTGGGACCCGGTCGCTCTCAGCCCTTAGCCACATTGAGGCCTATTTTAGACCCATGGTAAGGTTTTAATATTAGAGAGTGTAGGTACTATCCCAACTGGGTACACCTTGGCGTTGGTGGGATAGCTTTATGCTTTTTTTGATCAAAAACAGTGTTTACTAAGTACCCTATGTTTATATGCACTATGCTTTTATTTAGTTACAGCAGGGTATTTTTTCACAATTTTTTCCTTGGTTTCTCTTTGTCTCATGGCCAGTGTGAACATGGTCTCACAAGTACCATGTATATCATCTCATACTCCGGCTCACTTTTTTGTTTTTATGTAGTTTTTTTGTATTCAGTACAAACAGGGAGTGGCCCCCTTCTCAGCGAGCTGGACATTTCATTCTGTGAATCCCCCTGACTGTGTGTGTCCTGTTGGGACCTGGTCGCTCTCAGCCCTTAGCCACATTGAGGCCTATTTTAGACCCATGGTAAGGTTTTAATATTAGAGAGTGTAGGTACTATCCCAACTGGGTACACCTTGGCGTTGGTGGGATAGCTTTATGCTTTTTTTGATCAAAAACAGTGTTTACTAAGTACCCTATGTTTATATGCACTATGCTTTTATTTAGTTACAGCAGGGTATTTTTTCACAATTTTTTCCTTGGTTTCTCTTTGTCTCATGGCCAGTGTGAACATGGTCTCACAAGTACCATGTATACCATCTCATACTCCGGCTCACTTTTTTGTTTTTATGTAGTTTTTTGTATTCAGTACAAACAGGGAGTGGCCCCCTTCTCAGCGAGCTGGACATTTCATTCTGTGAATCCCCCTGACTGTGTGTGTCCTGTTGGGACCCGGTCGCTCTCAGCCCTTAGCCACATTGAGGCCTATTTTAGACCCATGGTAAGGTTTTAATATTAGAGAGTGTAGGTACTATCCCAACTGGGTACACCTTGGCGTTGGTGGGATAGCTTTATGCTTTTTTTGATCAAAAACAGTGTTTACTAAGTACCCTATGTTTATATGCACTATGCTTTTATTTAGTTACAGCAGGGTATTTTTTCACAATTTTTTCCTTGGTTTCTCTTTGTCTCATGGCCAGTGTGAACATGGTCTCACAAGTACCATGTATACCATCTCATACTCCGGCTCACTTTTTTGTTTTTATGTAGTTTTTTTGTATTCAGTACAAACAGGGAGTGGCCCCCTTCTCAGCGAGCTGGACATTTCATTCTGTGAATCCCCCTGACTGTGTGTGTCCTGTTGGGACCCGGTCGCTCTCAGCCCTTAGCCACATTGAGGCCTATTTTAGACCCATGGTAAGGTTTTAATATTAGAGAGTGTAGGTACTATCCCAACTGGGTACACCTTGGCGTTGGTGGGATAGCTTTATGCTTTTTTTGATCAAAAACAGTGTTTACTAAGTACCCTATGTTTATATGCACTATGCTTTTATTTAGTTACAGCAGGGTATTTTTTCACAATTTTTTCCTTGGATTCTCTTTGTCTCATGGCCAGTGTGAACATGGTCTCACAAGTACCATGTATACCATCTCATACTCCGGCTCACTTTTTTGTTTTTATGTAGTTTTTTTGTATTCAGTACAAACAGGGAGTGGCCCCCTTCTCAGCGAGCTGGACATTTCATTCTGTGAATCCCCCTGACTGTGTGTGTCCTGTTGGGACCCGGTCGCTCTCAGCCCTTAGCCACATTGAGGCCTATTTTAGACCCATGGTAAGGTTTTAATATTAGAGAGTGTAGGTACTATCCCAACTGGGTACACCTTGGCGTTGGTGGGATAGCTTTATGCTTTTTTTGATCAAAAACAGTGTTTACTAAGTACCCTATGTTTATATGCACTATGCTTTTATTTAGTTACAGCAGGGTATTTTTTCACAATTTTTTCCTTGGTTTCTCATTGTAAAGATATTTGCAGCACGTTTGCCTGCATTGCATACTCCAACTCTTTTTAACTAAGCCATTATACTAGCAAACAGTAAGTGTACCTAGTGGCATCCTAAACGTGGCTATTGGACTTTTGTCTAGTCACAGTAGTGCAAAGATATTTGCATCACGTCTGCCTGCATTGCACACTCCAACTCTTTTTAACTAAGCCATTATACTAGCAAACAGTCAGTGTACCTAGTGGCATCCTAAACGTGGCTATTGTACTTTTGTCTAGTCACACTATTGCAAAGATATTTGCATCACGTCTGCCTGCATTGCACACTCCAACTCTTTTTAACTAAGCCATTATACTAGCAAACAGTCAGTGTACCTAGTGGCATCCTAAACGTGGCTATTGTACTTTTGTCTAGTCACACTATTGCAAAGATATTTGCATCACGTCTGCCTGCATTGCACACTCCAACTCTTTTTAACTAAGCCATTATACTAGCAAACAGTCAGTGTACCTAGTGGCATCCTAAACGTGGCTATTGTACTTTTGTCTATTCACACTATTGTAAAGATATTTGCAGCACGTCTGCCTGCATTGCACACTCCAACTCTTTTTAACTAAGCCATTATACTAGCAAACAGTCAGTGTACCTAGTGGCATCCTAAACGTGGCTATTGTACTTTTGTCTAGTCACACTATTGCAAAGATATTTGCATCACGTTTGCCTGCATTGCACACTCCAACTCTTTTTAACTAAGCCATTATACTAGCAAACAGTCAGTGTACCTAGTGGCATCCTAAACGTGGCTATTGGACTTTTGTCTAGTCACACTATTGCAAAGATATTTGCATCACGTCTGCCTGCATTGCACACTCCAACTCTTTTTAACTAAGCCATTATACTAGCAAACAGTCAGTGTACCTAGTGGCATCCTAAACGTGGCTATTGTACTTTTGTCTAGTCACACTATTGCAAAGATATTTGCATCACGTCTGCCTGCATTGCACACTCCAACTCTTTTTAACTAAGCCATTATACTAGCAAACAGTCAGTGTACCTAGTGGCATCCTAAACGTGGCTATTGTACTTTTGTCTAGTCACACTATTGCAAAGATATTTTCATCACGTCTGCCTGCATTGCACACTCCAACTCTTTTTAACTAAGCCATTATACTAGCAAACAGTCAGTGTACCTAGTGGCATCCTAAACGTGGCTATTGTACTTTTGTCTATTCACACTATTGTAAAGATATTTGCAGCACGTTTGCCTGCATTGCACACTCCAACTCTTTTTAACTAAGCCATTATACTAGCAAACAGTCAGTGTACCTGGTGGCATCCTAAACGTGGCTATTGTACTTTTGTCTAGTCACACTATTGCAAAGATATTTGCATCACGTCTGCCTGCATTGCACACTCCAACTCTTTTTAACTAAGCCATTATACTAGCAAACAGTCAGTGTACCTAGTGGCATCCTAAACGTGGCTATTGTACTTTTGTCTATTCACACTATTGTAAAGATATTTGCAGCACGTTTGCCTGCATTGCACACTCCAACTCTTTTTAACTAAGCCATTATACTAGCAAACAGTCAGTGTACCTAGTGGCATCCTAAACGTGGCTATTGTACTTTTGTCTAGTCACACTATTGCAAAGATATTTGCATCACGTCTGCCTGCATTGCACACTCCAACTCTTTTTAACTAAGCCATTATACTAGCAAACAGTCAGTGTACCTAGTGGCATCCTAAACGTGGCTATTGTACTTTTGTCTAGTCACAGTAGTGCAAAGATATTTGCATCACGTCTGCCTGCATTGCACACTCCAACTCTTTTTAACTAAGCCATTATACTAGCAAACAGTCAGTGTACCTAGTGGCATCCTAAACGTGGCTATTGTACTTTTGTCTAGTCACACTATTGCAAAGATATTTGCATCACGTCTGCCTGCATTGCACACTCCAACTCTTTTTAACTAAGCCATTATACTAGCAAACAGTCAGTGTACCTAGTGGCATCCTAAACGTGGCTATTGTACTTTTGTCTATTCACACTATTGTAAAGATATTTGCAGCACGTCTGCCTGCATTGCACACTCCAACTCTTTTTAACTAAGCCATTATAGTAGCAAACAGTCAGTGTACCTAGTGGCATCCTAATCGTGGCTATTGGACTTTTGTCTAGTCACACTATTGCAAAGATATTTGCATCACGTCTGCCTGCATTGCACACTCCAACTCTTTTTAACTAAGCCATTATACTAGCAAACAGTCAGTGTACCTAGTGGCATCCTAAACGTGGCTATTGTACTTTTGTCTATTCACACTATTGTAAAGATATTTGCAGCACGTTTGCCTGCATTGCACACTCCAACTCTTTTTAACTAAGCCAATTATACTAGCAAACAGTCAGTGTACCTAGTGGCATCCTAAACGTGGCTATTGTACTTTTGTCTAGTCACACTATTGCAAAGATATTTGCATCACGTCTGCCTGCATTGCACACTCCAACTCTTTTTAACTAAGCCATTATACTAGCAAACAGTCAGTGTACCTAGTGGCATCCTAAACGTGGCTATTGTACTTTTGTCTAGTCACACTATTGCAAAGATATTTGCATCACGTCTGCCTGCATTGCACACTCCAACTCTTTTTATCTAAGCCATTATACTAGCAAACAGTCAGTGTACCTAGTGGCATCCTAAACGTGGCTATTGTACTTTTGTCTAGTCACACTATTGCAAAGATATTTGCATCACGTCTGCCTGCATTGCACACTCCAACTCTTTTTAACTAAGCCATTATACTAGCAAACAGTCAGTGTACCTAGTGGCATCCTAAACGTGGCTATTGTACTTTTGTCTAGTCACAGTAGTGCAAAGATATTTGCATCACGTCTGCCTGCATTGCACACTCCAACTCTTTTTAACTAAGCCATTATACTAGCAAACAGTCAGTGTACCTAGTGGCATCCTAAACGTGGCTATTGTACTTTTGTCTAGTCACACTATTGCAAAGATATTTGCATCACGTCTGCCTGCATTGCACACTCCAACTCTTTTTAACTAAGCCATTATACTAGCAAACAGTCAGTGTACCTAGTGGCATCCTAAACGTGGCTATTGGACTTTTGTCTAGTCACACTAGTGCAAATCTATGTGCAGCACCTCTGCATGACACCCTCCTGCTCTGTTTTTAATAAGCTATAATGATAGCAAAAAATACTGCCATTTAGTGGCATCATAGAACTGGCTGTTGTATTCCATTAGTGCCCCACTGGTGACAAGCTATTTCTAGCACCTCTACATGACACCCTCATGCACATTTTGTTACGCTAATGTTATAGCAAACTCATGGAATTCATTGCTGCATTTGATAATTCGGAGGGATAGAAAGTCAGGCTTCCTTTAGCTTTTCCTTCTGTTCATAGAAAGCATCTCCAAGAGCAATTTCCCCTCCACGTCTAAGTGTGGAGAGGCAGCTAGTGCGCATGCGTGTGCCGATTTACCCCAGCTGCAGCCTAATTACAGTGTTTCGCCTAGTGAGTATGCTCAGCCTGACTGTGCTATTCCTGACGCTAAGTCTTCATTTCGGGATACAGCGCATGCTCCCACACTAAGGGGAACTTTGCACACTGCGACATCGCAGGTGCGATGTCGGTGGGGTCAAATTGAAAATGACGCACTTCCGGCATCGCATGCGACATCGCAGTGTGTAAAGGCTGGATGATACGATTAACGAGCGCAAAAGCGTCGTAATCGTATCATCGGTGCAGCGTCGGCGTAATCCATAATTACGCTGACGCGACGGTCCGATGTTGTTCCTCGCTCCTGCGGCAGTACACATCGCTGTGTGTGAAGTCGCAGGAGCGAGGAACGTCTCCTACCGGCCTCACTGCGGCTTCCGTAGGATATGCGGAAGGAAGGAGGTGGGCAGGATGTTTACATCCTGCTCATCTCCGCCCCTCCGCTCTGATTGGCCACCTGCCGTGTGACGTCGCAGTGACGCCGCACGACCCGCCCCCTTAACAAGGAGGCGGGTCGCCGGCCACAGGGACGTCGCACGGCAGGTGAGTGTGTGTGTGAAGCTGGCGTAGCGATAACTTTCGCTACGCCAGCTATCACCACATATCGCTGCTGCGACGGGGGCGGGCACTATCGCACTCGGCATCGCAGCATCGGGCTGCGATGTCGTAGTGTGCAAAGCCCGCCTAAGTGTGAAAAGCCTCTTTGCACAGGTTATTGCATTCCGTGCCGGGTCTAAGTCCTGTTTTGTGCCTAGACACCATGCTAAAGCTGATAGTCTTTTTTCAGAGACTGTATTTCATGCTACTGAGCATGCTCAGGCACTTACTGCATCAGAGACTAGGTCCGGTAATGAACTCTTTGGCCCTGCCCCTGATGTGGGGGGGCACATATAGACCACAGGGCATCAGGTGTCCTCCCAAATGGCTTGCAGAGGCCCACCCCTATGACTTGTCACCTCATTATTGATGGTCAGACGATGACTGGTGAGGTGTTTGGGTCATGGCAGCCATGAGGTCATCATTGAAGTTGCGGTTCCAAATAGGACACTAGTTATGCCACTCATGACGTGTCACTCTACTTTTGTCTCCAGGAGGTGCATTGTGGTTCACCCTGGTTTGGGGCGGACCCAGGTTATAAAAGGGGCTGGAGCCAACAAGGAGGTGCGCAGTCTTCTATTATGCTCCGAAAGAGCACACCTCCATGTGTTGAACCCATTGCGGCTTTAGGCCAGAGGTAGGCAAGGATAGGGTGTCGATGCAGGCCACCACCACAGTTGGTAACGCAGAACGGTTAAGACCAGCTCCTGTCCTACCAGTCCTGCTTGTGCAGCCCAGTGGCATTAACAGGCCTGCTGCTGCTGATGCGCCTGCTGTCCACAGGTGTGCCCCTACGCACACGGTCAGCGTACTCAATGGCCCCTGTGTTGTTAACAGGGAGTTCCTGGGCTGGGTGGGCATGTGGACCCTGTGACGCTAACAGGGCTCACAGTCTCCAGATCCGAATGGCGTCTAACTCGGTTCAGGCTACTATTAGTTTCATAGCCACACAGCTCTGTATCCTCCACCAAACCTTCCAGTTGCCAACCTCTCCTTTTCCAACTGGGAGCACGGTGGACACTGACTGCTGATGGGGATATATACCTTTCTCTTTCTTTTCTTATTAATTTTCGTTATATAGCGGTAACATAGTATATACCACTTTATCCAAATCTGCCAGTCCCACTGTAACAGATGGTGTTTCTTCAGCAAATGTTACTGTTGCTTAACCACCAAATCCACGGACCAAAACTTTTTTCCCCTTTCCAACACACCTGTTCCCCTTTCCACCAGCATCTGTCCTTTTTCAACTCATTTTGGTATATGATCAAAAGTGCAACTCTGCAGGGACACCGTACTCAACGCCATCTCAGCACAGCAGCCATCCCTCGGTCCCTCCGATGTGGACAAGTAAAAGACCATTTCCTCCTATCCATGACAAAGCGTTGTGATTCACTCTGTGCAGCACTGGTGTTTAGTGGAAAAGTAGATCTAAGATTGCGTACCACATTCTGCAGATACTCCTGTATACATGCGTCCATTTCTATGGCAGGAATTATTTTGCCAAATTTTGTCTTGTACCGGGGATTTAACAGTGTGGCAACCCAGTATTCTGGATTACTTTGAATTCGTACAATCCGAGGGTCATGTTGTAGGTAGTGCAGCAAGAAGCCGCTCATGTGTCTTGTGCATCCAGGAGGACCAAGTCCTTGGTGTGTTGGTGGCAGAGAGGTGAGAATCGTGCCTCCTTCCTCTGCCCTCTCCCCACAACCTCGCACAACCGAAATGTGAGCAAGCTCTCACTCATCTGCTGAGTCTTCCATGCCCATCGCCAGTTCGTCCTCCATTTCTTCATGGGCGCCTGCACCTTCTTCAACACTTTTTGGTGATACTATGCGCCCTTGTTAATCCCTCTCCCATATCCATGACTGCCGCATAGGTGCCGCTGACCATCTGGACCTCGTAGATCTTGTTATCCCTTCCGCATATGACTCCTCCTGTACTTCCTCCCCTTCCTCTTGTCCCAACACCTGACTCCGAATAATAATTACAGTGTGCTCCATCATGTAGATGACCAGAATTGTCACGCTGAGAATGACATTGCCAGTGCTAAACATCTTCGTCGACATTTCAAAACTGTGTAGCAGGGTGCATAGGTCCTTGATCTAACACCACTCCAGCAGCGTGATCTGCACCACCTCTGGATCAAGTTATCCCAGGCTATATGTCATAACGTATTGCAGCTGGGTTCGGCGGTGCTGCCACAAACGCTGCAACATGTGCAGATTCAAAATCCTGCGTGTGGGCACATCGCATTTCAGGCGTTTAACCACCAGACCTAAAGACTTCTGTAGCAACGAAAGTTGTTGAGCTGCTGTGTGCGGACGATGGAAGTGAGCACATAGCGAGCGTGCACGCTGCACAAGGCCATGTAGGCCGTGATGGTGTTTTAAAAATTGCTGGACAATTAGGTTCAACACGTGAGCCATACAAGGCACGTGTGTCACATTGCCCTGACGATGGCCCGCAGCCAGGTTTGCATCATTGCCGCACACGGCTATTAAGTCACCAACGGAGTCCGCTCCGTCAATTTGTACTCCGGTCGCCAGGTGACAACGTGTTCCTTTTAGGAATAGTGATGATGATGGGAGAGGAGTCGATGCCAGCGGCGCAGGTGGACGCAGGTTATGCTCACCCACTGGGCTGCATTACCTTGACAGATGCAGAATCTCTGGCTGAATGCAGGTGGTGGGTGTCTCACAGATGAAATACCATCATTCAGCTACAACCAATGGGAAGACACCACACCCTTTTTTATGCACATCCTGTCTGCAGACCACTGCCAGACATAGCTATGAACCTCTGGTTAATTTTACCTCCAGTTCAGTTTTATGATTTTGTGTGCTTGTTACCTGACTACTTTTCCTGCTTGCTGTTTATGTACCTTGTTGGCCGATCCGCATTTCACCTCTGCTTGTTTTCTGATTACGTCCTGGCCATCCCATTCTGTTCCTGTTCCTCAATTAATGTTTTGACCCTGCCTGACTACTATTCTCTGGAACTGCAGCCTTCCACAGGTATTAATCACCTTGGGCCCTGTGCAATTCCTAATCCCTGTATAGGGGTTAAAGGGTTTCAGGGTTCTAGGGGTCCTGCTTGGTGAGTGGCTTCCCTCTAGCCTATCATTAACAGCCCATCTGAGTGTGTGGATCAAGGAAGGCGTTACACCGTGCTCTCTGCAGAAGGCCATGTGGGCCAGGATAGTGCTTTAAAAATTGCTGGACAACCAGGTTCAACACGTGAACCACACAAGGCACGTGTTTCACATTGTCACAGCGAAGGGCCGCACCCATGTTTGCATCATTGTCGCACCCGGCCTTCCCTGGCTGCTGGTTGAGTGGAGACAACCATTGATGAAACTCGGTATCCAGAGCTAACCGTCCACAACTTCTCAGCGGTGTGACTCACATTTCCCATACATTTCAAAGTAAAACTTTGACCGCCTGATGGCATTGAGCTCTGCTGCCAGCATAGTAAGGAGGTGTGTGGCAGTCCTTGTGCGCAGTTACAAGGAAGGGTGGCCTGACCACACAGGGTTTGCGCCAAGGTGGAGGACCCACACGAGGTTGAAGAGGCAGAAGCAGTGTATTAACTTCTACATACAGAAGAAGGATTTAAACAACTCGTGGGGACGGCAAGACTTGTACAGCAGACCCTTTTCCATCTCTCACCATAGTTTGCCAGTGCCCAGTCAGTGACATGTAATGACCCTGTCTATGCTTACTGGTCCAAGTATCTGTGTTGAAATGCACCCTGTCGCACACAGAGTTTCTCAAGGAAGTGGTGATGTTGTGTGCGACATGCTGGTGTAGCGCGGGCATGCTTTTCTTGGAGAAGCAGTGGTGATTGGGCATCTGGTACTGGGGCACAGCGACAGACATAAGGTCTCTAAAATCCTGTGTGTCCACTAGGCGGAAAGGCAGCATTTCGGTAGCCAACAGCTTACAGAGGGATAGAGTCAACCTCTTAGCTTTGTCATGGGTCGCAGGAAGGGGCCTTTTATTTGACCACATCTGAGGGACAGAGATCTGGCTGCTGTGTGTAGACGGTGTTGAGTAGGGTGTGCCTGGAAAAATGCAGGTTTGTGAGGAAAGTGCAGGCGGAGACATGATGTTGCCTTCATCCAACGTTGGTGCTATCGATGTTTGAGAGAGCTGTACACACTCACTTGTTTCCCCTTCATAACCAACTGATGACCTACCAAGCAAACTGCCTGTTGCGGTTACAGTGGTGGAAGTTATGGGTGGAAAAACAGGTGTGACAGCTGTCCCCACAGTCCTAGAAGATGACGAGCGCGCGGATGCACTGGAAGGGGCAGGCGGTGGATGGTTCGCTCCGCTAGGCCGCATTGCAGCACGGTGAGCTTCCCACCAGGCCATATGATATTTATTCATGTGACGATTCATGGAAGAAGTTGTCAAACTGCTGAGGTTTTGACCTCTACTAAGAGAACCATGACAAATTTTACAGATCACATAATTTGGGCGATCTTTTTCTATGTCAAAAAAGGACCAGGCTAAGCAAGGCTTAGAGGCCATGCGACCTGTTGATCCACCACGAATAATGCTCAGAGGCAGAGTGGTGGCTGAGGATGCAGTTGTAGACGTGCTACCAGTGCTCCGACTGTGTCCAGGAAGGCACAAGGTAACTTCGTCGTCGGTTGCATCCTCCTCCACCGCCTCTGTTGACCTCCTCGAGTGTCTGACTGTGGGTTGACAGTAGGTGGGATCTAGAACTTCATCATCAATTGTTGTGTTTGCACTCCCCTCCCCCTCAGACCGAGCCTCTTCTTGCTCTGACCGAATATTTAAGTTGTCATCCCAATCGGGTATCTGCGTCTCATCTTCATCAGTATTTTCCTCATTGTCTATAACCACAGGTGTTGGAAAGGCAGCATTTTGGTAGCCAACAGTTTGCAGATGCTGAAAGTCAACCTCCAAGCCATGTCATGCCCTTCTAAAAGCATGTAAAACACAGCGAGGGGACTCCAACCACAGTCTCCCTCGTTTACACTAAATGGGCCACACACACCCCACTTGACTGGCATCAGTTGACCCAATTTTCAAGATGAAAAAGATGCTTTGCATGAAGCACTCTCAAAAATACGCGTGCCTTTCCCGTCCCCTGGCTAACCCAGGGGAAGAAAAGTCCTCTGAGAGCCATGACTTGTTCATCTTGGTTCTTTTAGAAACACAGCGAGGGGACTCCAACCACAGTCTCCCTCGTTTCCACTAAATGGGCCACACACACCCCACTTGACTGGCATCAGTTGACCCAATTTTCAAGATGAAAAAGATGCTTTGCATGAAGCACTCTCAAAAATACGCGTGCCTTTCCCGTCCCCTGGCTGACCCAGGGGAAGAAAAGTCCTCTGAGAGCCATGACTTGTTCATCTTGGTTCTTTTAGAAACACAGCGAGGGGACTCCAACCACAGTCTCCCTCGTTTCCACTAAATGGGCCACACACACCCCACTTGACTGGCATCAGTTGACCCAATTTTCAAGATGAAAAAGATGCTTTGCATGAAGCACTCTCAAAAATACGCGTGCCTTTCCCGTCCCCTGGCTGACCCAGGGGATGAAAAGTCCTCTGAGAGCCATGACTTGTTCATCTTGGTTCTTTTAGAAACACAGCGAGGGGACTCCAACCACAGTCTCCCTCATTTCCACTAAATGGGCCACACACACCCCACTTGACTGGCATCAGTTGACCCAATTTTCAAGATGAAAAAGATGCTTTGCATGAAGCACTCTCAAAAATACGCGTGCCTTTCCCGTCCCCTGGCTGACCCAGGGGAAGAAAAGTCCTCTGAGAGCCATGTCCACATTGTCAGTGGACAGACACGTGTGCTTATCTGCCAGCAGACCCCCAGCAGCACTGAAGACAGGTTCCGAGAGAACGCTGGCTGCAGGACACGACAAGATCCCCAAGGCGTACGTGTCGAGCTCAGGCAATTTATCCAGATTGGAAGCCTAAAATGAGCAGGGCTCAAGTTGCACATTAATGGAATCGATGTTTCCTTGCATATACTCATATATCTGTGTGTCCTCCTCTTTTTCCTTGTCCAGCGTTTTTGTTTTCGCATGAGTATATGTTCCTGTCACTTTCCCATGTGTTGTGAGTTGTTTGTCACCTTTTGGACACCTTTGAGGGTGTTTTCTAGGTGTTTTTCTGTGTTTGTGATTGCCTGCCATTGTTTCCTATGCAGTTCGAGTTCGGTTCGTCGAACGTTCGACGAGCCGAACTCGAACGGGACCTCCGTTCGGCGAACCGACCTCGAGCCGAACCAGGACCGGTTCGCTCATCTCTACCAGTTACACATATTTTCCCCTATCCCCATTATTCTCATTTTATGTACCAACCTTTTGTGTGGCACCGTATCAAAAGCTTTTGAAAAGTCCATATACACAACATCCACTGCATTTCCCTGGTCCAGGCTTGAACTTACCTCTTCATAGAAGCTGATCAAATTAGTTTGACAGGATCGATCCCTCATAAACCCATGTTGATACTCTGTCATAAGGTTATTTTTCTTGAGATACTCTGATACTTGAGATCGTGCTGGATGAGGTGAAGTTTATGTGTGGTACGATCGGCTGTGATGATGTTACATGGAGGGGAGGGATTAGCGAGTAACCACGAGCAATCACATTGGCTTTATATATATATATATATATATATATATATACATATATATATATATATATATATATATATATATATATATATATATACAGTCATATGAAAAAGTTGGGCACCCCTATTAATGTTAACCTTTTTTCTTTATAACAATTTGGGTTTTTGCAACAGCTATTTCAGTTTCATATATCTAATAACTGATGGACTGAGTAATATTTCTGGATTGGAAATGAGGTTTATTGTACTAACAGAAAATGTGCAATCCGCATTTAAACAAAATTTGACCAGTGCAAAAGTATGGGCACCCCAACATAAAAGTGACATTAATATTTTGTAGATCCTCCTTTTGCAAAAATAACAGCCTCTAGTCGCTTCCTGTAGCTTTTAATGAGTTCCTGGATCCTGGATGAAGGTATATTTGACCTTTCCTGTTTACAAAACAATTCCAGTTCAGTTAAGTTTGATGGTCGCCGAGCATGGACAGCACACTTCAAATCATTCCACAGATGTTCAATGATATTCAGGTCTGGGGACTGGGATGGCCATTCCAGAACATTTTAATTGTTCCTCTGCATGAATGCCTGAGTAGATTTGGAGCGGTGTTTTGGATCATTGTCTTGCTGAAATATCCATCCAGTGCGTAACTTCAACTTCGTCACTGATTCTTGCACATTATTGTCAAGAATCTGCTGATACTGAGTTGAATCCATGCGACCCTCAACTTTAACAAGATTCCCGGTGCTGGCATTGGCCACACAGACCCAAAGCATGATGGAACCTCCACCAAATTTTACTGTGGGTAGCAAGTGCTTTTCTTGGAATGCCGTGTTTTTTTGCCTCCAAGCAAATCAGTCCTTTGCTTATTCTGCCACAGAGATCTAGATGCATCCGCATTTATCATTACTAAACGTATCTATTCATGGTTGCCTGTGTGTTTATTTTTATCATGTTGATACTGGTTATATCTTTATTACCTCCTCTATATGTGTCACTACTTTTTATGTGTGATCTCGACTCATTGCCTGGGTTTTTTTTTTTTTTCTGTGCTGGTGTTGCCACGCTCTGCTATAGTTGCTATGGACGCTAGCTTCCTGTTACAGCGTTCTGTTGCCTCAACATTTTTGTCCACTCTGTCCCACCGTAGTACTTAACTGCATATGCACTACACATGGTGCCGTTCAGCCACACACTTTCTGAGCTCCGGACCTTACAGGTTTGTGCACTTTTCCTTAATGACTATGTGTATTTAACATGCCGGTTCTTTGTATACCATTGCACTTGCCCTGAGGAAGCCGCTTAGGCGGCGACACGCGGCGGCCTGCCTGCCCTGGGCATATTTTTGCTTTATTTCAGTGCCTGTCCTTCATTGCCATCATTGGTCATTTGGGGTATTTATCCTTAAACCAGGTGCTTTTGTAGTTCCTTGTCAGCATTAACCCCTTGGTACTTACATGGGTTATATACATTGCACTTTATGATGCAGGTTCAGGGATTGTATTCAGGTCATTTATTTTGTTATTCCTATTCTGAGACCTCCTACTCAGATTCATTTCTTGCGTATTTGTGATTTATGCTTTGTATTATTGTATTTCATTATTTGCGCAAATTGTGTACCTGTGACCCTCCCTCCGTACTATTATATTTACTATCCCCTTCTTGAAACATTGCATATATCTGGCTGATTTATGTTACTTCTATTGCTCCTGGTTGTCCAGACCTAACATTGTTGGGCATTCAGCATTATATATTGGCACTTTTTCTTTACAGCATTTTTGATTTATCTACTCATGTATGTAATTATTACCGTTATGTGATGCTGTTGTGATTTTTTTGCCCTGCCTCCACATCTGGCTGTTTGCATGTTTTGCACACTTTTTTAAATGTTTTTAAAATTGGTATACAATAAAGGCTATTTTATCTTATACTTTTGGTGTGCATCTGATCCATGTGCGGTTGCTTTTTCTCTCTTGTTGCGTAACGCCTTTTTGTATGACCAAACAACTCAATCTTTGTTTCATCAGTCCACAGGACCTTCATCCAAAATGTAACTGGCTTGTCCAAATGTGCTTTTGCATACCTCAGGCGACTCTGTTTGTGGCGTTCTTGCAGAAACGGCTTCTTTCGCATCACTCTCCCATACAGCTTCTCCTTGTGCAACGTGCGCTATATTGTTGAGCGATGCACATTGACACCATCTGCAGCAAGATGATGCTGCAGGTCTTTGGAGGTGGTCTGTCGATTGTCCTTGACTGTTCTCACCATTCTTCTTCTCTGCCTTTCTGATATTTTTCTTGGCCTGCCGCTTCTGGGCTTAACAAGAACTGTACCTGTGTTCTTCCATTTCCTTACTATGTTCCTCACAGTGGAAACTGACAGTTTAAATCTCAGACAATTTTTCGTATCCTTCCCCTGAACAACTATGTTGAATAATCTTTGTTTTCAGATCATTTAAGAGTTGTTTTGAGGAGCCCATGATGCCACTCTTCATAGAAGATTAAAATAGGAGAACAACTTGCAAGTGGCCACCTTAAATACCTTTTCTCATGATTGGATACACCTGCCTATGAAGTTCAAAGCTCAATGAGGTTACAAAACCAATTTAGTGCTTTAGTAAGTCAGTAAAAAGTAGTTAGGAGTGTTCAAATCAAGAAATTGATAAGGGGTGCCCATACTTTTGCACCGGTCAAATTTTGTTTACATGCAGATTGCACATTTTCTGTTAGTACAATAAACCTCATTTCAATCCAGAAATATTACTTAGTCCATCAGTTATTAGATATATGAAACTGAAATAGCTGTTGCAAAAACCCAAATTGTTATAAAGAAAAAAGGTTAACATTAATAGGGGTGCCCAAACTTTTTCATATGACTTGTCACACTCTCCGGCTTCCCTGCCACGCTCCCCGGCTCCCCTGCCACGCTCCCCGGCTCCCCTGCCACGCTCCCCGGCTCCCCTGCCTCGCTCCCCGGCTCCTCTGCCAGGCGTCCCCCGCTCCACAGCCTCCATGCCCCATCACCCGCGGTCCCCAGGCAGCCCGGTCCCCGCTCCCGGCGCCCGTCGGCAACTCTGCTCCAGCCCGGCTCTCCTGCCTCCTGTTCACCGCTCCCTGCTCTGGCTTCTGGCACCCGGGCCTCGCGCATGCGCATTAGGGCGCGCGCGCGGTCATTGACCCTCTCTTAAAGGGCCAGTGTCCTCCAACAGGATATTGAAGAATCAGGTACAGGGTATATAGGGAGATCCTTTCCAAGTGGGCGGGGCCTGTTCTTCGTGTTTTGCTAAGCTAGGAGTCAGGTCTCCTTGTGTCTTCTGGTATACTTACCTATCTCTCTCCTAGAGCCACTCCTGCCTCGCCAACCGATCCTGATGATACCCGAACGGTGACGGTCTGCCATCCCGTCAGTTCATACCATCTCCGATCCCTGTGGTGACCCATCTTCTCGCTCCATCGGTTCCGGACTCTGCCTGACGTCATCTCGGCCTCCGAACCTGAGCTCCGTCACCCGGACTACCTTCAGTGACTCCGTGGTCCCCGGGATTTCTACATTCCACTCCTCTGAACGGACTGTCCTGCTACCCGTAGTGCTCCGGCTACCGGGCACCTTACCTTCGGTGAGGTGTTCAGCCCAGTGGATCCACCTCCTGGGTCTGCCCGTCCACCTGGCCCTAACATGACTGTATATATATATATTGGGGCTCCTTCATGTGGTCAGTGCTGGTAGTGCAGTAGACTTGCTGAATAGGAAACAGACAGCTGAGGAGGCTTGGCAATCAGGCCATTCAGGCTGGGCCTATATAACTGAGAAGTTTCCTCCTGTTCCTTGCCAGTGCGCAATGTATCTCCTGTGTGCTAAGGACATGCTGAAACCAGCCCTTTTCTTTGTGTCTACCAGAACTCCTCTCAGATAAGTTGGTCTTTGTACCTCTTCTTATGGTTTTCACTTTCTTATTATTTTGCCTGTGTGGAGTTCTTGGTGGAGTTGGATCATTCCCTGCAGGGATTATCTGTGTACTTGCTCCATGTTGTGTTAAGTATTGTGTTTTGTCATTCTTGGTACTAAATTCAGTCCCTCCTCTATATCAGTGTTTTTCTTGGATCCCAGTAACACCAGAGTACTGATATAATGGGGGAGAGCCTGTGTAGGCTCAGTATTTTTCCATTTTAGGTGTGCTGGTATTTACTAGGGTTTTTATGGCTGCAGTCAGTTCTCTTTCCTATCCTTTCCTATGCAGATAGTTTGGGGCCTCATCTTTGGTGTATCTATTCTCTAGCTACGTATTGTGTTTTCCTATATCACCATAGCATTTACATGTGGGGGGCTATCTATATCTCTGGGGACTCCTCCGAGGCAGATTAGCTTTTCTAATATTTCTCTCTGTAAGAATATTTAGTTATCCGGCTGTGTTGAGGCGACCAGGTCATCTTAGGCACGCCCCACGGCTACTTCTAGTTGTGTGTCAGTATTAGGTCTGCAGTCTTTTAAGGTTCCAGACACTCTGGTTATTTTTTGGGTTTCCGAGTTTTTGTCCTTTTTTTGATCCTCCTCGGTCACTCAATCATAGCAGACATGGCCCAATGAGTCTAGGAAATATGGGTTATCTCCCCATATCTTTTACCTATAGTGGAGTGTTGACTGAGAATTGATATCCCTGTGTACAGATTTAAAATTTCTCAACTGATATGACTCTTTGGTTGGATATGCAGTATATTTGTGCTAGATTTTATTATATTATATTTTATGTTGGTTAACTGAGTGAGCGCTCCCACTTTTTTTCCTTCTCCCCTTCATGTCCCCATCCTATGTGTGCCTCTTTGACTACTATGTTGTCCTCAATTGTTAATAATTTGCTAATAATAGGCAAATGTTTGATATGTTATATCTTTTTTGCATTTCTGTCTTATTTTAAAATAATAAAAAAAATGAACAAAAAGAATGGAAAGAGATGTTGCAATTAGAGATAAGAGGGTAAGTGCTCGTAACACGAATCGAGCAGGAGGATGGTCGGACAAGCTTGAATCGAGTAACAAGTATAATGGAAGTCAATGGGAAATTGTAATTCCCAGGTGCAGGGAAAAGTCAAATTCTGCCTGCGCACTAAAATACATTGATCTGGCCTCAGCTGGGAAGGAGGATAGCGATGGAAATAAAAGAGGAAGTGCTGAACCGAGATGTTATTTTAACCCTTAATTTTACATTTTCACAAGGGAAACAAAAGAAAAAGCATCATACAATTAGTTGTGCAATTTCTCATGACTATAATGATAACACGTGTGGTGGAAATCTACTGGTTGAGCGCATGGCAGAGCTCGGAAGGAAGGGAGTGCCATTTGAATTTTAAAGCGCAAAATTGATAGCAGATGCCATATTTGGTTTAGAGAGCCCCTCATGTGCCAAAAAGTAGAATCCTTCCACAAGCGACCCCATTTTTAAAAACCAGACTCTCAACGAATTTATCTAAATGTTGGTGAGGAGTTTGAATCCCCGGGTGCTTCACAGCATTTTATAACACTGAGCTGTGAAAATGAAAAAATAAAATAAATAAATAATTTTACCAATCAAATGATGATTTAACCCCAAATCTTTAATTTCCACCTGGGTAACAGGAGAAAATGCACAATACAAATTGTGCAATTTCCCTTGAGCACACTAATGCCCCATATGTTATGGAAAACTACAGTTTGGAAGCACAGCAGGGCTCGGAAGGGAAGGAGCGCAATTTGACATTTTGAACTCAAATTTCTCTGGAATCAGTAGCGGACACCGTGTCGCATTTGGAGAACCCCTGATGTGCCTAAACATTAAAAAAAAAAAAAAAAAAAGGTGACCCCATTTTGTAAACCAGACTCCTTGAACAATTTATCTAGATGTTTGGTGTGCACGTTTAACCCCCAGCTGCTTCACAGAATTTTATAATTTTGAGCAGTGAAAATACTAAAATACATTTTTAGCACAAAATTTTGCTTTAACAGCAAATGTTTCATTTTCATTAGGTTACTAGAGATAATGCACTATAGAATTTCTCCTTAGTTTGCTAATTCCCCATTTGTGGTCAAAAACTACCTTGAAGGGTGAAGAAGGGAAGGTACGCCATATTTGAGTTCAGATTTAGTTGGAATGGTTTGCTGGTGCCTTGTCACATTGAAAAGCTCCTAAGGTGCCTAAACAGTTGAAACAACACAAAAATGATGCCATTTTGGAAACAAGACCACTGAAGGAATATATGTAGATGTTTGGTCACCACCTTCAACACCCAGGTGCTTCACAGAACTTTATAACCTTGAGCCATGAAAATGAAAAAATACATTTTTAGCCACAAACATGTTGCTTTAACCCCAATTTTTTCATTTTCACAAGGGTAACAGGTGATAATGGGCCATACAATTTGTTGTGCAATTTCTCCTCAGTATGTCAATACCTCATGTATGGTCAAAAACTACTTTTGAGGCAAGTGAGGAAAGGACGTCGCGTCATATTTGAGTTTAGATTTAGCTGCAATGGTTTGGGGGTGCCATGTCCCATTGGCAAACCTCTTGAGTAGAGATGAGCGAACCGGTCACGGTTCGGCTCGAGGTCGGTTCGCCGAACGGAGGTCCCGTTCGAGTTCGGTTCGTCGAACGTTTTTCTAAAAATTGGGCCACACACACACCCACCCCTTCAGTGGCAGCACTTGTGCCCCAGTTGTACACTTCACAGCTAGATTTGCATCAAGCACATTCAAAAATACGCCATACTTAACCGTCCCCAGGATGACACCGGGGTAGGTAGCAAAGTCTTTCCTGATCCCAGCTGTATGCATCTTGGATCATTTTTTAACACAATGTAAGCAAGGATTACTCCAAGCGGAGTGTCCCTTTTTTCCAAAAATTGTGCCCCACACACACCCACCCATTCAGTGGCAGCGCTTGTGCCCTAGTTGTACACTTCACAGCTAGATTTGCATCAAGCACATTCAAAAATACGCCATTCTTAACCGTCCCCAGGATGACACCGTGGTAGGTAGCAAAGTCTTTGCTGATCCCAGCTCTGTTCATCTTGGATAATTTTTAAAAACACTGTAAGTAAGGGTTACTCCAAGCGGAGTCTCCCTTTTTTCCAAAAATTGTGCCCCACAGACAACCCATCAGTGGCAGCACTTGTGCCCTAGTTTCAAACAGGATGTTTTGATTTGCATCAAGCACATTCCAAATCCACAAGCATTTACTCTCCCCAGCATGACACAGGGGTTGTAAATTCCTTGTGGATCCATGACTTGTTCATTTTGATGAACGTTAGTCTGTCCACATTGTCACTGAACAGACGCGTGCGCTTATCTGTCAGCACACACCCAGCAGCACTGAAGACACGTTCAGAGACAACGCTGGCAGCTGGACATGACAAAATCTCCAAGGCGTAACTGGAGAGCTCTGGCCATTTTTCAAGATTTGAAGCCCAAAATGAGCAAGGCTCCATTTGCAAAGTCATGGCATCGATGTTCATTTGGAGATACTCCTGTATCATCCTCTCCAGCCGTTGACTATGTGTCAGACTTGTTGTCTCTGGTGGCCTTGCAAAGGAGGGTCTAAAAAAATTATGAAAAGATTCAATAAAATTGCTGTTACCAGCACCAGATACGGTGCTACTGGTGCGGGTAGACTGTTGGAGATGACGAGACCGTCCCATGTTTGTCAAGTTACAACTGGGAGATTCACTCCCTGCACCTGCACGGTTGTTTGGTGGAAAAGCCGAGCTAAGATCGAGTAACAGCTTCTGCTGATACTCCTGCATACGTGTGTCCCTTTCTATGGCTAGAATTATGTCACAAAATTTGGACTTGTACCGGGGATCTAATAGTGTGGCAAGCCAGTAGTCATCATCACTTTTAATTTTGACAATACGAGGGTCATGTTGGAGGTAGTGCAACAAGAAGGCACTCATGTGTCTTGTGCAGCCATGAGGACCAAGTCCACGCTGTGGTTGTGGCATAGAGGTGCTAACCGTTCTTTCTTCCTCTGACATCTCCCCCCAACCTCTTTCAACTGAAATTTGACCAAGGTCTCCCTCATCCGCTGAGTCTTCCATGTCCATGGACAGTTCGTCCTCCATTTCTTCATGTTCTCCTGCACCTTCCTCAACATTATGCCTGCTGCCATGCGCCCTTGTTGATCCCTGTCCCCCATGGTCCCATGCCTGCCGCGTTGGTGATGATGAACGTCTGGACCTTGGTGATGTTGTTGTCCCTTGCGCATATGAATCCTCCTGTAGTTCCTCCCCTTCCTGTTGTCCCACACCCTGACTCCGAACAGTGTTTAGCGTGTGCTCCAGCATGTAAATGACTGGAATTGTCATGTTGATAATGGCATTGTCAGCGCTAAACATATTCGTCGCCATGTCGAAACTGTGCAGAAGGGTGCATAGGTCCTTGATCTGAGACCACTCCATCAGGGTGATCTGCCCCACCTTTGCATCTCGTTGGCCCAGGCTATACGTCATGACGTATTGCACCAGGGCTCGGCGGTGTTGCCACAGTCGCTGTAACATGTGGAGAGTCGAATTCCAGCGTGTCGCCACATCGCATTTCAGGCGATGAACCGGCAGGCCGAAAGACTTCTGGAGTGATGCAAGTCGCTCAGCTGCGGCGGTTGAACAGCGGAAGTGAGCAGACAGTTTTCGTGCCCTGGTCAGAAGGCCATCTAGGCCGGGATAGTGTGTTAAAAATTGCTGGACAACAAGGTTCAACACGTGAGCCATACAAGGCACGTGTGTCACCTTGCCCAGGTTCGCAGCATTGTCGCACACGGCCTTACCAGGCTGCAGGTTGAGTGGAGACAACCATTTATTAAACTCGGACCGCAGAGCTGACCACACTCCTCAGCTGTGTGACTCTTATTCCCAAGACATGTCAAGCTAAAGACCGCCTGATGCCTTTGCGCTCTGCTGCCAGCATAGTAATGAGGGGTGCGTGATTCCTTCTGCGCAGTGAGAACCCTGGTGGCCTGACCAGGCAGGCTTGGGGCGGCGGTGGAGGACACAGATGAGGTGGAGGAGGCAGAAGCAGTGGCGGAACTTGGACAGACAGAGGATTGACACACAAGTCGTGGGGACGGCAAGACTTGTGTAGCAGACCCTTCACCATCTATCACCATAGTTACCCAGTGCCCAGTCAGCGACATGTAACGTCCCTGTCCATGCTTACTGGTCCAAGTATCGGTGGTGAAATGCACCCATTCACACACAGAGTTTCTCAAGGAAGCGGTGATGTTGTGTGCGACATGCTGGTGTAGCGCGGGCACACCTTTCTTAGAGAAGAAGTGGCGACTGGGCATCTGGTACTGGGGCACAGCGACAGACATAAGATCTCTAAAATCCTGTGTGTCCACCAGGCGGAAAGGCAGCATTTTGGTAGCCAAGAGCTTACAGAGGGATAAAGTCAACCTCTTAGCTTTGTCATGGGTCGCAGGAAATGGCCTTTTATTTGACCACATCTGAGGGACAGAGATCTGGCTGCTGTGTGTAGACGGTGTTGAGTAGGGTGTCCCTGGAAAAATGCAGGTTTGTGAGGAAAGTGCAGGTGTAGACATGATGTTGCCTTCATCCAACGTTGGTGCTATCGATGTCTGAGAGAGCTGTACACACGCACTTGTTTCCCCTTCCAAACCAACTGACGACCTACCAAGCAAACTGCCTGTTGCGGTTACAGTGGTGGAAGTTGTGCGTGGAAAACCAGGTGTGACAGCTGTCCCCACAGTCCTAGAAGATGAAGAGCGCGCGGATGCACTGGAAGGGGCAGGCCAGGGATGGTTCGCTCCGCTAGGCCGCATTGCAGCACGGTGAGCTTCCCACTGGGACCTATGATATTTATTCATGTGACGATTCATGGAAGAAGTTGTCAAACTGCTTAGGTTTTGACCTCTACTAACAGAATCACGACAAATTTTACACATCACATAATTTGGGCGATCTTTTTCTATGTCAAAAAAGGACCAGGCTAGGCAAGACTTAGAGGGCATGCGACCTGCTGAGCCTCCTCGACTAGTGCTCAGAGGCAGAGTGGTGGCTGATGATGCAGTTGTAGACGTGCTACCAGTGCTCCGACTCTGTCCAGGAAGGTGCAAGGTAACTTCGTCGTCGGTTGCATCCTCCTCCACCACCTCTGTTGACCTCCTCGAGTGCCTGACTGTGGGTTGACAGTAGGTGGGATCTAGAACTTCATCATCAATTGTTGTGTTTGCACTCCCCTCACCCTCAGACCGAGCCTCTTCTTGCCCTGACCGAATATTTAAGTTGTCATCCCAATCTGGTATCTGCGTCTCATCGTCATCAGTATGTTCCTCATTGTCTATAACAACAGGTGTTACAGTTTGTGACAAAGGGAAAACATTATGCTCAGAAACTTGGTCCTCACGGCCTGAATCAGAGTCACAAAGGTTCTGGGCATCACTGCAGACCATTTCCTGGTCTGTACTCACTGTAGCTTGGGAGCAGACCTCTGATTCCCAGGCTATAGTGTGACTGAACAGCTCTGCAGACTCAGCCATCTCAGTTCCACCATACTGTGCAGGGCTGATGGAGACTTCAGAGCTGGGAGAAAGCAAGTTTGATTGGGATGACAACTCAGAGGACTGCTGTTTTTTGGATGCGGTACTTGAGGTGGCTGAGAGGGCACTTGTTGGACCACTTGAGATCCATTCAAGCATTTTCCTTTTTTGGCCATCATCTACCTTTGTTCCTGTTGTTTGTGTCCGTAAAAAAGGAGCACATCGGATTGTCCACGGTAAGTAGTAGACATCTTAATTTTGCTGGTAGATGGTCTATCTTCAGCAGATGTTAATGGAGCTTTGCCACCTTCCCCATGGACAAACCCTTTTTTTCCTTTTCCACCAGCATCTGTCATTTTACCACTCCTGACGAAGCCTTTGGTGAAACGCGCGTCGAGGCCCCGCCCCCACGTCCGGACACATCCACCATCTCTGCTCTGACATGACGCAAGGTAATACTGATTAACTACTTATGCCCCCTTGCCATTGGGACTTTTATGGGATTCTACAGATCTCCTACATAAACTGTTTACTTTACACTGTCCCTATTTGACTTTTCACGGGCCATTTTACACTCTGTACAATCCTCCATTATATTGCTGCCTGTCAGCAGGTTTTTGCCATCTGGTGGTGTGTCCTGGTACTGCTGTGGGTTGTTTTCTGGCAGGCTGTTTTCCATCTAGCCTGCCACCACTGTGTGTCCTGTATCACCTTTATATTTACATTTAATAAAATTTGTATTTCACTCTGATTATCCGTGGTCCTCTCTTTTTGTATCCCCACCTCTATTTATTGGTAACTTGGGGCTACATAATTTTAGGTTCTATTTTGCCACTCATGTTGATTGCGACAAGATTGTGCACTGAAAATGTGGTAGTAAAAATTGAGAGGTGGTGTAGATTGCAGCGGTGGTCTAGCTTTATTAACAGCAGAATAATAAAGAATAAATATCCCTGACAATGCAACTACGGCCCTTAAACTAGCAGCATAAATTGCTAGTATAATGGCTTAGTTACAATGGGTTTCAGTGTGCAATGCAGGCAGATGTGCTGCAAATATCTTTGCACTAGTGGGACTATACAGAAGTCCAATAGCCACGTTTATGATGCCACTAGGTTCACTCAGTGTTTGCTAGTATAATGGCTTAGTTACAATGAGTTGGAGTGTGAAGTGCAGGCAGACGTGCTGCAAATATCTTTGCACTAGTGGGACTATACAGAAGTCCAATAGCCACGTTTAGGATGCCACTAGGTTCACTCAGTGTTTGCTAGTATAATGGCTTAGTTACAATGAGTTTCAGTGCGCAATGCAGGCAGACGTGCTGCAAATATCTTTGCACTAGTGGGACTATACAGAAGTCCAATAGCCACGTTTAGGATGCCACTAGGTTCACTCAGTGTTTGCTAGTATAATGGCTTAGTTACAATGAGTTTCAGTGTGCAATGCAGGCAGACGTGCTGCAAATATCTTTGCACTAGTGGGACTATACAGAAGTCCAATAGCCACGTTTAGGATGCCACTAGGTTCACTCAGTGTTTGCTAGTATAATGGCTTAGTTACAATAAGTTTGAGTGTGCAATGCAGGCAGACGTGCTGCAAATATCTTTGCACTAGTGGGACTATACAGAAGTCCAATAGCCACGTTTAGGATGCCACTAGGTTCACTCAGTGTTTGCTAGTATAATGGCTTAGTTACAATGAGTTTCAGTGTGCAATGCAGGCAGATGTGCTGCAAATATCTTTGCACTAGTGGGACTATACAGAAGTCCAATAGCCACGTTTAGGATGCCACTAGGTTCACTCAGTGTTTGCTAGTATAATGGCTTAGTTACAATGAGTTTCAGTGCGCAATGCAGGCAGACGTGCTGCAAATATCTTTGCACTAGTGGGACTATACAGAAGTCCTATAGCCACGTTTAGGATGCCACTAGGTTCACTCAGTGTTTGCTAGTATAATGGCTTAGTTATAATGAGTTTGAGTGTGCAATGCAGGCAGACGTGCTGCAAATATCTTTGCACTAGTGGGACTATACAGAAGTCCAATAGCCACGTTTAGGATGCCACTAGGTTCACTCAGTGTTTGCTAGTATAATGGCTTAGTTACAATGAGTTTGAGTGTGCAATGCAGGCAGACGTGCTGCAAATATCTTTGCACTAGTGGGACTATACAGAAGTCCAATAGCCACGTTTAGGATGCCACTAAGTTCACTCAGTGTTTGCTAGTATAATGGCTTAATAACAATGAGTTGGAGTGTGCAAAGGGCAGGAGGGTACAGTGGCAGGGTTGTGGGTCTCTGGGTAGAGGAAAGGAAGCCTGCCTTTCTATCCCTCCTAATGGGGAAATGCAGCGAGGAAATTCCTGACCTTAGCTACACAGACGCTGTCATCTTGTGTAGCTGTTAATCTCTGTTTTAAACTCTGTCACCTATGGCTCTGACCCTGCCGGTATGAGCCCTTAAAAGGAATGATAGAAAGTGCTATCCCTATGCTGTCCAGCGCTGTGTATGGAGCGTATACAGCTGTATCGGTGATAGGAGCTGCGCCAGTGATGTCTGACACCAAGGACGCAGAAGGCAGATAATGGCGTGCTGGAGGAAAATGTCCGGTTTTATAATGCAGGGACATGTGACATGGACATCCTATCACACATGCCGTTGCTTCTCTGGCCAAAAGTACACTTAGCTGTGTGTGTGTCTGGGATTGGCTGACATGCTGGCCCGCCCCACTACACGCGCGCGCTTAGGGAAGGAAGACAAGGAAAAAGAAAAAAAAAATGGCGATCGCCATTATACATACAGCAGTGATCTGCATGCGCTGTTTCCGCACACTATACACTGAAATGTCATAATACTGTGAGTCACAGAGTGACTTACACTATTACAGCGGAAAGCCAACTAGGAATTAGCTGGTTTTTTTGCTGCTAGAACCGTTCTCGAACGTAACTAGAACTATCGAGCTTTTAGCAAAAAGCTCGAGTTCTAGTTCGATCTAGAACAGCCCCCAAAATCACTCGAACCGCGAACTGGAGAACCACGAACCACGAACCGCACTCAACTCTACTCTTGAAGTTCCAGAACAGCAGAAATCCCCCACAAGTGACCCCATTTTACAAACTGCATCTTTCAATTAATTCATTAAGGAGTGCAGGGAGCATATTGACAACACAGGTGTGTCACCAAGTTTCATAATATTGGGCGGTGAACAAAAAATAGTTACCGTATTTTTCAGATTATAAGATGCACTTTTTCCTTCCAAAAATTTGGGAGGAAAATGAGGGGTGCTTCTTAAAATCCAAATGTAGCTTACCAAGGATGGTGGAGAATGGGCGCTGTGCTGGCTACAGTGGACGCTGTGTGGAGCGGGTGGGCGATGCAGCGGGTGAGATGCTTTGTCGGTAGTGCAGTGCTGTGCTGGCTGTGGCGGGTGAGATGCTCTGTTGGCGGTGCGGGACTGTGCTGGCTGCTGGTGGGTGAGATGCTCTGTCGGTAGTGCGGGGCTGTGCTGAGTGCTGTGTGGAGCAAGGCAGTGTGGGGGTGAGATGCTCTATCAGGGGTGTAATCTTCAAATAATGCCGCCAGGAGTTGGTGCATGCGCAGATGGAGCTCTCGGAATGTCATTGAGCTGAGAGCTTAATCTGCGCAGGCGCCGATTCTGGGCAGCATTATTTGAAGATTGCACTGCTGACAGAGCATCTCACCCCCGCACTGCCCTGCTCCACACAGCCAGCATGTCTAGCCACACAGCAGCAAGCCACACAGCAGCCAGCATGTCTGGCCACACTGCAGCCAGCATTGCCTACTCCAGCACCGCTCCTGCCTCCTGTGACCCCCGATCCACCACTGCTGTTGGCCCCCCCTACGGTAAGACACCACCTGTGTATAAGACGGAAATCATTTATTTTTACCTTTTTTATCTTTATATTTGGGGTGCGTCCTATAATCTGGTGCGTCTTATAACACGAAAAATACAGTACATTCTTACTGCAAAAATATTCTTTTAACTCCATACTTCAAAGTTTCAGAAAGAGAATAGGTAATAAAGGCCCGATAGTATGTTAGACAATTTCTCCTTAATGTGGCAGTAACCTACATCTCACAGTACAGTATTGTTTGGCCACAGGGTGGAGCTCGTGGGAGAGGGAGCATCATTTGATTTTTGGAGCACAGATTTTTTTTAGAATAGCTTGAAGACTCCATTTGCAGTGCCCCCACGTGTCAGAACAGCAGAAACCCCCTTAAGTGATCAAAGTTTGGAAATTAAACCCCTTTAGGAGTTCATCTAGAGGTGTAGTGCTGATTTAGTCTCTGGAAAACATCTACGGTGTCAAACACAACAAATATTGAAGAATTAAAAATTGCAAATAAGACCTTTATTGTCTCCAGTAGAGATGAGAGAACTTGTTCGATAAAGGTTTACCAATTTCACATTCGGAATGAGCCTTGGTAACATGAGCACTTTCTCCTAAAGTCGACAATGTTTGGTTTTGTTCGATAACTGATTGTTTTACAAAAATGGTTTTCTAATAACATGTTATGCTTTTGGATAGGATTGTGGTGCTGTATGCTGAATGAGGGGATGTGTTTAATGAGTGGAGGGGATGCTGACTCGGGAGAAGCTAGAGCAGGGGCACCTTTTTTTTTTTATTAAAGGGAACCTGTCAGCAGATTTGGGGCCTATAAGCTGCAGCCACCACCAGTGGGCTCTTATATACAGCATTGTAACATGCTGTATATAAGAACCCAGGCCGCTGTGTAGAGCGTAAAAATCACTTTATAATGCTTACCTAAACGGTCGCTGCGGTAGAGTTGGGCCATATGGGCGTCTCCAGTCTCCGGTGCTGGCGCCTCCTTTTTCGGCCATTTTCGTCCTCCTTCTGAAGCCTATGTGCATAACGCATCCTACGTCATACACTGACGTAAGAGCCCACTGGTGATTGCCGCAGCTGATAGGCCCAAAATCTGGTGACAGGTTCCCTTTAACTTTATTTGTGGATGCTCTTGCAGCCATTCACAGCGCAGAAAACATTCACAAGATTCAGACACAAGGGCTTGGGTCATTGGCTGAGTAAGTCACATGTCTCTCTACATATAAAATGCGGACATGTGGCATCGGCGACGTTTTGTGAATGTTAAAGATGAGGGTAAGTGCTGCCACCGCTGCTGCTAAACAGCTTAATCACAGGTAGTTGAGATAGATGTGAGAGTTTTGTGTTTTAATGTGGTTTTTATAGTACAGAATAGCATTGATTCTGCACTTTAAAAAATAACTGCATTTTTTCAATACATTTTTTTGGCTCCACATAGAAGCCTCTAGAGAACAAAAGCACCAAAACCGCACAATTCAACGTGTCTTTAGATGGAGAGGGATCAGTTTTTCTGAAATTACATCAACTTCCTTGGAGAGTTAAACACAACAGAATTTCTGGGCAAATAAATCAGTAGAAAAAATGTAACATTTACTTTATATATGATCCTGGCCAAAATGTACAGTAAAAGCAACGTGGATGTGATTTCATGAAATCTCCACCCTCGGTGCATATAAAGACGCTGCTGTACTGTGCCGTTTTAGTGTATTTTTTCCTCTATAAACTTCTATGTGGAGCCTAAAAACATGAAAGTAAAAATGAAAAAATAAAGAAAACGCCATTGCATTTTTAAACACATGGTCAAAACTTTTCTTTAGCAGTAAAAAAGCATTAAAACATAGATTCACATCTGCACCAATAACGCACCAAAATAGGGGAGAAAACGTATAAAAAACACTGCAAGGGTGGCGCCCCTGAGGCTTCCATCGCCACAGAGGTGCTGCACCTCAGCCAGAGGTGTATATCCCATCATGGGTAAGAAGGGGGTCATCTACTGGTTCACAGACAAAACCTGCACACACTAATTGTTAGGTCACATACCGGGTCAGGGTTTAAGGCAGGTAGTCCATTAATGCTGAGAAGCAGCAACCAGTATATCTGGTTATGGAGCCTTAAGTCCCATTCACTGTCCTGGAGGGGTGGAGCCTGGCAGAGGGAGTGTGAGAGGAGTCAGTGGGGTAGTTAAGAGAACCAGTCAGAACCAGCCAGGTCTCGTCAGGAAGAGTTTTCAGTCAGAGTGAAGTGACAGTTGGAGAGTTGACAGGAGTCCAGTCAGAAGGAGTAGGAGACTGTAGTTCAAGGTAAAGACCTGGAGTCCTGCTAGACCCAGGTGACATCAAGAGAAGGGGTCCAGAGTGCCACGGATGTGCAAGAGGCCTCCGAGGCCTTGTTCCACCAAGAATACCGGGATGGAGGAATCTGGCCGCAATAACGGGGACAGTCCCCAGGCAAAAGGAAGAGAGACATTTCTTTTAGCAATCCGACGGCCCGGGTGATTGCTTTAGGCATCCGAGGCCACAACCTGCCACCCATCCTCTGCAAGGGAGGCTTCAAAAGGACCACGGTCAGCCACCCTTTAGTCAGGGCTCGTTGGTGGAGTCGCAGGACAGTCCAGTGAAGGTCAGCACTAGAGAGATGGCCAGGAGACACACATTGAGGGGTGCACCAGTACTAAACCTTGATCTGTTCGGGATCGGCGGAGGCCCACAAAAGTGAATCCTGGCACACCACTGGGAAACCGGTCAGCTGCAGTTTTTGGAACAGACTGTGAGTAAACATCTTGACTGCAAAGCCTCGTGTCATCTGCTTCTTCCTGCGCCCCACCCACTTCCATCATAGACTTTCCTAACGGTCGCCCCGAGATCCCACTCCACCTGTGGGGAGCAGAAATACCTCAGCTGCCATAACACCATGCCCAGAGGTCCCGTCCAGCAGGCACAGCTCCAAAGCTGCAATCCACAGGTGGCATCACAAACTTTACTTCATCTTATCCAAAAATACAACTCCCATCATCATCCTCCCTTTATTATTGAGACAGCCGGACCCCCGCCAACGATGACATCCCCAGACTAGTCTGGCCCGGTTCCGAGTATCCCTGGCTCTGGGGCGGGCATTTCACAAGCATGTAATAATCAGAGAAGATGTTGTGTGCTGCAGACACCTGGAGATAAAAAAATGTAGAAAAAGAGAATTAAAAATGTAATTATGCATTTTTATTTTTAGTAATTTTATAGGAAGAAAAAAAATGTCTCTTTTATTTAGCCTCTAGAATACAAGACTTACATTATACATAGCAGAGTATTTCTATCTCTATGTATCAGTGTAATCTGCCTGTGGAGTCAGAGGCTGTAATAAAGATTCAAGTATACAAAATCCTCTCAGTGACATCACCAGAGCCCGTAGCTCAAAGTTTCTATTCTTTCCTTGCAATGTTGAATCTTGTCGGTTTGAGTCCTGAGGGTAAGGGAGTATAAAAAAATAAATTTAGAATAGTTTTGAAAATGTTTCTCATTATA
Source organism: Anomaloglossus baeobatrachus (assembly GCF_048569485.1). Taxonomy (NCBI): domain Eukaryota; kingdom Metazoa; phylum Chordata; class Amphibia; order Anura; family Aromobatidae; genus Anomaloglossus; species Anomaloglossus baeobatrachus. Next base: position 484,638,343 of record NC_134353.1, on the reverse strand, counting down.
TTTAGAAGTTTTATGGGAACACAAAATATCTGACTTTTTCTTTACCTCTAGAATATAAGAATAGAGCGATACACTGCCATGTAAAGAGCTAGCTCTATATACCTGTACAAGAAAAACAACAAAAAAAATTATCCAGAGCGTGAGTTGGTATATATGCATGTTATAAGTGCATGTTCACACTGGCCATAAGGCTATGACCGCACTTTGCGTTGTGCTACTTGCAGTTCAGAACGCACGTTTTTGCCTTAATTGATTTAGCCAAAGTTCCCTTTTCCAGAAATTTAGCGTTAAAACTGCGTTTTAGATGCGTTTTCAGCGCTTTTTACATGCTTTTTCCCTTGCGTTTTGACAGATGTGTTTTGAACATCAAGACACTGCTAAATAAAGTTTAAATAGTCAAACAGAATGAGAAAAGAAAAAAAAAAAACAATACATATATATTTTGTGAATTAATAAAGAAAATAGTTAAATTTAATGATATTATTGCAGTTTTATAATATTTATTGAAAAAATAGCAAGAAAAGCAAAATTTTCTTTAATTTAATTGTCGGACTATGTGTGTGTGTAAAGGGACATATTATTGCATTATTTTAATGTTAGAAAAGCATGCGTTTTTGAAGTCCAAAACAAATGTTTTCTGCACCTAAAAAGCAGGTAAAACGCAGGAAATTTGAAGTTTCTTGGTTTTTGCCATTTCTCATTGACTTCAATGTTAGCAAAACGCACCCAAAATGGCAAATACAATTGACATGCTGCTTCTTTGAACGCATGGCTTTTGCCACAACATATGCAAATTAAACGCAGCGTTTTAAAACGCAAAGTGCGATCTAGAAATCAACCTTTTCCATAGACTATTATGGAAAAGCAAAACGCATGCCTTTTGGCATAAAAACGCTGCAGCTCAAAACGCTGCAGAAACGCAGGTAAAAACGCAAAGTGCGGTCATACCCTAAGATAAAGAAAACCCAAGATGAAAATAATATGGCCTTATGCTCTGCTGTAATGAAATTAAAGCATAGTGCATATAAATAAACATAGGTTACTTAGTAAACGCTATTTTTGATCAAAAAAGTATAAAGCCATCCCACTGCAACAAGGTGTATCCAAATCTGATGCTACCTAACACTCTCTAGTATTAAAACCTTACCATGTGTCAAAACAGACCTCAGTCTGAATAAGGCCGGCGTCACAATTGCGATTGACTCGCACGAGTGCAATGCGAGAAAATCTCGCATTGCACTTGAAGCAATGTTAATCAATGAGACAGCTCTGATCTGCTTTTTTTTCTCAATTTAAATTGGACTGAGAAAAATAACGCAGCATGCTGCGATTTCTAGAGTTTCTTGTGCGAGTCTCTCCAATGCAATTCTATGCGTGCGAGAAAAATACGGATGTCACATGGACGGCACACGGACCATCCTAGAAACATCCGTTTTGCTCAATACAATTCTACATGACTGTAAATGAGTAACAGCTGCTCAGGAAAAAAACGGATTGCACACTGACAGCACACTGACAGCACACTGACAGCACACAGATGAAAAGTGAGAAAAAATCGTCCTACTCTCAGGCATGAGAAGCGGACTGATTTTTTTGACTGGGTTCTGTCTATGGACACACAGCCATGCGAAGCAATGGTTGAAATGCTCAGCTCAGTGAAAAAGGGGCTGGACCCTAATTGTACTGAATACAAGACACCGGCCTGACTAAATCGGAGCCTAATAGTAAAATATAAATTTTTCTGAAAATGTCTAAAATATAAATGTTAAGTGCCCAATATGGACACCACTGATTGTGCATACACCGCTAAAAGTGAGAAGTGCATCGGGAAGAACGTGTGTACCATAGGCCTCATATACAGTACAGTGGCGATGATTGAACAGCAGTCAAACTTTTGTACCCATGGTTACATTAATATTCATATCGGACCATATAATATTCCATACCTGCAATCAGGGACAAAGAAAAAATGGGTGTCTCTCCCAGTGATCCTTTCTAAGAGTGACTGAGAGTCCTAAACTGTATAGTGGTGTCCATACTGGACACTTAATATATTTTAGATATTTTCAATTACAGTTATATTTTACTATTAAGCTCAGAGATAGTTAGGCCGGTGAGGTAATTTAATTTTGGAGCCTATTCTTGAGTGGTACATACTGTGAAATAATGAGCACAAGACACTAAAGAAAAACAAAAATAATAAAAATAGTTTTGTAAATGCTTCTCATTATATTTAGCAGTTTTATGGGTACAAAAAAAATGACTTTTTCTTTACCTCTAGAATACAGGGATATAGAAATACACTGCCATGTAAAGAGTTAGCTCTATGTACCTGTACAAAAAGAACAAGTTTGAGTCTCAGGAAGACCAGAATTGTCGTTTAATTTATACACTGCAGAGAGAGGCCAGCCCCCACGCATGAGGATGAAGAGCTACAGAGACGGTGAGGGAGAGGTGAGAGAAAGCTGGGACAAAAGCCCTGACTGCCAGGGCGATGGGCCTTAGCCCTGAAATCTGGATAGTCCCACCTAATCTGGGATGGTTCAGAGCTATGCATTAAACAAGGAGCTGGGAGCCTCTACCTGCTGTGTTGCACACTTTTTTTGAATAATATTTTAAGAGACTGACCTCTGACTTCCACTGATCTGTAGGACATTTAAAGGCCTATACAATATTGTGCAGCTCCTGCAGCGGTCGAACCACTCGGATGCAGGGTCTGCTGTGGCTCGAGGGTCTCCGGACCCAGGGGTTCGCAGTCACTTCAAATGGAAAGGGGGGTATTTACAGCGGGGTAAGAGTTTGTGATGCCACCTGTGATTCGCGGTAAGGGGAGTACCACTTCTGCCGATGGGAGTACCCAAGGGAGATGGAATGGGGGCAGCCAGATGATGTTCCCTCCATGGGTAGGGTAGGCCCTGGGACTCTGGATGGGTGGAGGTGTAGGGGAGCACAGCGCTGGTTGGAAGTAGGGGAGGACCACGTACTCACTCAGGCAGTGTTGGTGGTGATGCAACCGCAAAGCAGACTCTGACAACAAGCTAAGCGAAGTCTCTGGGTGCCACTGCCCTCTTGGGGGAGCTCATCCGGGAGTCCACTCCCTTTGGTGTTGCGGGTGGTCGGTACCTTGCCTCCATGCACTAGTGTTAGATGGTCTGTGTGACCCCTCGGCTTGAAGCTTTCAGGGTCCCACTCCCCACTATTAGGTAGGGAAGCTGTGCCCTCAATGGCTGACACATGGGATTTCAATGGGCTGCATGGGTTGGACAGCCCTATCCCCCTCGTTGTGTTGATGCCTTCGATCTCTGAGCTCTTGGGGACAGTTCATAGAGATACTATCCTCCACAGGTTAATTATCAGGTTGGTGAAGCTACTTCCTGATCTAGGGTCCAGTACCCCGCCGTGCTCGGTAATGGTTCGGTTACTAGGTACTCCGGTGCCAACCATTCTCCAAAACTAGTCTGCCTCTTTTCTCTAATACCCTGAGACCGGGTCTCCGACTCCTCCGGTCCCAGACCACCATCTGCGACCTAGCCAACCCAGGCAGCTCCAAATCCCCCTAGCTCCTCACTCTCTCAGGGCTACCACTGTTCTGCCTAAAAGTCCCTCCCATCAGTCTGTCTGACCCCTAGGCGGGTGGCCCTACTCCAGCTAGACCACCCACTGATGTGCCTGACAGGGTGTGGTGTAAGGTGACTAGGATTTGAATGCTGATGGAGCAACACCAAAGTCAGGATCCCAGAACCATGGGGGGTTGAGTCCTGCACCAGCAGATAAAAGAGGGTGCAGTACCGTGTGACACCCTGACTAGTTCACAATATCAAAAAGGCACCAATGTTTTGTTACACTTCAAGTTGACCATACACAGGAGATTAATCTAGGTGAAACATGTCAATTTCTTCAGGACCCCTTAACCATCTTCTGTATGTAGGAGACTTGTCTTTGCAGATGTCGGAGGAAACAAGCACAGGATGATGGATTTCAAAATGCCTTATCCTTTTGTTTTCAAGGAAGATTTCTGAATTTGTGGACTCCATTAAACACAGCATGAATTTTATGTAACCTTATGGTCAATGATATTTGTACACCTTAGTGAGAAATTCAATACATAGGGTTAATTTTTCATACACACAACTCGGATTCAGCAAATATTTCTGGACCATAAATACCGTAGTTTTTATTTTACAAGACGAACTGGATTATAAGGCACACCTCAAATTCAGAGCAAGAAAAGGTGGGGGGAAAAAAATGGGGTCCATCTTGTAATCCGATGGTTTCTTACTGGAGGGGGCAGTAGTGTTGTTGGAGGAGGTTGTGCTGGTGCAGCGGTGGAGGCTGGGGCTGCGGCGGAGGCTGAGGCTGCAGCGGAGAGGGGGATGCAACGGAGACTTGGGCTGCGATGAAGACTGGGGCTGCAACGGAGACTGGTGCTGCCATGCTGGGGCATCTGTGCTTGGGCTCCGGCTGCAGCGCCTGCTGCTGCGGCAGAGGTTGGGACTCAGGCTGCGGTGGAGGCTGGTGCTGCCGTGCTAGGAAAGCTGTGCTGAGGTTCGGGCTGCGGCGGCTGTGGATGGTGAGGGCTTCAAAGAAATGGCGCCCAGAGTCAGCAGAGATTGAGCTCTAGGCTCAATGGCAAGCCGATATCTTATCTGTGCCAGCTCCAGGTGCCATTTTCCTGAAGTCCGCTGGAGGGAGATCAATGGGCCGGAAGCAGCACCAATGCAGATGAGAGCTTCAGCCAAGAGCTCCAACTACGCATGTGCCGACTCAGGGCGGCATTATTTGAAGTTCTCACTGCTTGACCCGCAGCCCCAGCACCTGCCCAGCCGCTGGAGACCATGCGCAGATCCCACACAGCCGCTGTAGCAGCTGGAGATCCCGCACTGCAGCTGCTGACACTGCACAGTCGCCCCGGCACCAAACCAGCCCAGTCACCGCAGCCCCTGCACAGCCACCACAGCATTCCCCTGGCCCCTTGCGACGCCTCTCCACCACCCCGGGAAGCTACTTTTAGAGATAAGATGCACCCCTCACTTTCTTCCCAAATTTTTGGGAGCAAAAGTGCGTCTTATAATCCAAAAAATACGGTAGTAATTTTTGGCACAAAAAACTTTATTTACAATTACTGGCATATAATATTTCAATATATTTTTTCTAGCACAATGCAGATTCTGCATGTATCTGTTCCCTCCGCACAGTGGCCTTTACAGTATATGTTTTTTATACTGTATGAATTTTTTTCTACGTACTGATTTTGACTATACCATATTTTTTGCTTTATAAGACACACCTGATTATAAGACGCACCCCCAAATTTGGTGAAGGAAAAGAGAATTTATTTTTTTTTTAATTTTAAATGGGGTTTGTCTTATCATGCCAGTGTCCGTCTAAAAATCATATAGGGTATATGTCCCTCATAGCCCTCCATCCTAAAATTAGTCCCCTTAATCTGGATATGGCCCCCTTATATTTAATATAGCTCCCTTGTGCTGGCACACGTCCACCAGTGATGCCACATGTCCCCCATTGATGGCACATGTCTCCTATTGATGGCACATGTCCCCTATTTATTGCACACATCCCCCTGTGCTGGCACATGTCCCCTATTTATGGCACACGTCCCCCTGTGCTGGCACAAGTCTCCTATTGCTGGCATACATCCCCTACAGCTGGCACAGATCTCCTATAGATGGCACACGTCTCCTATGGATGGCACACGTCTTCCTCTGCTGCCCATGGCCTCCTATGGATGGCACACGTCCCCTTATGCTGCCCATGGCCCCCATAGATGGCACATGTCCCCCTGTGTTTGATATGCCCATAGTAAAATAAAAAAGTCTTTGCTTACCTTCTCCAGCGTTGTCCTCCCTCATGTCTCCCTCTGTGCTGCTGAGCTCCTCCACTTCCTGCTTCTCGGTGCCAGTCATGTGATCGGCACAGCAGAGTGACAACATCTCTGCGTGCCTGATCACAGCGGCAGCAGGGAGCCCGGGGAGACATCGAGAGATCAGTGCTGGAGGAGGTGAGTAAAGCTTTTTTATTTTAGGATGGGCAGCAGCATGGGGCAATATCTAACACAAAGGGGCATGTGCCATCAAAGGGGGGCGCAGGCACATTTAACATGTGCTGCTCCCCTAGCCCATCACCACAGTGCGGTTTCAGCACCACAGGGATGGACAGCGGCAGTGCATATTATATGAGTGGGAGCAGCAGATCTCTCGCTGCCTGCTGCAGCCTCCATCAGCCTGCCTCAGCCCCCAGCACCGCTCCAGAGCTGCCCCCACCTCCCCTGGGCCCTGCAGTATATAATCCGTATATTCGGATTATAAGACGCACCCCCTACTTTCCCCCAAAATTTGGGGGAACAAAAGTGCATCTTATAATGCGAAAAATATCAAAAAAGGTCCGTGGAGCCTCTATTAGGAGTCTCAACACAGAAAATAGCCAGATATCCCGCCGGGAAGGACCTAGCCAAGGAGTGGCTCTTTTTAGGAGACCACCATAACCACCATGGCTCTTTTAGTCAATATCCAACTCTTTGACGAGTTTAAACATATGACAAGGGAAATACCAAGGCCAGGTATCCATCCACAGACAGCTGTTTTGGGGTATTGCTCCTCATCAGTGTGGAGTAGGATTCTGGCTAGGTGGGAGCAATGCCTAGTAGACCAGCAAAACAAAACAATCACTGATCTCGGGGAGACCAGCCAGAGAAAAGACTGCCGGGAGCCAGCAAAGGCGCTCAAAACAGTGAAATCCTGGGTGCATTGCCCCCTGGAAAGTATTCAAATAAAAAAAGGTCTGTGGAGCCTCTGTTAGGAGTCTCAACACAGAAAATAGCCTGATATCTCTCCGGGAAGGACCTAGCCAAGGAGTGGCTCTTTTTAGGAGACTACCATAACCACCATATTAAGTGGCCCTTTTAGTCAATATCCAACTCTTTGATGAGTTTAAAGATATGACAAGGGAAATACCAAGGCCAGGTATCTATCCACAGACAGCTGTTTCGGGGTATTGGATATTGACTAAAAGGACTGTGTATAACATAAAAAACACTTTTATAATACTCAGCTAGGGGACGGTCCAGTGCAATGGGTGTCACTGCTCTCCGGTCCACCACCTTCTCTCTGCTATGATCTCCACCTAGGGAGTGGTCTGGTCGAGTGGGTGACGCTGCTCTCTGGTCTGGCACATCCTCTCTGCGGCGTTCGCCGTCCTCTTTCTATCCTGTGCAATGTGGATGACGTGATCTACATCTTCTACACCAGCCGGCATTGCGATCCTGCGCAGGTGCACTGTGATCTGCCCTGCTGTGGGCAGATCAACGTATTGTATTGTGCAACCTTTCCTCACGCCTGTGCATTACAGTATTTTAATGTGCCCTTAGCAGGGTAGATCACACTGTGCCTGCGCAGGGTTGCAAAACCGGCCAGTGTAGAAGACGTAGAACGCGTCATCCACACTGGGCAGCATAGAAGAAGGACGGCAATCATCGCAGAGAGGAGGTGCCGGACCGGAGAGAAGCATCACCCATTGGACCAGACCACCCCCTAGGTGAGTATTTTCACCAATTTGCCTAATAATTGAGAAAGATGTAATTATTTATTTAATCCTATGTATGTCTAATAATTGAAGCAGGAAACTTTTAAAATAATTGTTAATATTTTGTTTTATTCCAATAATCAAAAAAGGATATTCCATTTATATAAAATAAAAGCAAATTTAAGTTCTCATAAAAGCAAATAAGTAAATATGTTACTGTAGAAATAAAGCTGTCACAGACATTGCTATAACTGAAATTGTCACTTAAAAATGTACAGTTTGGTAGTTTGATTGTGTCATTGTACATGATTTATTTGCTTTCTTAGCTGCAAACTCCATGTTGACAGCAGATCCCCCTTTTATAAAAAAAAAATGTTAGCTTTCAATACACCATAATGACATGGCAAATGTCACTGCAGACTAACTCCCTGTCATCTTCCTCTAAAAACTGTCACTTTTTACCGATTACTAGTCCTTTCTACTGCACTATATGGGCATCCTCGCAGAAATATGTCAGCTATTTCAACTGCCCACCTTCCCTTTGATGTCCCAATGTGTAACAAGTGCTCAGTCAATTAATTCTCCCTCTTCTATGTGACAGTAGAGCTATAATCTAGTAAGTGCTTTGAGACAATTAGAAATTACATATGGTGACTTAGTCATTGAAGCTGAAAGAATGATGCTTGTCTGTAAAGTTCAGCTTTTTTATATCTGTAATGACTGAATCTTAACAAGTAATATTAGAAATCCTGTACTTCTGCATTACATATATTACATATTTCGTTCAAAAACTGAAACTGTAAATTGTCATGTTAACTTTTTCCTATCTTGAGTCCCCCCAGGGGGGACATTCCAAAAATTCTGTTATGCTCCTTTGTCAGGCCACTACCTTGGTTATCATTCACATGTGAATAAATTGATTTCCTGCTAATTTATTTTACAAAATTCATTCATATTGCAAAATTCTGTTTTGACGTTTTTTCCCCAATTATAATAGGATTTCAATGGGCAGAACAGGAAATTTTCTTGGATAGGAAAAGGTTAATAACTTGAATCAAAGTACATAAAATGTATTGGTGAGTTAATTCTAATGCCGGCGTCACATGGGACGATCTATCGTGCAATCGCACGAACGATCGTACCCGCCCCCGTCGTTTGTGCGTCACGGGCAATTAGTTGCCCATGGCGCACAAAGTTGTTAACCCCCCGTTACACGCAGTTAACCCCTGGACGACCTGGCTGTGGGCGGCGAACATCCTCTTCCTGAAGGGGGAGGGACGTTCGGCGTTACAGCGACGTCACACAGCGGCCGCCCAATAGAAGCAGAGGGGCGGAGATGAGCGGGAGGTAAACATCCCGCCCACCTCCTTCCTTCCACATTGCCGGCAGCCGCAGGTAAGCTGTGTTCGTCGTTCCCGGGGTGTCACACGGAGTGACATGTGCTGCCTCGGGAACGACAAACAACCGGAGCATAGAAGGAAGACCAACATTTTGAAAATGAACGACGTGTCAACGAGCAACGATAAGGTGAGTATTTTTGCTCGTTAACAGTCGTTCGGAGGTGTCACACGGTACGATATGTCTAACGATGCCGGATGTGCGTCACTAACGAAGTGAACCTGACGACATATCGCCCGATATATCGAACCGTGTGACGCCGACATAACTGTTGAGTCAAATATGCACCTTATTATAATAATAAAAAACTAAATGCAATAATCAAATATGTGAAATATGATTTTGTTTCCTATTTAATTAATACTAGCTGTACTACCCGGCTTCGCCCGGGTTAATAACTGCTGTTAACAAAATAGAATGTATTAACAAAAATTTATTCTGCACACAAAAACCACAAAACAAATAGAAATGTAATTATTAAAAGGCAAAAACTAAGCTAATAGAAGCATTTCACAACATATATTTCAACACCACAGATGTTCCACACAGATTTAACTAAATTGGCCAAGTAATGTGCTCCGTCTGCCTCTTTCCAGGTCTGCCTCGTTCCAAGTCTGTCTCTTTCCAGGTCTGTCTCTTTCCAGGTCTGTTTGTCTGTCTCTTTCACCGTTTGTCTCTGTCTGTCTCTCTGTCTGTCTGCCTCTGTCTCTCTCCCCACCGACATCTTATTACCTCACATATAAGCTTCATATATTATGAATGTCTTTTGTTCCTATAGCAACCAATCACAGCTCCTACTAATAACCTGTAGTTTCAGGCTCCATTTACTTTAATGGAGGCATGTTTTTTGGAGAGTAACTGTAAAGCGCGGAGTTAAATTTTCCTGTCAAAACATAGTCTACGATGTTACCTGGGTCACATGAGGTGTCTGTGCAAAATTTTGTGATTGTAAATGCCTCGGTGCGGATACACTTTTCGTTTCACTTTTTCCCCATTATGGGGATAATTGGAACGCATGGGGTTAAAATTTCACCTTACAACATAGCCTATGACGCTCTCGGGGTCCAGCACCCGGCGCTGCCTGGGATAGTAACTGTCTCTCTTCTTCTCTACCATTCACTGTCTGTCTCCCCCTCTGTATATCTCTCTCTGTCTCTCTCTATGTCTGTCTGTCTCTTTCCCTGTCTGTCTCTGACTGTCTCTGTCTCTTTCTCTTTCTCTGTCTGTCTCAATTTCTTTCCATATCTATCTCTTTCCCTGTCTGTCTCTGTCTCTCTGTCTCTTTCCCTGTCTGTCTATTTCCCTGTCTGTCTCTTTCCCTCTCTTTCCCTGTCTGTCTCTTTCCCTGTCTGTCTCTTTCCCTCTTTCCCTCTGTCTCTTTCCCTGTTTCTGTCTCTTTGTCTGTCTCTTTACCTGTCTTTGTCTGTCTCTTACTCTGTCTGCCTCTTTCCCTCTCTTTCCCTGTCTGTCTGTCTCTTTACCTGTCTGTGTCTGTCTCTTAACCTGTCTTTCTCTTTCCCTCTCTTTCCCTGTCTGTCTCTTTTCCTGTCAGTCGCTCTTTGTCTGTGTCTGTCTCTTTGTGTCTGTCTCTTACCCTGTTCTATGTCTGTTTCTTACCCTGTCTGTGTCTGCCTCTTTCCCTGTCTGTGTCTGTCTCTTTCCCTGGCTGCATTGTGACATGCCAACATTCCATTTAAGGGCGTGGCTGCGCATTCTTCTGAAGTTCTGGCTGCACTGTGGCTCCCAGCTCCATTCGCTTTAATGGAGGCAGGTTTTTTGGTGACTAACTGTAAAGCGCGGGGTTAAAATTTCCCCTCAAAACATAGCCTATGACGCTTTCGGGGTCCAGAAGTGTGAGTGTGCAAAATTTTGTGGATGCAATCCCGGACATACACACACACACACACATACATACACACATTCAGCTTTATATATTTGATATTTATACCACTTATTTTTCTTTTCATGGAGTTCATCTTTAAAATGAATGACCACCACAATTGTTTGTATTGTGATATAACTTTGCTAATAAATTTCCTGATAGTATTTGTAGGGAGGCATATTGATTTGCGCTTCTATTGTGTTGATAAATAGATTATGTTTATCAGTTCAGTGCTAGCTTAACACCACTATTCTCTGTTTAATTAACGCTGCCATATAATGCTCAGCTAAGGCTGCATTTACACTTTGCATTTTTAGGGGTGCTTCACACATAGCGAGATCGCTACCGAAATCGCTGCTACGGCACGGTTTTGGTGACGCAACAGTGACCTCATTAGCGATCTCGCTGTGTGTGACACTGAGCAGCGATCTGGCCCCTGCTGCGAGATCGCTGCTTGTTACACACAGCCCTGGTTCCTTTTCTTCAAAGGCGCTCTCCCGCTGTGACACACAGATCGCTGTGTGTGACAGCAAGAGAGTGACGAAATGAAGCGAGCAGGGAGCAGGAGCCGGCATCTGACAGCTGTGGTAAGCTGTAACCAGGGTAAACATTGGGTAACCAAGGTGGTTACCCGATATTTACCTTAGTTACCAGCCTCCGCAGCTCTCACGCTGCCTGTGCTGCCGGCTCCGGCTCTCTGCACATGTAGCTGCAGTACACATCGGGTTAATTAACCCAATGTGTACTGTAGCTAGAAGAGCAGGGAGCCAGCGCTAAGCAGTGTGCGCGGCTCCCTGCTCTCTGCACATGTAGCTGCAGTACACATCGGGTTAATTAACCCGATGTGTACTGTAGCTAGGAGAGCAAGGAGCCAGCGCTAAGCAGTGTGCGCGGCTCCCTGCTCTCGCGGTTATGATCGCTGCTTCGGCTGCTGTGTTTGACAGCTAAGCAGCGATCATAACAGCGACTTACAAGGTCGCTGTTACGTCACAGAAAATGGTGACGTAACAGCGACCTCGTTGTCGCTGTCGCTTAGTGTGAACCAGCCCTTAGGCTAGGTTCACACACTGCGCTTTTTTGACACTGCGTATTTGTGCGTTTTTTGCGGCGTCAGGGGGAGTCAGGGGGAGCAGACCTACAAGGCTCAGCATCCTCCATCCAATAGTGTATGTAGGAGAGCAGACAGCAGCTGTCGAACTACAAGGCTCAGCATCCTCCTTCCAGGACTGTATGCAGGATTTCTTTGCCCCCCCAAACAAAAAAAATGACGTGGGCTTCGCCATATTTTTGTATGCTAGCCGGGTACAGAAGGCAGGGACGGGCTGCCCCCAACCCCCAGCTGCCTATTTGTACCCGGCTGGGAGCCAAAAATATAGAGAATCCCTTTTTTTTAATTATTTCATGAATTTCATGAAATATTTAAAAAAAAAATGACGTGAGCTTCGCCTAAGTTTTGTGTCCAGGCGGGTACACCTGGGCACCCCCGCTGCGAATTGCAGTCCGCAGCCACCCCAGGAAATGGCGCTTTCATAGAAGCGCCATCTTCTGGCGCTGTATCCAACTCTTCCAGCTGCCCTGATGCCGGGTGGCTCACTGGGTAATAATGGGGTTAGGGCTAGCTGTATATTATCAGCTGGCCCTAAGCCCAAAATTCATGGCGTCACGCCAATATTAGACATGGCCACCATGAATTTCTAGTAAAGATAAAAAAACCACAACACACAGAAAAATATTTTTTAGTGACTCCGTCTTTATTGAAATAAAGAACCCCCCCTCCGCAGTAATCATGGGTCAAGGGTCCCGCGCCGTCCAATCCGGATCCAATGTCATCTGATTGGTTTGCTGGAAGGCAAAGCGATCAGATGATGTGTCAGGATCAAGTGCCTGAATCACATCACACATCAGCTGATTGTATGAACGGCTTTTATACAATCAGCAGATGCATCAGTGCAAAAAAAAAAAAATAAAAATACTCACTTATGTGCTGATTACCGGCAGCTCCTGGACCGGAGTCTGATACCGTCCGATTGCTGCAGGAGCTGCCGGTAATCAGGGATGAAGTCTCCTGATGTATCCGCTGATAAGTTAAACCGGCCGGCCGCTGGCGTCACCCCGAGACTTACGATCAGCTGACGCATCAGGTGACTGCATCAGGTGATCCATCGCCAGGTCCTGCATCCAGCAGGCATACGTACCCAGGGAGACTGCACACACCCGGAGCGGCGGTACCGGGAGGAGGATCTGGGAGCGGGCATGGCACCGGGACCCTGCAGACAGGTGAGTATGACTTTTTTTTTTCTACTGTTCACTTTTGATTTCGCAGCCGCTTCCACCTCCTGCCCGTACATGGCGCCGCAGCATACATGCACAGGTCAGGAGGTGGACGCAGCGGTGACGGTACTGGGAGGATTCACGCTTCTGTGTTTACTGACAGAAGGAATCCTCTTCCTGTACATGTCACTTTACTACCCACCTCCTGCGTTTATAGCTGCACTTTTGGTCTTAGAAACGCACTAAAACACACCAAAACGCACCTATTTGCGTTTCTCATTGCGTCTTTCAACATCCCATTGCACTCAATGGATGAAAAGCGCAGTGAAAAACGCGGGAATAATTGACATGCTGCGTTTTTGTGGCACCACAAAAACGCAGCTGAAAAAAAACGCTGTGTGCAGACAGCAAAAATGAAAACTCATAGACTTTGCTGGGGAAGCAAAGTCATGCAGTTTTCTGAGCAAAAACGCACCCGTAAACTGCGCAAAAACCCTGCGAAAAACGCACTGTGTGAACTTACCCTTATGCTGCGCTTATAGTAGAACAGCAACATTTTTGCAGAAAAAGGTAATCCCAACTTGTGTATGCAGTCAGTTAGGAGCATGCATTGACAAGACAATAATGACAATTAGGCTAGGTTCACACACTGCGGTTTTTTTACGCTGCGTTTTTGTGCGATTTTTATGCGGCAAAAAACGCACAAAAACGCACCCGCGGCAAAAAAATGCGGCAAAACCGCACGCATTTTGCCGCGATTTGGTGCGTTTTGTTTGCTGTGTTTTGCTGCGTTTTTGATCACTGCGTCTTTATGCATTTTTTATAAGTGAACAATGCCATTAAAGATTGTTGAAAAAAAAAAAAAGGTCTGATGTCATTTCCTTCTTCAATATGTTCTTCATTCTCCACTAGTGTATGCAGGAGAGCAGACAGCTGCAGAACTACAAGGCTCAGCATGCTCCATACAGGACTGTATGCTGGAGGGAGAGGCAGAGGGAGCAGAACTACAAGGCTCAGCATACTCCATCCAATAGTGTATGCAGGAGAGCAGACAGCAGCTGCAGAACTACAAGGCTCAGCATCCTCCATCCAGGACTGTATGCAGGAGTTTTTTGCCCCCCAAAAAAATGACGTGGGCTTCGCCATATTTTTGTATGCTAGCCGGGTACAGCAGGCAGGTACAGGCTGCCCCCAACCCCAGCTGCCTATTTGTACCCGGCTGGGAACCAAAAATATAGGGAAGTCCTTTTTTTTATATTTCCTGAATTTCATGAAATAATTTTAAAAAAAAATGACGTGGGCTTCGCCCAATTTTTGAGTCCAGCCGGGTACAACTAGGCAGCTGGGGATTGGAATCCACAGTGCAGGGTGCCCATGTTTTCTGGGCACCCCCGCTGTGAATTGCAGTCCCGCAGCCACCCCAGAAAATGGCGCTTTCATAAAAGCGCCATCTTCTGGCGCTGTATCCAACTCTTCCAGCTGCCCTGATGCCGGGTGGCTCGCTGGGTAATAATGGGGTTAGGGCTAGCTGTATATTATCAGCTGGCCCTAAGCCCGAAATTCATGGTGTCATGCCAATATTAGACATGGCAACCATGAATTTCTAGTAAAGATAAAAAAAACCCCAACACACAGAAAATGTTTTTTATTAGAAATAAAACACAACACAATTAGTGACTCCATCTTTATTGAAATAAAGAACCCCCCTCCGCAGTAATCCTGGGTCAAGGGTCCCGTGCCGTCCAATCCGGATCCAATATCATCTGATGGGTTTGCTGGAAGGCAAAGCGATCAGATGATGTGTCAGGTTCTAGGGGCTGAAGCACATCACACATCAGCTGATTGTATAAAAGCCGTTTATTCAATCAGATGATGCATCGGTGCCAAAAAAAAAAAAAAATACTCACCTATGTGCTGCTTACTGGCAGGTCCTGGAGCGAGTCTGATCCCGTCCGATCGCTGCAGCAGCTGCTGGTAATCGGGGATGAAGTCTCCTGATGACATCCGCTGACAGGTTAAGCCGGCCGGGCGCCCACGTCACCGCGATACTTACGATCAGCTGACGCGTCAGGTGACTGCATCAGGTGATCCATCGCCAGGTCCTACAGTTATCGGAGGTGTCCCGGCCGTCTGCACACAGCTGGAGCGGCGATACCGTGAGAGGAGATGGGAGCGGGCATGGCACCAGGACCCTGCAGACAGGTGAGTATGACTTTTTATTTTCTACTGTTAACTTTTGTTTTCGCAGCCGCTTCCACCTCCCACCCGAACATGGCGCCGCACGGCAGCATACATGCACAGGAGTGGAGGTGGAAGCGGCGGTGACAGTACCGGGAGGATTCACGCTTCTGTGTTTACTGACAGAAGGAATCCTCTTCCTGTACATGTCACTTTACTACCTACCTCCTGCATTTATAGCTGCGTTTTTGGTCTTAGAAACGCACCAAAATGCACCAAAACGAAGCTATTTGCGTTGCTTATTGCGTCTTTCAACATCCCATTGCACTCAATGGATAAAAAGCGCAGTGAAAAACGCGGGAATAATTGACATGCTGCGTTTTTCTGGCACCACAAAAACGCAGGTGAAAACAAAACGCTGTGTGCAGACAGCAAAAATGAAAACTCATAGACTTTGCTGGGGAAGCAAAGTCATGCAGTTTTCTGAGCAAAAACGCACCCGAAAACTGCGCAAAAATGCCGCTAAAAACGCACTGTGTGAACTTATGCGTTTTTAACTCATAGACTTGCATTAGCGCCGGATTGGGCCGCATGGCCTTGCGTTGTGTCCGTTTTTTGCCGAATGCGGCATATTTAGCCGATACGGCGGCCGCATGAAACATTCCTAGCAGCGCTTTTTGTCTGCGGCAAAAACCACATCGTACCGGATCTCGCGCGATGTGGCGCGATTTACAATGCAAGCCTATGGACGCTGGATGCGGCATCCTGCGGCAAAAACCGCATCCAGCCGCCGGATGCGGTTTTTTGAACTGTGCATGCTCAGTATCATACCGGATCCGTCAAAAACGGATGGGCCGCATGGAAAAACTTATGCAACGGATCCGTTTTTTTCGCCGCATCCGTTGCATAGGTTTTTGAGCCGGATTGTGCCTGATGCAAAAAAACTGATGTGTGAAAGCAGCCTTAGTGCTTGAAAGGGTTTTTCCTTCTCAGAAAAAGTGGACTCCAAACACTTTTAGGCTAAGTTCACACATCAGTTTTTTATAATCAGGCACAATCCGGTTTGTAGAAAAAACAAAAAGCCAGCACTAAATGTGCACTTCAGCAATAAACATTCCAAACTGTACTTATTATAAAAATGTTGAGATTTTTGGCAAAAAATTGCAATTTCTTGAACTGCCTCGCCACGTCACGGCAAATCTCATTTGAGGCAGTCCTACACTAAAATTTTTTTATAAAATGTGCCATACGGCCTCACATATGAATAGTAGAACTGCTCTTAGCAGCACTCACCTGGTCTATTTCAATACCGTACCCATGACTGAGTCATGGCTGTGGGCGGGACAGGTCCAAGCAAATGCTGCATGAAGTAAATAGCCTGTGGACAAGGCCTGATGACTTAATGTGAACAGTCACCAACCGCCAAAATCTAGACAGATGGAATACATCCCAAATTGGGGTGCATAGCAAGGTGGAGGTCAACCACCGACCAATTCAATGAAGAAAAAACAAAAAGCCAGCACTAAATGTGCACTTCAGCACTAAACATTCCAAACTGTACTTACTATAAAAATTTTGAGATTTTTGGCAAAAAATTTCAATTTCTTGAGCTGCCTCGCCACGTCACGGCAAATCTCATTTGAGGCAGTCCTACACTAAAATATTTTTATAAAATGTGCCATACGGCCTCACATATGAATAGTAGAACTGCTCTTAGCAGCATTTACCTGGTCTATTTCAATCCCGTACCCATGACTGAGTCATGGCTGTGGGCGGGACAGGTCCAAGCAAATGCTGCATGAAGTAAATAGCCTGTGGACAAGGCCTGATGACTTAATGTGAACAGTCACTAACCGCCAAAATCTAGACAGATGGAATACATCCCAAATTGGGGTGCATAGCAAGGTGGAGGTCAACCACCGACCAATTCAATGAAGAAAAAACAAAAAACCAGCACTAAATGTGTACTTCAGCACTAAACATTCCAAACTGTACTTATTATAAAAATTTTGAGATTTTTGGCAAAAAATTGCAATTTCTTGAGTTGCCTCGCCACGTCACGGCAAATCTCATTTGAGGCAGTCCTACACTAAAATATTTTTATAAAATGTGCCATACGGCCTCACATATGAATAGTAGAACTGCTCTTAGCAGCATTCACCTGGTCTATTTCAATCCCGTACCCATGACTGAGTCATGGCTGTGGGCGGGACAGGTCCAAGCAAATGCTGCATGAAGTAAATAGCCTGTGGACAAGGCCTGATGACTTAATGTGAACAGTCACCAACCGCCAAAATCTAGACAGATGGAATACATCCCAAATTGGGGTGCATAGCAAGGTGGAGGTCAACCACCGACCAATTCAATGAAGAAAAAACAAAAAGCCAGCACTAAATGTGCACTTCAGCACTAAACATTCCAAACTGTACTTACTATAAAAATTTTGAGATTTTTGGCAAAAAATTTCAATTTCTTGAGCTGCCTCGCCACGTCACGGCAAATCTCATTTGAGGCAGTCCTACACTAAAATATTTTTATAAAATGTGCCATACGGCCTCACATATGAATAGTAGAACTGCTCTTAGCAGCATTCACCTGGTCTATTTCAATCCCGTACCCATGACTGAGTCATGGCTGTGGGCGGGACAGGTCCAAGCAAATGCTGCATGAAGTAAATAGCCTGTGGACAAGGCCTGATGACTTAATGTGAACAGTCACCAACCGCCAAAATCTAGACAGATGGAATACATCCCAAATTGGGGTGCATAGCAAGGTGGAGGTCAACCACCGACCAATTCAATGAAGAAAAAACAAAAAGCCAGCACTAAATGTGCACTTCAGCACTAAACATTCCAAACTGTACTTATTATAAAAATTTTGAGATTTTTGGCAAAAAATTGCAATTTCTTGAGTTGCCTCGCCACGTCACGGCAAATCTCATTTGAGGCAGTCCTACACTAAAATATTTTTATAAAATGTGTCATACGGCCTCACATATGAATAGTATAACTGCTCTTAGCAGCATTCACCTGGTCTATTTCAATCCCGTACCCATGACTGAGTTATGGCTGTGGGCGGGACAGGTACAAGCAAATGCTGCATGAAGTAAATAGCCTGTGGACAAGGCCTGATGACTTAATGTGAACAGTCACCAACCGCCAAAATCTAGATAGATGGAATACATCCCAAATTGGGGTGCATAGCAAGGTGGAGGTCAACCACCGACCAATTCAATGAAGAAAAAACAAAAAGCCAGCACTAAATGTGCACTTCAGCACTAAACATTCCAAACTGTACTTATTATAAAAATTTTGAGATTTTTGGCAAAAAATTGCAATTTCTTGAACTGCCTCGCCACGTCACGGCAAATCTCATTTGAGGCAGTCCTACACTAAAATATTTTTATAAAATGTGCCATACGGCCTCACATATGAATAGTAGAACTGCTCTTAGCAGCACTCACCTGGTCTATTTCAATCCCGTACCCATGACTGAGTCATGGCTGTGGGCGGGACAGGTCCAAGCAAATGCTGCATGAAGTAAATAGCCTGTGGACAAGGCCTGATGACATAATGTGAACAGTCACCAACCGCCAAAGGCTAGACAGATGGAATACATCCCAAATTGGGGTGCATAGCAAGGTGGAGGTCAACCACCGACCAATTCAATGAAGAAAAAACAAAAAGCCAGCACTAAATGTGCACTTCAGCACTAAACATTCCAAACTGTACTTATTATAAAAATTGGTCGGTGGCTGACCTCCACCTTGCTATGCCCCCCAATTTGGGATGTATTCCATCTGTCTAGATTTTGGCAGTTGGTGACTGTTCACATTGTCATCAGGCCTTGTCTACAGGCTTTTTACTTCATGCAGCATTTGCTTGGACCTGTCCCGCCCACAGCCATGACTCAGTCATGGGTACGGGATTGAAATAGACCAGGTGAGTGCTGCTAAGAGCAGTTCTACTATTCATATGTGAGGCCGTATGGCACATTTTATAAAAATATTTTAGTGTAGGACTGCCTCAAATGAGATTTGCCGTGACGTGGCGAGGCAGCTCAAGAAATTGCAATTTTTTGCCAAAAATCTCAAAATTTTTATAATAAGTACAGTTTGGAATGTTTAGTGCTGAAGTGCACATTTAGTGCTGGCTTTTTGTTTTTTCTTCATTGAATTGGTCGGTGGTTGACCTCCACCTTGCTATGCACCCCAATTTGGGATGTATTCCATCTGTCTAGATTTTGGCGGTTGGTGACTGTTCACATTAAGTCATCAGGCCTTGTCCACAGGCTATTTACTTCATGCAGCATTTGCTTGGACCTGTCCCGCCCACAGCCATGACTCAGTCATGGGTACGGGATTGAAATAGACCAGGTGACTGCTGCTAAGAGCAGTTCTACTATTCATATGTGAGGCCGTATGGCACATTTATAAAAATATTTTAGTGTAGGACTGCCTCAAATGAGATTTGCCGTGACGTGGCGAGGCAGCTCAAGAAATTGCAATTTTTTGCCAAAAATCTCAAAATATTTTATAATAAGTACAGTTTGGAATTTTTAGTGCTGAAGTGCACATTTGGTGCTGGCTTTTTGTTTTTCTTCATTGAATTGGTCGGTGGCTGACCTCCACCTTGCTATGCACTCCAATTTGGGATGTATTCCATCTGTCTAGATTTTGGCAGTTGGTGACTGTTCACATTGTCATCAGGCCTTGTCCACAGGCTATTTACTTCATGCAGCATTTACAGTTAGGTCCAGAAATATTTGGACAGTGACACAAGTTTTGTTATTTTAGCTGTTTACAAAAACATGTTCAGAAATACAATTATATATATAATATGGGCTGAAAGTGCACACTCCCAGCTGCAATATGAGAGTTTTCACATCCAAATCGGAGAAAGGGTTTAGGAATCATAGCTCTGTAATGCATAGCCTCCTCTTTTTCAAGGGACCAAAAGTAATTGGACAAGGGACTCTAAGGGCTGCAATTAACTCTGAAGGCGTCTCCCTCATTAACCTGTAATCAATGAAGTAGTTAAAAGGTCTGGGGTTGATTACAGGTGTGTGGTTTTGCATTTGGAAGCTGTTGCTGTGACCAGACAACATGCGGTCTAAGGAACTCTCAATTGAGGTGAAGCAGAACATCCTGAGGCTGTAAAAAAAGAAAAAATCCATCAGAGAGATAGCAGACATGCTTGGAGTAGCAAAATCAACAGTCGGGTACATTCTGAGGAAAAAGGAATTGACTGGTGAGCTTGGGAACTCAAAAAGGTCTGGGCGTCCACGGATGACAACAGTGGTGGATGATCACCGCATACTTTCTTTGGTGAAGAAGAACCCGTTCACAACATCAACTGAAGTCCAGAACACTCTCAGTGAAGTAGGTGTATCTGTCTCTAAGTCAACAGTAAAGAGAAGACTCCATGAAAGTAAATACAAAGGGTTCACATCTAGATGCAAACCATTCATCAATTCCAAAAATAGACAGGCGAGAGTTAAATTTGCTGAAAAACACCTCATGAAGCCAGCTCAGTTCTGGAAAAGTATTCTATGGACAGATGAGACAAAGATCAACCTGTACCAGAATGATGGGAAGATAAAAGTTTGGAGAAGAAACGGAACGGCACATGATCCAAGGCACACCACATCCTCTGTAAAACATGGTGGAGGCAACGTGATGGCATGAGCATGCATGGCTTTCAATGGCACTGAGTCACTTGTGTTTATTGATGACATAACAGCAGACAAGAGTAGCCGGATGAATTCTGAATTGTACCGGGATATACTTTCAGCCCAGATTCAGCCAAATGCCGCAAAGTTGATCGGACGGCGCTTCATAGTACAGATGGACAATAACCCCAAGCATACAGCCAAAGCTACCCAGGAGTTCATGAGTGCAAAAAAGTGGAACATTCTGCAATGGCCAAGTCAATCACCAGATCTTAACCCAATTGAGCATGCATTTCACTTGCTCAAATCCAGACTTAAGATGGAAAGACCCACAAACAAGCAAGACCTGAAGGCTGCGGCTGTAAAGGCCTGGCAAAGCATTAAGAAGGAGGAAACCCAGCGTTAGGTGATGTCCATTGGTTCCAGACTTAAGGCAGTGATTACCTCCAAAGGATTCGCAACAAAATATTGAAAATAAAAATATTTTGTTTGGGTTTGGTTTATTTGTCCAATTACTTTTGACCTCCTAAAATGTGGAGTGTTTGTTAAGAAATGTGTACAATTCCTACAATTTCTATCAGATATTTTTGTTCAAACCTTCAAATTAAACGTTACAATCTGCACTTGAATTCTGTTGTAGAGATTTCATTTCAAATCCAATGTGGTGGCATGCAGAGCCCAACTCACGAAAATTGTGTCACTGTCCAAATATTTCTGGACCTAACTGTACTTGGACCTGTCCCGCCCACAGCCATGACTCAGTCATGGGTACGGGATTGAAATAGACCAGGTGAATGCTGCTAAGAGCAGTTCTACTATTCATATGTGAGGCCGTATGGCACATTTTATAAAAATATTTTAGTGTAGGACTGCCTCAAATGAGATTTGCCGTGACGTGGCGAGGCAGCTCAAGAAATTGCAATTTTTTGCCAAAAATCTCAAAATTTTTTATAATAAGTATAGTTTGGAATTTTTAGTGCTGAAGTGCACATTTGGTGCTGGCTTTTTGTTTTTCTTCATTGAATTGGTCGGTGGCTGACCTCCACCTTGCTATGCACCCCAATTTGGGATGTATTCCATCTGTCTAGATTTTGGCGGTTGGTGACTGTTCACATTGTCATCAGGCCTTGTCCACAGGCTATTTACTTCATGCAGCATTTACTTGGACCTGTCCCACCCACAGCCATGACTCAGTCATGGGTACAGGATTGAAATAGACCAGGTGAGTGCTGCTAAGAGCAGTTCTACTATTCATATGTGAGGCCGTATGGCACATTTTATAAAAATATTTTAGTGTAGGACTGCCTCAAATGAGATTTGCCGTGACGTGGCGAGGCAGCTCAAGAAATTGCAATTTTTTTGCCAAAAATCTCAAATTTTTTTATAATAAGTACAGTTTGGAATTTTTAGTGCTTAAGTGCACATTTGGTGCTGGCTTTTTGTTTTTCTTCATTGAATTGGTCGGTGGCTGACCTCCACCTTGCTATGCACCCCAATTTGGGATGTATTCCATCTGTCTAGATTTTGGCGGTTGGTGACTGTTCACATTGGCATCAGGCCTTGTCCATAGGCTATTTACTTCATGCAGCATTTACTTGGACCTGTCCCGCCCACAGCCATGACTCAGTCATGGGTACGGGTTTGAAATAGACCAGGTGAGTGCTGCTAAGAGCAGTTCTACTATTCATATGTGAGGCCGTATGGCACATTTTATAAAAATATTTTAGTGTAGGACTGCCTCAAATGAGATTTGCCGTGACGTGGCGAGGCAGCTCAAGAAATTGCAATTTTTTGCCAAAAATCTCAAAATTTTTTATAGTAAGTACAGTTTGGAATGTTTAGTGCTGAAGTGCACATTTGGTGCTGGCTTTTTGTTTTCCTTCATTGAATTGGTCGGTGGCTGACCTCCACCTTGCTATGCACCCCAATTTGGGATGTATTCCATCTGTCTAGATTTTGGCGGTTGGTGACTGTTCACATTGTCATCAGTCCTTGTCCACAGGCTATTTACTTCATGCAGCATTTGCTTGGACCTGTCCCGCCCACAGCCATGACTCAGTCATGGGTACGGGATTGAAATAGACCAGGTGAGTGCTGCTAACAGCAGTTCTACTATTCATATGTGAGGCCGTATGGCACATTTTATAAAAATATTTTAGTGTAGGACTGCCTCAAATGAGATTTGCCGTGACGTGGTGAGGCAGCTCAAGAAATTGCAATTTTTTGCCAAAAATCTCAAAATTTTTTATAATAAGTACAGTTTGGAATTTTTAGTGCTGAAGTGCACATTTGGTGCTGGCTTTTTGTTTTCCTTCATTGAATTGGTCGGTGGCTGACCTCCACCTTGCTATGCACCCCAATTTGGGATGTATTCCATCTGTCTAGATTTTGGCGGTTGGTGACTGTTCACATTAAGTCATCAGTCCTTGTCCACAGGCTATTTACTTCATGCAGCATTTGCTTGGACCTGTCCCGCCCACAGCCATGACTCAGTCATGGGTACGGGATTGAAATAGACCAGGTGAGTGCTGCTAACAGCAGTTCTACTATTCATATGTGAGGCCGTATGGCACATTTTATAAAAATATTTTAGTGTAGGACTGCCTCAAATGAGATTTGCCGTGACGTGGTGAGGCAGCTCAAGAAATTGCAATTTTTTGCCAAAAATCTCAAAATTTTTTATAATAAGTACAGTTTGGAATTTTTAGTGCTGAAGTGCACATTTGGTGCTGGCTTTTTGTTTTTCTTCATTGAATTGGTCGGTGGCTGACCTCCACCTTGCTATGCACCCCAATTTGGGATGTATTCCAGCTGTCTAGATTTTGGCGGTTGGTGACTGTTCACATTGTCATCAGGCCTTGTCCACAGGCTATTTACTTCATGCAGCATTTACTTGGACCTGTCCCGCCCACAGCCATGACTCAGTCATGGGTACGGGATTGAAATAGACCAGGTGAGTGCTGCTAAGAGCAGTTCAACTATTCATATGTGAGGCCGTATGGCACATTTTATAAAAATATTTTAGTGTAGGACTGCCTCAAATGAGATTTGCCGTGACGTGGCGAGGCATCTCAAGAAATTGAAAATTTGCAAAAATCTCAAAATTTTTTATAATAAGTACAGTTTGGAATTTTTAGTGCTGAAGTGCACATTTGGTGCTGGCTTTTTGTTTTTCTACAATCCGGTTTGTGTCTGATGCAACACATCCGTCTCAGATTGTGTAAAAACTGATGCGACAGATCCGGTAAAAAAACGGATCCTTTTTTTTTGTTTGTATTTTTTATTTTTTTTATTTATTTATTTTTTTTATGCTGAGAGATATAGACCCCATCATCACCGCGCACGCAGGCACTACCGCACGCATCATCACCGCACACGCAGGCACTATCGCACGCATCATCACCGCAATGCAGGCACTACCGCACGCATCATCACCACACACCCCTGCACTACCGCATTCATCATCACCGTACACCTCTGCACTATCGCACGCATCATCACCGCACACCCCTGCACTACCGCACGCATCATCACCGCACACCCCTGCACTACCACACTCATCATCAACGCACACGCGCAGGCACTACCGCACGCATCATCACCGCACACCCCTGAACTACCACATGCATCATTACCGCACACCCCTGCACTACCGCACACATCATCACCACACACCCCTGCACTACCGCACTCATCATCACCGCACACCCCTGCACTACTGTACGCATCATCACCGCACACGCAGGTACTACCTCAGTGACGTCCCCGGTGACAGAGCGACTTCAGTTGTTGTATGGAGCGGATAGAGAGTGGCGGTGTTCTACAGCCGCACCTGTCAGCTTCATGTAGCAGAGCTGGAAGCATCGTGGGACCTCTGTGGATTACGTCAGACCTGCAGGGGTATTTGGGGATTTTAATAAAATAAATTGGTGAAAGTGGGTGTTTTTTTGTCTTTTATTCCAAATAAAGTATTTTTTTGGGTGTGTGTGTTTATTTACTTTCACTTACAATTTAATCATTGGGGGTGTCTCATAGACGCCTGCCATGATTAACTCCTTATTACCCCGATTGCCACTGCACCAGGGCAATTCGGGATGAGCCGGGTAGAGTCCCGGGACTGTCGCATCTAATGGATGCGGCAATTCCGGGTGGCTGCTGGCTGTTATTGTTAGGCTGGGGGGCTCCCCATAATATGGGGCTCCCCATCCTGAGAATACCAGCCTTCAGCCATGTGGCTTTATCTTGGCTGGTATCAAAATTGGGGGGACCGCCGTTTTTGTTTAATTATTTATTTTACTGCAAGATATAGACTCGCCCACCGGCGGCTGTGATTGGTTTCAGTGAGACAGCTTTCACTCTGCGTAGGGGCGTGTCTGACTTTAACCAATCATAGGCGCCGGTGGGTGGGGAAAGCAGTGAATACGAGATTGAATAATGGGCAGCTGGCATTTTCAAATCAGGAGAAGGCGCCGGAACTTTGTGACAGTCGTGCAGCACCGCGTCGGTGATCGGTGAGTGGATGAGAGTGAGTGAGTGAGTCACTGAGTCACTGAGTGAGAGAGTTTGAGAGAGAGTGAATGAGTGATTGATTGATTTCCTGACAAGCAATTAATTTATATCACTTCTGGGCATGCTCAGAAGTAAACATCGGATACGGTACATGCTTCCGGCGTTTGAAGCATGCCACCATATCCGGCGCGCATAGACTTTCATTATGCACCATGCTGCACAGTGCCGCACCCGGTGCTATGCAGTTTTTTGCCGTTGGCAAAAAACGTTCCTCTCTGCGTCCTGTGCGGCTGCCAGAGTGATGATTTTTGCCGCATCGAGCAAAAACCGGATCAAACGCAAGTACATGCGGCACATTCTGGCACTAATTAAAGTCTATGAGGAAAAACCGCACCCGGCGGCAAAAAATAAATGGATGCGTTTTTCCCAAAAAGTGCCAGATTGTGCCGCACAGCGAAAACCTGATGTGTGAACATACCCCTATATAAAGCAAGTCCTCGCCTCCCCAGGTCCAGAACCTTTTCTCTATGGCTTCTCCTATCTCAGTTGTTAAGCTGCTGTGGTAATATCATGTGGACAGCTCACATCACTGCTGTCACTGATCACTGAGCTCAGCGACTGTTGACGCAGATCACATGAGCCACTGATCTCAGTGATTGTCACCACTGCTATAGTTGCTCTGAACCCAAAGAGGGTACATATCTGTGTGAAAGAACCGAACCATTTTGAGTTTTGGTATCAATCTAATATTGAACTCTGACATCATGGTGATGAAATAACACCCAATGGGTGGGGAAGTTTCACATTTCTATTTACTCCATTTTTGCTTTAAATGGCGCATAGTTCAGAAGGAACTTGTTCTTTGTCTGTGACCTTATTTAAACTGGTCACATGTACTAATAAAGTAGAATTCTTTGAGTACACCATAATAGGTTATACTGTATTGATTGCAAGAGCGCTCGTAAAACAAATTTTAATAATTTGGGGTTCAAGAGGCATAGAAGTTATGTATTTTGCTCACAGAATTTGGTGCCAAAACCCAGGATAGACACATATTATACCAATCAGATCTTGAGAGGAAATGGACTCTTTAGAAAAAATAATGCCAAAGCTGTAGTATAAGGTAAGAAGATTATTCATACCATCTTGCCTTACTTTTTCAGCTTGTTCTATCTCCATTCCGGGTGAGTTATTTGTAATTAAATAGTGTGGTCCAGGAACTGGGAAAGTTACCTATGCCTTTCTGAACTGTGTACATGTAATAGGACTTGTGTATGAGTGTGGAATAAAGTAGTACTAGTACTTAAAGGATTGATAGTGTTGGTGTGTCTGTTGAGAAGGATCAACTTAACAGAAGGGTATCTTGTTGGCTGGTTACTGGTTGTATTGTTGGATTTTGTTTCATGGTGACTGTCTGAAGTACATGTAGGAGTTTGAAGTGTCTTTGTGACTGCCTGTAAATGAGGAAAATGTGCAAGCACTGATACAAGCTTTAAAAGTGTTAAACCTGTGGAAGCTTGTGGGGTAAGTATGAAAAATGTCCATAGTAAATAGATAAAAATAGTAAATAGATACAGAAACCCAAATTAAATCAGCAAAATGAAGAGTTTTCAGATATTGGGAAGGAAATTGATTGTAAAAAAAATGTTGGATGATGAGATTTCCTTAGATGGAGGTAGTCTGGTTTCTATGTGTTCAATCAAAATGGCTGTTCATTAAAACAAGCATGGTGAAGACAAAGGATACTGAAAGAATGTGACTAAGAAAGTGAGGGGGAGGTGTGAGAAGCTACAAGTTGTGTGAATGTTTTAACAATGGACTGGACGCACATAGACCAAACCATTGGCACCCTCTCCTTATAATGATCCAGGATAGTCAACTTCTACAGTGTATAAATATAATACAGAATCTAAGATGGAATGAAAGTTGTTCAAATTGCAGTTTGACCAGATCTAGCCAGTTCCACAAATGCTCCTACCATGCTCTAACAAATAACTATGTGATAGCTGGAGGAAATAATACACCATCTCCCGACATCTGTAGACCTGTGGTGATGAGGACAATGAAAGTAAGAAATTTAAGAAATAAAATTAGGTTAGGGCTGAGAAACTCCAACAACTGAATAAGACATGAGGTATGAATACTAAATGTTTAAGTAATTATACTGAAACTGTTTACTAAAAAGATAAGAAGCATGTTTCCTTATTCATACAAATCCAATATGCGGGTCAGATGTAATTGTAGATTGAAAACTGACGAATTTGTAAATGCAAAAGGGAAAACCATGACTGCACATATTAATAAAGTAGTATTTGGGACAGTCAAAAAGGATATCTAATTAGTAGATATGTGCCTAAGTATTTGCAGATTTGAGACTCTGGGATCAGTTTTGTTTTGCTTTTTTTGTTTTGCTTTTTAAATTCTACAGCATTAGAACTTTGAAAGAAACTGGGTGTTATGCCGCGCTTATCACCAATTTCAGTCCAAAATAAATTAATCCAAGTCTTTATTACATTAGCTAGGTACAGATCAACGCGTTTCAGGAGTCACAGCACTCTTCCTCAGAACATATAAAATTGACATTATCCTTGTCACTGATATATGTCCTGAGAAGGGGGCTGCTACCCCTGAAACACGTTGAGCTGAACCTAGCTAATGCAATAAAGACTTGGATTAATTTATTTCGGACTGGAATTGGTGATAAGAGTGGCATGATACCCGGTTTCTTTTAAATATCCACTTTGACCACTTCAGGTCTGTAGGTATTTCACCTAGCTACCGCATGAATATAGGAGTTGTGACTTTCACAACTCCTATAGGTGAGTTCAACCTACTAATTAATACCTTGGTTTTTTTATCTGGTAAGACCCTATGTGCTTTTTGTTGACAGAATAGAGGGATCAATCCAAAAATCTTAAATAATGTACTTCAGAGAAAAATATGATGATAAAAAAAATATTTTGCCATTTGTGCCTGAATTGACTGGATCTGAGAGATTCATGTTTTGAATTGGCTTTGTGAATGAAAAAAAAGGAGCCCAGTAGGGAGGGGCTTATTAACTTGTGTCTTGAAGAGGGGCTTTTTAAAAGACCAATTGGTTAGGGGAGAAGCAGGACTTGATTCAAATGTGTAGAACAAAAAGAAAAAGTTTTACCTTACAGGGAAGGCAGCAAGGAAAAGCAACTCCTGTAACTAACATGACTGAAAGCACATGGTTCTATTGTTTAATACAACCTAAAGGACTACAGGGAAAAAATACCCCTTTAAAAAAAAGATTTCCCTACATTTAACAATTCATTGTAAATTATTTTTCCTTAACTTAAGGCCACGTCTCACTAAGCAACATCGCTAGCAACATAACTGCTGAGGCACGACTTTTATGAGGTAACAGCGATGTTGCTAGCGATGTTGTTGTGTGTGACATCCAGCAACAACCTGGCCCCTGCTGTGAGGTTGCTGGTTGTTGCTGAATGTCCTAGATCATTTTTTAGTTGTTGCTGTCCCGCTGTGAAGCACACATCGCTGTGTGTGACAGTGACAGAGCAACAACTGAATGTGCAGTGAGCAGGGAGCCGGCTTCTGCGGACGCTGGTAACCAAGGTAAATATCGTGTTGGCTACCCGATATTTACCTTAGTTACCAAGCGCAGCGTCGCTTGCACGTCGCTGCTGGCTGGGGGCTGGTCACTGGTTGCTGGTGAGATCTGCCTGTTTGACAGCTCACCAGCAACCTGTGTAGCGACACTTCAGCAATCCCTGCCAGGTCAGGTTGCTGGGAGTGTCGCTTAGTATGACGGTACCTTTAGGATACTGACAAAAAGCAATTAGCAATAGTTTTTTTTTTTTACTTTACAGATCCAACTCCAGTGAATAAATTAACTTTGGACTTTGGAAGTTTAGATTTCTTAATGGATCAGGGAAGTCTGTTGTGTAAGCAGTCATCAAAGCATTTTATGGTGATTTACTTGGAAAATCCATTTTAATTCCATGCCTAGGTTCCCACGCTGTCAGCATTTATTTGTTTTGTTTTTATTTGTTTTTTTCCTTCATGGACATATATATTTTACAGTATATATAAACAGTGTTAATACAAGGCAGCCAAAATTCACTGACAATGTATATTGCTTGCTGCAATGTCCTCAATTTTGAAAAATATGGACTCAGTCCTCAGTTTCTGGAGGCTGTGTTGCTTTAGTTCATAGTATGTGGATAATTTATGGCTTTCTGTCCTGATCAAACTTATGTTAGGAGTCATGTTTTTTCCTTTTCTATTTCCCAGCAGAGAACAAACTACATTTCTGTCAGTATAGGATAGTCTCACAGAGGACAGAAAGATTACAATACAGATGTTATGACCGGATGACGGTCGTGATGGATATAACGATACGGTGGTGCTATGTAAGAACCCAATCACACAAAGATGATAAACCAACTGTTTTCTTTATATGTTTCAAAGATTAACAATAACTGGACCTCCACAGCTTATGAGCCACAATAGCCCGGAACATAGAAATTACAATTTATGCAGCTTGGAAGACCCCAAGTGTCAGTTTGAAGGACAGGGACTGGGTTATATTTCCCCGGCTATTCTACTCCTTCCCCTCTCTAATAATGGGGCCTACCTGGAGACGCTACTGCAGATGGCGACATGTGGTCCCTCCAAGAATACAATCCTGCAACCACCTCCCATGCTATTCACAAATATAACAGGGGTACCCGGCTTTTTTCCCAAGAATCCCTCAGAATCAAGCAAACATATGTACATATCTCACTGCACAGTTCCCTATACCACTGTCACCAGACAGCGCAATGTAACAGAGGCAAACTTGTCACGTTAACATTAGTCTATTACTTTTAGAACCACAGAGCTTGATCTTTGATAGGATTCTTTTCGAAAAGGACGTCACGGGATAAAACAACAAGTACAGTTCCTTCTCAACGTTAGCTTTCAGTGAATAGCCTTGTTTAAAGTGCATTTAATCCTGACTAACTATCCCTAACTGACTAAATTTACAGATATCGGTCTCCAGAACAATTGTTACTCACAAATGATTTGGTCCATTTCAAAAGCACACAGATCCCTCCATCTTTGGCGGTGATCAGAGCTACGGCCTTTCTTCAAGATGGGGTCGGTCACCTGCTCCCACAGCAGTTAAAACAGTCTTCTTCCTCTTGAATGATCTCCAACTGGTCCTTCTTGGTAAAGACCACAAAAATCCAACACGATGTCCACTCAGGCGGTCCCCTTTGTCCGGGGACGAATAAACAGAAATAACAAAAAGAAAAATCCACAACAGAAACACAGCAGTCCAATTTGCCAGGTCACCAAGCAGAGCCTCCCACAGCCTCTCTCTCCTGTTTGCCCGGACTTTCTTTAGCTCTGCCCACTCTCTGGCTGAAAGTCAGTTAAAGTCTGTTTATAGAGATATTCTTCTCCACACCTTATGGCCAATCTAAGATACAGCATTAAATTGTCATACATACTGGCATCTCATGTATATGTTGCACCCTGTTTACACTTCACCCCACTTAAAATTTGGTGTCCCGACAAATCAATTTTTACATTTTAAATGCAGTACATACTCTTC
Organism: Anomaloglossus baeobatrachus; assembly: GCF_048569485.1. Classification (NCBI taxonomy): domain Eukaryota; kingdom Metazoa; phylum Chordata; class Amphibia; order Anura; family Aromobatidae; genus Anomaloglossus; species Anomaloglossus baeobatrachus. The sequence continues at coordinate 484,607,309 of NC_134353.1, read as the reverse complement.
AGGGTTGTATTGTCTCGGAGGAACACCAGCCATGCTCCTCTCGGATCTTCATTATCATCAGCATTAAATTGTCATACATACTGGCATCTCATATCTATGTTGCACCCTGTTACACAGCAGCGCAAATTGTCCCAAAAATGGTTTACAGCAGAGACCTGTGGCTTATTATTTAGCTAAACTTGACACTGTGACCAGGGCTGCACCGTGGGTCAAGCCATGGTTGAAAAGGCCACAGAAATAGTTTCTGATTACAAAGTTACAAAGAACACAATTAGGGATGAGTGAGTATACTTGTTACTACTCAGTACTTGCCAAGTAGTACGGTATTCGGGCTACTCGTTACTCTGCGAGTATCCTTGTAATTACTCGTTAGGAGTAGCGAGTCCAGTGTAAGGCTTGCGTCACATGCTATGATATATCGGGCGATATGTCGTCGGGGTCACGGATTCCGTGACGCACATCCGGTACCGTTAGACATATCGTAGCGTTTGACAGCTACGAACGACTGTGAATGAGAAAAAATACTCACCTTATCGTTGCTCTTTGACATGTCATTCATTTTCAAAATGTCGGTCCTCCTTCTGCGCACCAGTTGTTCGTCATTCCCGTGGCAGCACACATCGCTCTGTGTGACACCCTGGGAACAACGAACACAGCTTACCTTCGTCCCGCCGCAATGCGGAAGGAAGGAAGTGGGTGTGATGTTACGTCCTGCTCATCTCCGCCCCTCCGCTTCTATTGGCCGGCCGCTGTGTGACGTCGCTGTGATGCTGAACGTCCCTTCCCCTTCAGGAAGAGGATGTTCGCCGCCCACAGCGATGTCATCCGGGAGGTAAGTGCATGTGACAGGGGGTTAACGACTTTGTGCGACAAAGGCAACAAATTGCCCGTGACGCACAAACGATGGGGGCGGGTACGATCGCTCGTGCGATCGCACAATAGATCGTACCGTGTAACGCCGGCCTAAGTCAATGGGAAATGTGACTAATTGTCTGCTGTACCCTACAAAGCAGTTTGGGGGCTGAGTAAAAGGCTGAAATGGATGCATGATTGTTTAAAAGCGGGGAGCGCAGTACCAGGGAGCGAAGTACCCAGGCGGGGAGCGTGCATCAACTGATTGCTTAAAAATGCCGACGGCTTTTTACCGCTTTTAAACAATCATGCATCCATTTCAGCCTTTTACTCAACCCCCAGACCAGCAGACAATTACTCGAATTTCCCATTGACTTGCATTGGACTCGCTACTCGTAACGAGTAGCCGAGTATTAGGACCTTCTCTTTACGAGTATAGCGAGTCCGAGTATTATACTACTCGCTCATCCCTAAACACAATATTTATGGTCTCTTATGCCCCTAATTAAGAATTCAAGTGGCAAACAGTTTTGAATCCAGCTATGCTTTGGATACTGGATTAAAAAAGGGGGGAAAGATGTGGGAAGTCACATATTTTTACGGGGCTTTTTTAAGTTTTCTTTATATTTTTATCTAATCGAGAACACAGGAGGCATACATACATCTCATGATTGGTATTATACAACAAGAAATGGCAGATTTGGAACATGTCTTGGATGAGCCCATTGCTAATGCAGAGTTTAAGTATTTTTGCAGATGATTTTACACTGGATATGCTGAGGTTACACAACATCAGGTAATAAAATGCCGAACCACTCCCTCCTCTCATATCGGCACCAGAGGCAGAGTTGAAGGCCTTCTCTGAGACATGTACAGCAGCAATGAGTAAGCTGGACAAATGTGTATATAGGTGCTTTCCTAGCATCACAATAGAAACCTTTAAAGGCTGCAGAGTGCATACAAGCCCAGATGGAGGCTCTTCTTTTATCAAATAAACTTGGCATTGTGAAGATAAAATTCACGCCTGAGCTGACACTGATGGAACAAGAGGAAATGCTCACACACATGCAACCGACAAGGAAGCGGCAAAGAGGCCTAGAGTTTTGAGTCTTTTACTAGTGCAGACCAGTACCTCAAGTGGCACTTTTCACATCAGTGGCACCTGTCACTCCTGATGTTCTTAAATCCCTTCAGAAACAAGAGGTTCAGCAGTAATAAAAGCAGTGTGAAACACAGGGAGCCAGCTTACTGAGGAAGATCTGTGGAAAGAGTATGGTAAACTTTCTCTGCCACTGGTGCTTTACTCAATGATGGCCCAGGTAACCCATTGACTAAAATATCTGTCAAAAACAGTTATCTGTATGTGCTTTGGTAGACAAGGTATGGGTGGCACCAGGGTTCAATACCCAGGTTGCCAGACACACCCAGCCATGTAAGACATGTGCCTAATACAATGAAGGAGAAAAAAACATAAAAGTCCTGCCAAAACACTCCTTGTCTGCTCTACCATTGCAGAGATTGGTTGTATACATCTACGATGAGTAGGTATGTATAACATTGTGCGTGGTATCTAAATTTCTTTTTAGGATTGATCGGAGGCAAAACCAGTGTAGAAAACTATGTTAGTGCTGAAAAACTCATGATAGAGGTGGTATGTAAAAATGGGGTTCCTGAAGTAGTAAAGGTACATATTTTATAGGAGTGGTCATCTGGGAGATCTTACAGTATCTGGGAATTTGCAGGCTTTCCACACTCCTTACCATCCACAAAGCAGCGGAAAGGTAAAAAGGCTGATTGCAACATTCAAGGTAAAAATCCAGAAGGTAAAGGTGGAGAGTGGCAATTCATGGACGGAATGCTTGTTTTTTTTTTTCTTTTCTTAAATAGATTTCCACATAAGATATTTATTGGTTTAGCACCTAGACCATAATTATATTTACCACAGATACTTCAGACACAACCTGACCAGCAATGTTGAAGAGCCTCATATAAATGACAAAATAGTGTGATAAAAGGGAGTATTTTTCAATTCCAGATCCTAAATAAGTGTCTTGAGCACATGGTCTCCAGCCAGGTGATTGTGTGATCCTAAAAAGACAAATGAGAAAGAGCCATAAGCCAAGATTAGATGGGCCAATCCAGCTTCTCCCAACCACAGCAACTTCCATGAAGCTTGAGGGAAAAACCCATCTGGATACACAGCAGCCGCAGTAAAGAGTCATTAAACAGCAGAATGATTGTTTCAATACACCATAATACTGGACTATCTCACATAGAACCTTTATGGAAATCTCCAGGTTGGGGTTGATGATATACGGAAAATAGCCAAAATAAGAGGCTACTGATGTTTACAGACACGATCTAAACAAGAACTCATGGTGGGATAAACATTCTCTGTCCTGAACCAGCCTATTAGTTCAAGGGTTTAAGTGGGTGACTTTCAGGGATAACACACACACCTGTATGTAACTGGTATTGTTTTGTTTGTGAGAATATGTAGCCATAAAAGTTCTATTTTGTGTTGGACTAAAGGTAATCTGGATCATATGTAAGGGAAATCCTATTAAAGAACTCCTGGTTGTATATTACAGACCTCAAGCAAGAAGAGTTTCATTAGTGTTCTGATACAATTATGGGTATTCAGGTAGAGAACTGAGGTGAATCAGGCAGGAAAGTCCCGATGATATGGATAGTGCGCTTCTATATACGTACTGATATACCCATAATTGGTCACAATAGGGGGATTGGAGCCGAATCCATTTTGAGTCTTAATGATCCATCTTATACTTAACTCTGACGTTATGGTGATCAAATAACACTGAATGCGGGGGAAGTTTCCCATTTCTATTCGCGCCTCAAACTGTTTTTATTAGTGCATAATTCAGAGGAAACTTGTCCTTTGCTTACAACTAGGGATGAGTGAATGTATTCGCCACTATTCGCTATCCGACAGATAATGGGGTATTCGCACTATTCGCTAGCCGACGGCTAAAGCAACATCCGCTCCGATACTTTCATTTTCATTTCTGACTTCCTGGCGCCTGTTTTCCAGCCAAAGAACACTTCTGATGTTGCTTGCCCTCACAAGAACACTGCAGCCATCTTTGCTGTGGTATTACTGTGAATGGCTTAGCCGCACAGCATCATAGGCGCTATATAAGGCAGAGGCCATTTTGTGAACACGCAGTGATAGGGAGCTGGCGGTGGTGATAGACTGTATTGTGTGCGGGAGAGCATTCTTAGATCCAACTAGTAAATAGTCCTTGTAAGGGATGAACACAGTGTCCAGTAGCTGCAAGCAGCTGAAGAAATCGAAGAACCAGCTATAGGGCTCCGCCACACATCCGTGAAACACGTGCGTGTTTGGTCCGTTTCCGTGTATACTGGAGACACGGCCAAACGTGCACCAATGTTACTATATCTCAGCGGTTACAAATGCGTTTTTGGTTATGTCCGTTAGTCCGTCTCCGTGATGTGTTTTGTGGGCCATGTCTCACGCCAGCATGTCCGTTTTATTCACGCAACACGCAGCACGGACCCAATGAAAGTCAATGGGTCTGTGCGCACGTCCGAGTGACACGGACGCATCTCTGTTTGTTCCCTGTATGTTTTGTGCTTTTTTCATGTGATGTCAGTCTTTTTTCTTTTTCTGTTTCGTTCTCTCCCTCAGCCTGTCGGTCGGTCTCTATGTCTGTCGGTCGGTCTCTCTGTCTTATCTGTCCCTCTAGCTGTCTGTCGGTCAGTTCCCCCCCCCCTCTCTCATACTTACCGCTCCCCGATCCCCGGCGCGGCGCTGCACTGCTGTTATAAAAACTTCGGCGGCTTTTACTATTTTGAAAAAGCCGGCCGCCCATTAATCAATCTCGTATTCCCTGCTTTACCCGCCCACCGGCGCCTGTGATTGGTTGCAGTCACACACACCCACCACGCTGAGTGACAGCTGTCTCACTGCACCCAATCACAGCAGCCGGTGGGCGTGTCTATACTGTGCAGTGAAAAAAATAAATAAATAATTAAAAAAAACGGCGTGCGGTCCCCCCCCATTTTAATACCAGCCAGATAAAGCCATACGGCTGAAGGCTGGTATTCTCAGAATGGGGAGCCCCACGTTATGGGGAGCCCCCCACCCTAACAATATCAGTCAGCAGCCGCCCAGAATTGCCGCATACATTATATGCGACAGTTCTGGGGCTGTACCCGGCTCTTCCCGATTTACCCTGGTGCGTTGGCAAATCGGGGTAATAAGGAGCAGCCCATAGCTGCCAATAAGTCCTAGATTAATCATGTCAGGCGTCTATGAGACACCTTCCATGATTAATCTGTAAGTGACAGTAAAAAAACACACACACCCGAAAAAATCCTTTATTAGAAATAAAAAACACAAACAAATTCCCTCATTACCAATTTATTAACCCCGACAAACCCTCCATGTCCGGCGTAATCCACGGACTCCAGCGTCGCTTCCAGCTCTGCTGCATGGAGCTGACAGGAGCAGCAGAAGACACCGCCGCTCCGGTCACCTCCACGCAGCTAATGAGATGAGTAGCGCGATCAGCTGAGCTGTCACTGAGGTTACCCGCGGCCACCGCTGGATAGTTTTATGATTCTTTTTAGTGATTTGTTGTTTGTGGATTTGTTTTTAATGAACCACTAGAGTTGAAGTGAACTAAGAAACTGATTATACAGCTGTGGTTATATCCACACCCTTATTTGAATACCAGGTAAATTGTATTTATTTTTTTATCTATAAAGTAGAGTGAGATGCATTTTTATTTAGATACCTGAGGAAGGCGGTTGTTCCCGCCGAAACGCGTTGTATCCGTTTTTTATTTCCGTATGTTTGAGTAATAAATTCCATTTGAGGACAAGAGTTTTTAAAATCATTACTACGGGGAGCGCAGCCACTACAGAATTGGTTTACTTCATTTTTAACTTAAGAACCTACATAGTGTCCTGCTCCTACTAAAACACAGTGTCAGTGTTACCAAATTTTTAATTAGTACTCGGTGTCAGAGCCTCTACTTCTGCTTGAAGCCAAATACCGTCATAGCACCAACCAAGCATCCTGGTGGTGGCGTCTCCATATCCTACAAAACCTATATAGTTGCCTGCTGCTACTAAAACAGTCTGAGTGGCAAAAAACAATACTAAAATAAAAGTGGTGTCAAACAATGTTTTCTTTTAGGGCTGAAAGACATTCACAACGTCTTTGTCGACTCCTCCAAGTGGTACTTTATCCAATAAAGGTACCTTTGCGTTTTTTAGACTTACAGAAACAGTGTTGTTCAACTGCCTGTAGAAAAGGTCACGTTACAGTATTCACCTTCAAATAATCAAACCAAAAAAATGAAAAAAGAGGCAGTAAGGGCCGTGGACGAGGTGGTAGTGACAGTGGTGGTCGCCCAAGCAGTGTGATTGAGCCAAAGAAAAAGGTTCCTGCTTTATCTACCTCTGCATTCCTATCCCAATGTTCTTGTCCACGTGGGAAACCACTCTTGCGCAAGGAACTGTGCGAACAGGTAATGAGTTGGCTAGCAGAAAATGCCTCCAGTAACTTGTCGAGTAGCTAATCCCAAGGGTCCACAAAGACAGACTTGAGTACTCAAGATGCTGGGCCATCGAATCCTCAGCCTGGTCCTCCTTCCTCACAACATCAGTATTCTAAGGAAACATATGACCCCAAAGCAGGTTACTCTGAGGAACTGTTTACGGGACCCTTTGACCATTCTTGCCTCTCACCGCGCAACATCACCAATGCAGGTGAGGCCGTGGTGTGCAGTGATGCACAGATCTTTGAGCACCCAAGGCCATAAGAAAGCCATGTTGTTGGCCGTGACATGCTGGGCAATTAGGTGAAAGTGTTGGAGGATGATGAGACACAGTTGCCCTCAGGTCAGCCTGAAACCTCCATTACCAAAGATTTTGACCTTCAGGAATTTTAATACGACCTGGTTGATGATGAGGTGACTGATCCAATATGGACGGGTGACATGGATTGCAAGAGCAGCAGTGCAGAGGAGCATGTGCCCATAGTCCGCAAAAAGGCTGTAAGAGATAGGTTTTCGACCACTGCCAGAGGTCAACCAACTGCGCACATGACACCACCACCTGTGCCATCTCAGAGTCCAAGGGTCCATGCACCACCTATGCCATCTCAGAGTCCAAGGGTCCTTGCTGCGATTGTGTGGGAGTTTTTTTCCAAGAGTCCTTTGGACCAAACGGTTGCCGTTTGTCAAATCTGTCAGACCAAGCTTAGCAGAGGCAAAAATACTTCCAGCTTGGGCACCTCCAGCATGAGAAACCATATGTTAGCTAAGCACACCACTAGGTGGTTGACAGTTCTTGGTAAAAAACACAATTTCCAGACTCAAAACACTGCCACTTCCCCTGGCCTGTCTGCTTCCCAATCTCCTGTGCAAGAAGGTGGCGCTGATGCCTACTTCTCCCACCCTGATATTGTCCACACTCAATCATCATCGACCACATCCGCTTCGGTGTCCCAGCATTACGTTCAGTTGTCCATACCACAGACCTTCGAAAAGAAGCGAAAATACCCTGTTACGCACCCAAGGGCAGAAACCATAACTGCACACAATGCACGATTGATAGCCCTTCAGATGTTGCCATATCGGTTTGTGGGAACAGAGACTTTCCACAACCTTTTGGCGGTGGCAGAACATCGATACTCTGTGCCTATCCACCACTATTTTGCTTGTTGTGCCGTCCCTGCGCTCCACAATCACGTGTCCGTAAACATCAAACGAGCTCTCACCAACACCATAACAGGGAAGGTCCACTTAACCACAGACACGTGGACAAGCAGAAGTGGAAAGGGACACTACATTTCACTGATGGCACACAGGGTGAACCTGGTACAGAGTCTGAGCCGGCAGCATCCCAAATAATTTCACACCCAGAATAGCGGACCTCACTTCAATCACAGTTTCAGTTGCCTCCTACAAAGCAACAACTCCCTCCTCCTCCTACTCTTCATCTGGCTCCTGTGCATCCTCCTCAACATCCACCGGTGTCCAACCGTCGACATCATTCCCCAGCTGGGATCTCTGCAGCACTGCCTCGGCTAAGCGGCAACACGCTTTACTGAAGCTCACCTGTATCAGTGACAAATCGCACACGGCACTTGAGCTTTTGAAAGCAATAAATGAACAGACAAATGAGTGGCTTGCACCATTGGACCTCCGTCAAGGGATGGTAGTAGGTGATAATGGTTGTAATCTGGTGTCGGCTTTAAAGCTTGGAAAGCTTGTACACATTCCTTGTATGGCCCACCTTGTAAATTTAGTAGTTCAGCACTTTCTCAAAAAATACCCTGAGATACCAAACCTACTTACCAAGGTACGATGTATTAGTGCCCATTTCTGCAAGTCATCTCCCTCTTTTGCTGGCCTGGCAGTGCTGCAGCAGCGCTTACACTTGCCTTGTCACAGACTAATATGTGACCTTCCTACAAGCTGGAATTCAACCTATCATATGTTGGCAGGACCCATGAGCAGCAGAGGGCAGTATCCCAATTCCAGCTGGAGCATGCCCATCAGACGCAGCTGCCAGACATAAGTACTGCAGAGTTGGTGTGGATTCCAGACATTTGTCAGGTCCTAGAGAATTTTGATTACTGTACCAACATTGTGAGCAGTGATGATGCTCTTATAAGCATTACCATCCCACTGATTTGGTTATTGAAACGCTCTCTGGATGGTGTAACTGACCAAAGTGTTAATGCACCCAAGGTGTCTGTGGATGCAGACTTCACAACGGTTGCTAGTAATCTGCAGAACCTCGGCCAACAGGCTCAGGCCACCTTTGGTCAGCATCATGAGGATGAGAAGGATGATGAAGAACAGGAATGGTTTGAAGCTTGTAACCAAGGGATTGACAACCCAAGCTTCAGGGCTGTCCAGCATGGATGGCCTGAGGAGGAGCAGGAGGAGGAGAGACAGACTGAGGAGGAGCGGAGGTTTAGGGAGACAGAATGTATTTTTAGCAGTGACACACAAAGGTTTCCAGTTCGGAGTGTGGGACACATGGCACAGTTCATGTCATACTGCCTTTTTCATGACTGTCGGCTAGTCCACATTTTGGTAGACAACAAATACTGGTTATGTACCTTCCTTGACCCACGCTACAAAGACAAATTCGCTCTTCTACTTGTCTAGGCAAATAAGGATTGTACTACGGTAACATTCAAGAGGGCTATAGTGGAACAGTTGATGAAACGATTACCCTCAGATAATGCTGGCGTCAGAGGTAACGTGTCATCTCATGCAACAGGATTACAAGGAAGGGCTACACATAGTAGGAGCAACACAGGCGGGGGAATAATGTGGCAAAAATGGTCCATTTTCCACAAAACGTCAACTCAGAACCAGATACTGGTTGGGGGAACTATGACAAGGAGGGTACACTTAAGTAAGATGGTGAGGGACTATGCAAGTGTCCATATTAGCATGCTTTCAGAGTCTACAGTTCCTTTTAACTATTGGGTTTCCAAGCTCAACACTTGGGCAGACCTCGCCTTATACGCTTTGGAAGTGCTAGCTTGGCCTGCTGCGAGTGTGTTGTTTGAGCGTGTTTTTAGCTCAGCGGGGTCAATAGTAACAGATACCTGCATACGACTATCCACGGAAAGGTCAGACAGCTTGACGATGATCAAAATGAACCATCGATGGATTGCCCCAGAGTATCTCAGGACGCCTATTAACAAGTTAAAGTTTGCCTATGCGCCCACTGTAAATATGTTCCCTACTTCGGGTCTCTGATGATCTTTTAAATTTTTGAAATAAAGGATGTTTTTTTACTTTTAACCACGAGGATTTGTGCTGGATCCCTCCTTCCTTCGTTCTATTTTCCTATTAACAAGACCCAATAATAAGTGTAGCCCCAAAATTTGTATTTCTTAAGTTCAAATAAGTTCCATTGTTTCTCATTCAAGACTATTTTGTCTTCTATAGAGTTGAGCGCGGTTCGTGGTTCGAGGTTCTCCAGTTCGCGGCTCGAGTGATTTTGGGGGCTGTTCTAGATAGAACTAGAACTCGAGCTTTTTGCTAAAGCTCGATAGTTCCAGATACGTTCAAGAACGGTTCTAGCAGCAAAAATACCAGCTAATTACTAGCTGGCTTTCCGCTGTAAGAGTGTAAGTCACTCTGTGACTCACACTATTATGAAATTTCAGTGTATAGTGTGTGGGAACAGCGCATTCAGATCACTGCTGTATGGATAATGGCGATCGCCATTTTTTTTTTCTTTTTCCTTGTCTTCCTTCCCTAAGCGCGCGCGTGTAGTGGGGCGGGCCAGCATGTCAGCCAATCCCAGACACACACACAGCTAAGTGGACTTTTAGCCAGAGAAGCAACGGCATGTGTGATAGGATGTCCATGCCACATGTCCCTGCATTATAAAAACGGGCATTTTCCTCCAGCACGCCATTATCTCTTCTGCGTCCTTGGTGTCAGTCACCGCTGGCGCAGCGCCTAGCTCCGATACCTATGTGTACGCTCTATACACACCGCTGTACAGCATAGGGATAGGACTTTCTATCAGTCCTTTTAAGGGCTAATACCACCAGGGTCAGAGCCATAGGTGACAGGTCCGTGAAAACAGAGTTTAACAGCTACACAAGATGACGGCGTCTGTGTAGCTAAGGTCAGGGATTTACTCGCTGCATTTCCCCATTAGGAGGGATAGAAAGGCAGGCTTCCTTTCCTCTACCCAGAGACCCACAACCCTGGCACTGTACCCTCCTGCCCTTTGCACACTCAAACTCATTGTTACCAAGCCATTATACTAGCAAACACTGAGTGAACTTAGTGGCATCCTAAACGTGGCTGTTGGACTTCTGTATCGTCCCACAAGTGCAAAGATATTTGCAGCACGTCTGCCTGCATTGCACACTCAAACTCATTGTTACCAAGCCATTATACTAGCAAACACTGAGTGAACTTAGTGGCATCCTAAACGTGGCTGTTGGACTTCTGTATCGTCCCACAAGTGCAAAGATATTTGCAGCACGTCTGCCTGCATTGCACACTCAAACTCATTGTTACTAAGCCATTATACTAGCAAACACTGAGTGAACTTAGTGGCATCTGTTACGCCCGGGTGGTGGATCCTCTTGGCCGTGCACCGGACTCCCCCAGTGAAGCAACACAGAGCTAACCCCTATACAGGGACTGCCCGGTCACCCCACCAGAGGGCCTAGGTGCACAGTTGTCGGAGCACTAAGCGGGATAAGGTCAGAGTCCTTTCCGGAAGCTGGAATGAGGAAGTCCCTGGGGACAAAGAGTTCCTGGTGCCAGGTGTGATGACGGTGCCCGGGTACCGGTGGCAGGTAGAGACGTCAGACGTGAGCAGAGTTCAACCGGTAGAGGAGGCTGAGGTCACCAGGTGAAGCCGAGGGTAGAAGGCAGGTTCAGACTGCAGAAGATGGTGGCGTCTCAGCTGACAGTCCCCGTAGGACCACTCGGGCAGGTTATGGTCAGGACCAGGTTTGCTTGGTAGAACTGGTTCTGTGGAAGACATAAAGTGAGAACGAGGCACAGCAAAGGGGACCTGAACTCCTAGCTACAGAACTCGTAGAACAGGCGATGCCCTAGAGGCAGGAAGCTCCTAATATACCTGACCCTGACTGATGCAATATCCTGTTTAGGAGTACTGGGTCTTTAAGAGGAGGTCAGTGACCAAGCACGCGCCCTAATGCGCATGCGCGATGCCCGGGTGCCGGAGGCCAGAGCAGGGAGCGGTGCCGAGGATGCAGGGGAGACAGACAGGGTGTCCTGGTTCGCAGAGGAGTGCCGGGAACGGGAGCCCGGGAGCCTGGAGGGTGCCGAGGAGGACGTGTGGCTGGAGGCAGGGGACCCGGGGGCCAGAGCAGTGAGTGGGGAACGGCGTCGGGGCCCGGGGAGCGTGACAGCATCCTAAACGTGGCTGTTGGACTTCTGTATTGTCCCACAAGTGCAAAGATATTTGCAGCACCTCTGCCTGCATTGCACACTCAAACTCATTGTTACTAAGCCATTATACTAGCAAACACTGAGTGAACTTAGTGGCATCCTAAACGTGGCTGTTGGACTTCTGTATTGTCCCACAAGTGCAAAGATATTTGCAGCACCTCTGCCTGCATTGCACACTCAAACTCATTGTTACTAAGCCATTATACTAGCAAACACTGAGTGAACTTAGTGGCATCCTAAACGTGGCTGTTGGACTTCTGTATCATCCCACAAGTGCAAAGATATTTGCAGCACGTCTGCCTGCATTGCACACTCAAACTCATTGTTACTAAGCCATTATACTAGCAAACACTGAGTGAACTTAGTGGCATCCTAAACGTGGCTGTTGGACTTCTGTATCATCCCACAAGTGCAAAGATATTTGCAGCACGTCTGCCTGCATTGCACACTCAAACTCATTGTTACTAAGCCATTATACTAGCAAACACTGAGTGAACTTAGTGGCATCCTAAACGTGGCTGTTGGACTTCTGTATTGTCCCACAAGTGCAAAGATATTTGCAGCACCTCTGCCTGCATTGCACACTCAAACTCATTGTTACTAAGCCATTATACTAGCAAACACTGAGTGAACTTAGTGGCATCCTAAACGTGGCTGTTGGACTTCTGTATCATCCCACAAGTGCAAAGATATTTGCAGCACCTCTGCCTGCATTGCACACTCAAATTCATTGTTACTAAGCCATTATACTAGCAAACACTGAGTGAACTTAGTGGCATCCTAAACGTGGCTGTTGGACTTCTGTATTGTCCCACAAGTGCAAAGATATTTGCAGCACCTCTGCCTGCATTTTACACTCAATCTCATTGTTACTAAGCCATTATACTAGCAAACACTGAGTGAATTTAGTGGCATCCTAAACGTGGCTGTTGGACTTCTGTATTGTCCCACAAGTGCAAAGATATTTGCAGCACCTCTGCCTGCATTGCACACTCAAACTCATTGTTACTAAGCCATTATACTAGCAAACACTGAGTGAACTTAGTGGCATCCTAAACGTGGCTGTTGGACTTCTGTATTGTCCCACAAGTGCAAAGATATTTGCAGCACCTCTGCCTGCATTGCACACTCAAACTCATTGTTACTAAGCCATTATACTAGCAAACACTGAGTGAACTTAGTGGCATCCTAAACGTGGCTGTTGGACTTCTGTATCATCCCACAAGTGCAAAGATATTTGCAGCACGTCTGCTTGCATTGCACACTCAAACTCATTGTTACTAAGCCATTATACTAGCAAACACTGAGTGAACTTAGTGGCATCCTAAACGTGGCTGTTGGACTTCTGTATCATCCCACAAGTGCAAAGATGTTTGCAGCACGTCTGCCTGCATTGCACCCTCAAAATCATTGTTACTAAGCCATTATACTAGCAAACACTGAGTGAACTTAGTGGCATCCTAAACGTGGCTGTTGGACTTCTGTATTGTCCCACAAGTGCAAAGATATTTGCAGCACCTCTGCCTGCATTGCACACTCAAACTCATTGTTACTAAGCCATTATACTAGCAAACACTGAGTGAACTTAGTGGCATCCTATTCTTGGCTGTTGGACTTCTGTATAGTCCCAGTAGTGCAAAGATATTTGCAGCACGTCTGCCTGCATTGCACACTCCAACTAATTATAACTAAGCCATTATACTAGCAAACACTCAGTGTACCTAGTGGCATCCTATACGTGGCTATTGGACTTTGCTTTAGTCCCACTAGTGCCAAGACATTTGCAGCACGTCTGCCTGCGTTGCACACTCCAACTAATTATAACTAAGTTACATTGTCAGGGATATTTATTCTTTATTATTCTGCTGTTAATAAAGCTAGACCACCGCTGCAATCTACACCACCTCTCAATTTTTACTACCACATTTTAAGTGCACAATCTTGTCGCAATCAAAATGAGTGGCAAAATGACAGATGCTGGTGGAAAGGGTAAGAGGCGTGTTGGAAAAGGAAAAAAAGGGTTTGTCCGTGGCGAAGGTGGCAAAGCTCCATTAACATCTGCTGAAGATAGACCATCTTCCAGCAAAAGTAAGATGTCTACTACTTACCGTGGACAATCCGATGTGCTCCCTTTTTTACGGACACGGACAACTGGAACAAAGGTAGATGATGGCCAAAAAAGGAAAATGCTTGAATGGATCTCAAGTAGTCCAACAAGTGCCCTCTCCGCCACCTCAACTACCGCATCCAAAAAACACCAGTCCTCTGAGTTGTCATCCCAATCAAACTTGCTTTCTCCCAGCTCTGAAGTCTCCATCCGCCCTGCACAGTATGGTGGAACTGAGATGGCTGAGTCTGCAGAGCTGTTCAGTCACACTATAGCCTGGGAATCAGAGGTCTGCTCCCAAGCTACAGTGAGTACAGACCAGGAAATGGTCTGCAGTGATGCCCAGAACCTTTGTGACTCTGATTCAGGCCGTGAGGACCAAGTTTCTGAGCATAATGTTGACCCATTTTCACCAACTGTAACACCTGTTGTTATAGACAGTGAGGAACATACTGATGACGATGAGACGCAGATACCAGATTGGGATGACAACTTAAATATTCGGTTAGGGCAAGAAGAGGCTCGGTCTGAGGGTGAGGGGAGTGCAAACACAACAATTGATGAGGAAGTTCTAGATCCCACCTACTGTCAACCCACAGTCAGGCACTCGAGGAGGTCAACAGAGATGGTGGAGGAGGATGCAACTGATGACGAAGTTACTTTGCGCCTTCCTGGACAGAGTCGGAGTACTGGTAGCACGTCTACAACTGCATCCTCAGCCACCACTCTGCCTCTGAGCACTGGTCGGGGTGGATCAACAGGTCACATGCCCTCTAAGCCTTGCCTAGCCTGGTCCTTTTTTGACATAGCAAAATATCACCCAAATTATGTGATCTGTAAAATTTGTCATGATTCAGTTAGTAGAGGTCAAAACCTCAGCAGTTTGACAACTTCTTCCATGAATCGTCACATGAATAAATATCATATGTCCCGGTGGGAAGCTCACCGTGCTGCAATGCGGCCTAGCGGAGCGAACCATCCACCGCCTGCCCCTTCTAGTGCATCCGCATGCTCTTCATCTTCTAGGACTGTGGGGACAGCTGTCACACCTGGTTTTCCACGCACAACTTCCACCACTGTAACCGCAACAGGCAGTTTGCTTGGTAGGTCGTCAGTTGGTTTGGAAGGGGAAACAAGTGCGTGTGTACAGCTCTCTCAGACATCGATAGCACCAACGTTGGATGAAGGCAACATCATGTCTACGCCTGCACTTTCCTCACAAAGCTGCATTTTTCCAGGGACACCCTACTCAACACCGTCTACACACAGAAACCAGATCTCTGTCCCTCAGATGTGGACAAATAAAAGGCCATTTCCTGCGACCCATGACAAAGCTAAGAGGTTGACTTTATCCCTCTGTAAGCTCTTGGCTACCGAAGTGCTGCCTTTCCGCATGGTGGACACACAGGATTTTAGAGACCTTATGTCTGTCGCTGTGCCCCAGTACCAGATGCCCAGTCGCCACTACTTCTCTAAGAAAGGTGTGCCCGCGCTACACCAGCATGTCACACACAACATCACCGCTTCCTTGAGAAACTCTGTGTGTCAACGGGTGCATTTCACCACCGATACTTGGACCAGTAAGCATGGACAGGGACGTTACATGTCGCTGACTGGGCACTGGGTAACTATGTGATAGATGGTGAAGGGTCTGCTGCACAAGTCTTGCCGTCCCCACGACTTGTGTGTTAATCCTCTGTCTGTCCAAGTTCCGCCACTGCTACTGCCTCCTCCACCTCATCTGGGTCCTCCACCTCCGCCCCAAGCCTGCCTGGTCAGGCCACCAGCATTCTCACTGAGCAGAATGAATCACGCACGCCTCATTACTATGCTGGCAGCAGAGCGCAACGGCATCAGGTGGTCTTTAGCTTGACATGTCTTGGGAATAAGAGTCACACAGCTGAGGAGTTGTGGTCAGCTCTGCGGTCCGAGTTTAATAAATGGTTGTCTCCACTCAACCTGCAGCCTGGTAAGGCCATGTGCGACAATGCTGCAAACCTGGGTGCGGCCCTTCGCCTGGGCAAGGTGACACACGTGCCTTGTATGGCTCACGTGTTGAACCTTGTTGTCCAGCAATTTTTAACACACTACCCCGGCCTAGAAGGCCTTCTGACCAGGGCACGAAAACTGTCTGCTCACTTCCGACGTTCAACCGCCGCAGCTGAGCGACTTGCATCACTCCAGAAGTCTTTCGGCCTGCCGGTTCATCGCCTGAAATGCGATGTGGCGACACGCTGGAATTCGACTCTCCACATGTTGCAGCGACTGTGGCAGCACCGCCGAGCCCTGGTGCAATACGTCATGACGTATAGCCTGGGCCAACGAGATGCAGAGGTGGGGCAGATCACCCTGATGGAGTGGTCTCAGATCAAGGACCTATGCACCCTTCTGCACAGTTTCGACATGGCGACGAATATGTTTAGCGCTGACAATGCCATTATCAGCATGACAATTCCAGTCATTTACATGCTGGAGCACACGCTAAACACTATTCGGAGTAAGGGGGTGGGACAACAGGAAGAGGAGGAACTACAGGAGGATTCATATGCGCAAGGGACAACAACATCACCAAGGTCCAGACGTTCATCATCACCAATGCAGCAGGCATGGGACCATGGGGGACAGGGATCAACAAGGGCGCATGGTAGCAGGTGAAATGTTCAGGAAGGTGCAGGAGAACATGAAGAAATGGAGGACGAACTGTCCATGGACATGGAAGACTCAGCGGATGAAGACGACCTTGGTCAAATTTCAGTTGAAAGAGGTTGGGGGAGATGTCAGAGGAAGAAAGAACGGTTAGCACCTCTATTCCACAAACACAGCGTGGACTTGGTCCGCATGGCTTTGTCGTGTCCAGCTGCCAGCGTTATCTCTGAACGTGTCTTCAGTGCTGCTGGGTGTGTGCTGACAGATAAGCGCACGCGTCTGTCCAGTGACAATGTGGACATACTAACGTTCATCAAAATGAACAAGTCATGGATAAACAAGGAATTTACTACCCCTGTGTCTTCCTGGGGAGAGTAAATGCTTGTGGATTTGAAATGTGCTTGATGCAAATTAAAACATCATGTTTGCAACTAGGGCACAAGTGCTGCCACTGATAGGGTGTCTGTGTGGCCCAATTTTTTTTAAAAAAGGGAGAGTCCGCTTGGAGTAACCCTTGCTTACATTGTTTTTAAAAATGATCAAAGATGAACAAGTCATGGTTCAGCAAAGACTTTATCTACCTACCCCGGTGTCATGCTGGGGACGGTTAATTATGGCATATTTTTGAATGTGCTTGATGCAAATCTAGCTGTGAAGTGTACAACTGGGGCACAACTGCTGCCACTGAAGGGGTGGGTGTGTCTGTGGGGCCCAATTTTTGGAAAAAAGGGAGACTCCGCTTGGAGTAACCCTTGCTTACAGTGTTTTTTAAAAGGAGCCAAGATGAACAGAGCTGGGATCAAGAAAGACTTTGCTACCTACCCCGGTGTCATCCTGGGGACGGTTAAGAATGGCGTATTTTTGAATGTGCTTGATGCAAATCTAGCTGTGAAGTGTACAACTGGGGCACAACTGCTGCCACTGAAGGGGTGGGTGTGTGTGGGGCCCAATTTTTGGAAAAAAGGGAGAGTCCGCTTGGAGTAACCCTTGCTTACATTGTTTTTAAAAATGATCAAAGATGAACAAGTCATGGTTCAGCAAAGACTTTATCTACCTACCCCGGTGTCATGCTGGGGACGGTTAATTATGGCATATTTTTGAATGTGCTTGATGCAAATCTAGCTGTGAAGTGTACAACTGGGGCACAACTGCTGCCACTGAAGGGGTGGGTGTGTGTGGGGCCCAATTTTTGGAAAAAAGGGAGACTCCGCTTGGAGTAACCCTTGCTTACATTGTTTTTAAAAATGATCCAAGATGAACAAGTCATGGTTCAGCAAAGACTTTATCTAACTACCCCAGTGTCATCCTGGGGACGGTTAAGAATTGCGTATTTTTGAAAGTGCTTGATGCAAATCTAGCTGTGAAGTGTACAACTGGGGCACAACTGCTTCCACTGAAGGGGTGGGTGTGTGTGGGGCCCAATTTTTGGAAAAAAGGGAGACTCCGCTTGGAGTAACCCTTGCTTACAGTGTTTTTAAAAAGGAGCCAAGATGAACAGAGCTGGGATCAGGAAAGACTTTGCGACCTACCCCGGTGTCATCCTGGGAACGGTTAAGAATGGCGTATTTTTGAATGTGCTTGATGCAAATCTAGCTGTGAAGTGTACAACTGGGGCACAACTGCTGCCACTGAAGGGGTGGGTGTGTGTGGGGCCCAATTTTTGGAAAAAAGGGAGACTCCGCTTGGAGTAACCCTTGCTTACAGTGTTTTTAAAAAGGAGCCAAGATGAACAGAGCTGGGATCAAGAAAGACTTTGCTACCTACCCCGGTGTCATCCTGGGAACGGTTAAGAATGGCGTATTTTTGAATGTGCTTGATGCAAATCTAGCTGTGAAGTGTACAACTGGGGCACAACTGCTGCCACTGAAGGGGTGGGTGTGTGTGGGGCCCAATTTTTGGAAAAAAGGGAGACTCCGCTTGGAGTAACCCTTGCTTACAGTGTTTTTAAAAAGGAGCCAAGATGAACAGAGCTGGGATCAGGAAAGACTTTGCTACCTACCCCGGTGTCATCCTGGGGACAGTTAAGATTGGCGTATTTTTGAATGTGCTTGATGCAAATCTAGCTGTGAAGTGTACAACTGGGGCATAACTGCTGCCACTGAAGGGGTGCATGTGTGTGGGGCCCAATTTTTGGAAAAAAGGGAGACTCCACTTGGAGTAACCCTTGCTTGCTGTGTTTCTTAAAAGGAGCCAAGATGAACAAGTCATGGTTCAGCAAAGACTTTGCTACCTACCCCGGGGTCATCCTGGGGACGGTTAAGAATTGCGTATTTTTGAAAGTGCTTGATGCAAATCTAGCTGTGAAGTGTACAACTGGGGCACAACTGCTTCCACTGAAGGGGTGGGTGTGTGTGGGGCCCAATTTTTGGAAAAAAGGGAGACTCCGCTTGGAGTAACCCTTGCTTACAGTGTTTTTAAAAAGGAGCCAAGATGAACAGAGCTGGGATCAGGAAAGACTTTGCTACCTACCCCGGTGTCATCCTGGGAACGGTTAAGAATGGCGTATTTTTGAATGTGCTTGATGCAAATCTAGCTGTGAAGTGTACAACTGGGGCACAACTGCTGCCACTGAAGGGGTGGGTGTGTGTGGGGCCCAATTTTTGGAAAAAAGGGAGACTCCGCTTGGAGTAACCCTTGCTTACAGTGTTTTTAAAAAGGAGCCAAGATGAACAGAGCTGGGATCAAGAAAGACTTTGCTACCTACCCCGGTGTCATCCTGGGAACGGTTAAGAATGGCGTATTTTTGAATGTGCTTGATGCAAATCTAGCTGTGAAGTGTACAACTGGGGCACAACTGCTGCCACTGAAGGGGTGGGTGTGTGTGGGGCCCAATTTTTGGAAAAAAGGGAGACTCCGCTTGGAGTAACCCTTGCTTACAGTGTTTTTAAAAAGGAGCCAAGATGAACAGAGCTGGGATCAGGAAAGACTTTGCTACCTACCCCGGTGTCATCCTGGGGACAGTTAAGATTGGCGTATTTTTGAATGTGCTTGATGCAAATCTAGCTGTGAAGTGTACAACTGGGGCACAACTGCTTCCACTGAAGGGGTGGGTGTGTGTGGGGCCCAATTTTTGGAAAAAAGGGAGACTCCGCTTGGAGTAACCCTTGCTTACAGTGTTTTTAAAAAGGAGCCAAGATGAACAGAGCTGGGATCAGGAAAGACTTTGCTACCTACCCCGGTGTCATCCTGGGAACGGTTAAGAATGGCGTATTTTTGAATGTGCTTGATGCAAATCTAGCTGTGAAGTGTACAACTGGGGCACAACTGCTGCCACTGAAGGGGTGGGTGTGTGTGGGGCCCAATTTTTGGAAAAAAGGGAGACTCCGCTTGGAGTAACCCTTGCTTACAGTGTTTTTAAAAAGGAGCCAAGATGAACAGAGCTGGGATCAAGAAAGACTTTGCTACCTACCCCGGTGTCATCCTGGGAACGGTTAAGAATGGCGTATTTTTGAATGTGCTTGATGCAAATCTAGCTGTGAAGTGTACAACTGGGGCACAACTGCTGCCACTGAAGGGGTGGGTGTGTGTGGGGCCCAATTTTTGGAAAAAAGGGAGACTCCGCTTGGAGTAACCCTTGCTTACAGTGTTTTTAAAAAGGAGCCAAGATGAACAGAGCTGGGATCAGGAAAGACTTTGCTACCTACCCCGGTGTCATCCTGGGGACAGTTAAGATTGGCGTATTTTTGAATGTGCTTGATGCAAATCTAGCTGTGAAGTGTACAACTGGGGCACAACTGCTGCCACTGAAGGGGTGCATGTGTGTGGGGCCCAATTTTTGGAAAAAAGGGAGACTCCACTTGGAGTAACCCTTGCTTGCTGTGTTTCTTAAAAGGAGCCAAGATGAACAAGTCATGGTTCAGCAAAGACTTTGCTACCTACCCCGGGGTCATCCTGGGGACGATTAAGAATGGCGTATTTTTGAATGTGCTTGATGCAAATCTAGCTGTGAAGTGTACAACTGGGGCACAAATGCTGCCACTGAAGGCGGTGGGTGTCTGTGTGGCCCAATTTTTGGAAAAAAGGGAGACTCTTGCTTGTTTTACATGATTTTAGAAGGGCGTGCCATGCCTATATCTGTGTCTCCTCCTCTTTTTCCTTGTCCAGCTCTTTTGTTTTCGCATGAGTATATGTCCTGGTCACTTTCCCATGTGTTTGTGTTGTGTTGTGAGTTGTTTGTCACCTTTTGGACACCTTTGAGGGTGTTTTCTAGGTGTTTTTATGTGTTTGTGAATGCCTGCCATTGTTTCCTATGCGGTCCGTGTTCGGTTCGTCGAACGTTCGACGAACCAAACTCAAACGGGACCTCCGTTCGACGAACCGAACTCGAGCCGAACCACGACCGATTCGCTCATCTCTAGTCTTCTATTATCTAAGGAGACCGCATGGCCAATCTAACTTGTTATGTTGCTGCGATTTAATTGTTCGGCCCAATCACCCAGGGCAATATTTTTCAAGCCTTTGTACACTATGCACTGGTACAACCACTGTCGAGGCTAAACTGTCTATAAAAAAAATTCATCCGGCAGTCTCTACTTCTGTTTTTTATTGATGCTGTGCTTCACGGTGTGGTGTGTTACACATGGCCCCTTGCGGAATCAGATTTTTTTTTAACTCCTTGGCATGTTATGGACTGTTGCAAATCCTACCAATTTATTTTTTAAAAAGCAGTTGGGAGTACCTTCTGATGCTGTGCTCCATGGTGTCTGAACCATTTCCCCCTGGGGAAACTGATTTTTTTTAAATCCTTGGCATGTTATGCACTGTTACAAATCCTATCAATTTAAAAAAAAAAAGCAGTTGGGACTATCTTTTGATGCTGTGCTCCATGATGTCTGAACCATTCCCCTCTGGGGAAACTGAATGTTTTGAAATCCTCGGTGTTAGCTAGTGGAAAAATCCTGAGTTCAAGAGTGAAACAACTGCCATTTCCACAGTACTGAATGATTCACAAACTGCGGTCTAGGAAGCAGGCGATGATGACTCCTGCTCCCAACCTGCTTTTGACCAGATGCAATTGCAGCGCCCCAGGGCCGGGGGGTACTCGGTTCCAGGTACGCTGTACTGTTGAGTGGTGTCACAGTGATGGCCATTACCTGGTTCCGTGACCGCTGGGGGTGCCCTCTAGTGTTGAGCCACCCCCCTAGTGTTCGAGTTTGGTTCGGTTCGTCGAACAGTGGCTCAGTTTGGCGAACGTTCGACGAACACCTTCGAACATGAAAACAATGACAGGCAAACACAAACACATAACAAACACCTTCTAAGGTGTCCAAAAGGTGACAAACAACTCACAAGACACCACAAACACATGGAAAAGTGACAAGCACATATACTCATGTGAAAACAAAATAGCTGGATGAGTAAAAGGAGGAGGAGACACAGATATAGGCATATCATGCCCTTCTAAAATCATATAAAACTCATCAAGGTGACTCCAAGCAGAGTCTCCCTTTTTTCTAAAAATTGGACCACACACACCACTTCAGTGGCATCACTTGTCCCCCAGTTGCAAACTTGACATGTTGATTTGCATCAAGCACATTTAAAAATACGCCAGCCTTTACTCTCCCCAGGATGATACAGGGGTAAAAAAGTCCTTACGGATCCATGACTTGTTCATCTTGATGAACGTTAGTCTGTCCAATTGTCAATGGACACACGCATGCGCTTATCTGTCAGCACACACCCAGCAGCACCGAGAGAACGCTGGCTGCGGGACACGACAAGATCTCCAAGGCGTAAGTGGCGAGCTCAGGCCATTTTTACAGATTGGAAGCCTAAAATGAGCAAGGCTCCAGTTGCAGAGTCATGGCATCTATATTCACTTGGAGATACTCCTGTATCTTAATCTCTAGCCGTTGACTATGTGCAAGACTTCTTGTCTCTTGTGGCCTTGCAAAGGATGGTCTAAAAAAATCATGAAATGATTCCATAAAATTGCTGTTACCACCAGATACTGTGTTGCTGGTACGGTTTGACTGATGATGACTCGACAGTCCCATGGTTGGCAAGTTACAACTGTGAGATTCACTCCGTGCACCACTGGTGTTTAGTGGAAAAGCCGAGTTAAGATTGCATAACAGCTTCTGCTGATTCTCCTGCATACGTGCATCCCTTTCTATGGCTGGAATTATTTCGGCAAATTTTGACTTGTATCGTGGATCTAAGAGTGTGGCAACCCAGTAGTCAGCATTACTTCTAATTCGGACAATCCGAGGGTCATGTTGTAGGTAGTGCAGCAAGAAGGCGCTCATGTGTCTTGCGCATTCATGCGGACCAAGTCCTTGCTGTGTTTGTGTCAGCGAGGTGACACCCGTGCTTCCTTCCTCTGACCTCTCCCCCCAACCTCGAACAACCGAAATTTGACCAAGGTCTCCCTCATCTGCTGAGTCTTCCATGCCCATCGCCAGTTCGTCCTCCATTTCTTCCTGGGCTCCTGCACCTTCCTCAACAGTTTGGCTGCTACCATGCGCCCTTGTTAATCCCTCTCCATCACCGTCCCATGCCTGCCGCCTTGGTGATGCTGAACGTCTGGACCTTGTAGATCTTGGTATCCCTTCCGCATATGAATCCTCCTGTACTTCCTCCCCTTCCTCATGTCCCACGCCCTGACTCCGAATAGTGTTTAGAGTGTGCTCCAGCATGTAAATGACTGGAATTGTCATGCTGATAATGGCATTGTCAGCGTTAAACATATTTGTCACCAGGTCGAAACTGTGCAGAAGGGTGCATAGGTCCTTGATCTAAGACCACTCCATCAGCGTTATCTGCCCCACCTCTGCATGTCGTTGGCCCAGGCTATACGTCATAACATATTGCACTAGGGCTCTGTGGTGCTGTCACAGTTGCTGCAACATGTGGAGAGTCGAATTCCAGCATGTCGGCACATCGCATTTCAAGTGGTGAACCGGCAGGCCGAAGAACTTCTGGAGTGATGCAAGTCGGTCAGCTGCGCCGTTTGAATGGCAGAAGTGAGCAGAGAGTGCCCGTGCCCTGTGCAGAAGCCCATCTAGGCCAGGATAGTGGGTTAAAAATTGATGGACAACAAGGTTCAACACGTGAGCCATACAAGGCACGTGTGTCACCTTGCCCCAGCGACGGGCCGCACCCAAGTTTTCAGGATTGTCGCACACGGCCTTCCCTGGCTGCAGGTTGAGTAGAGACAACCATTGACGAAACTCGGTCTCCAGAGCTGACCACAACTGGGTCGCTGTGTGACTCTTATTTCCCATACATTTCAACGTAAAGACCGCCTGATGCCATTGAGCTCTGCTGGCAGCATAGTAAGGAGGTGTGCGGGATTCCTTGTGCGCAGTTACAACATGGGTGGCCTGACCAGACAGGCTTTGGGCGGAGGTGGAGGACCCAGATGAGGTTGAGGAGGCAGAAGCAGTGGAGTAACTTCTACATACATTGGATTGAACAACAACACGTGGGGACGGCAAGACTTGTACAGCAGACACTTCTTCATCTCTCACCCTAGTTACCCAGTGCCCAGTCAGCGACATGTAACGCCCCTGTCCATGCTTACTGGTCCAAGTATCGGTGGTGAAATGCACCCTGTCACACAAAGAGTTTCTCAAGGAAGTGGTGATGCTGTGTGTGACATGCTGGTTTAGCGCAGGCACACCTTTCTTGGAGAAGTAGTGGCGACTGGGCATCTGGTACTGGGGCACTGCAACGGACATAAGGTCTCGAAAATCCTCTGTGTCCACCAGGCGGAAAGGCAGCATTTCTGTAGCCAACAGCTTGCAGAGGGTGAAAGTCAACCTCTTAGCTTTGTCATGGCTAGGAGGAAATAGCCTTTTACTTGTCCCCATCTGAGGGACCGAGGGCTGGCTGCTGTGCTGAGATGGCGTTCAGTAGGGTGTCCCTTGAAAACTGCTCGTCTGTGAGGAAAGTTCAGGCAGAGACATAATGTTTGAAAAAATGTGTATAAACAACACACACGGGAGTACTATTTCCATACAATATAACAATCTTTATTGAAATTTAGAAAAACATACATGTATAAATTGAAATATAATTGTTCATCAATAAACAAAGTATGTAGAGGTTAGAGATGAGCGAACCGGTCGCGGTTCGGCTCGAGGTCGGTTCACCGAACGGAGCTCCCGTTCGAGTTCGGTTCGTCGACGAACCGAACTCGAACTGCATAGGAAACAATAGCAGGCAATCACAAACACATATAAACACCTAGAAAACACCCTCAAAGGTGTCCAAAAGGTGACAAACAACTCACAACACAAATACATGGGAAAGTGACAAGGACAAATTCTCATGTGAAAACAAAACAGCGTTACGAGGAAAAAGAGGACGAGACACAGATATAGGCATGGCATGACCTTCTAAAATCATGTAAAACACCGCAAGGTGACTCCAAGCGGAGTCTCCCTTTTTTCCAAAAATTGGGCCACACAGACACCCCTTCAGTGGCAGCACTTGTGCCCCAGTTGTACACTTCACAGCTAGATTTGCATCAAGCACATTCAAAAATACGCCATACTTAACCGTCCCCAGGATGACACCGGGGTAGGTAGCAAAGTCTTTCCTTATCCCAGCTCTGTTCATCTTGGATCATTTTTAAAAAACACAGCAAGCAAGGGTTACTCCAAGCGGAGTCTCCCTTTTTTTCCAAAAATTGTGCCCCACACACACCCACCCATTCAGTGGCAGCACTTGTGCCCTAGTTGTACACTCCACAGCTAGATTTGCCTCAAGCACATTCAAAAATACGCCATACTTAACCGTCCCCAGGATGACACCGGGGTAGGTAGCAAAGTCTTTCCTGATCCCAGCTCTGTTCATCTTGGCTTCTTTTAAAAACAATGTAAGCAAGGGTTACTCCAAGCGGAGTCTCCCTTTTTTCCAAAAATTGTGCCCCACACACACCCACCCATTCAGTGGCAGCACTTTTGCCCTAGTTGTACACTTCACAGCTAGATTTGCATCAAGCACATTCAAAAATACGCCATACTTAACCGTCCCCAGGATGACACCGGGGTAGGTAGCACAGTCTTTCCTGATCCCAGCTCTGTTCATCTTGGCTTCTTTTAAAAACAATGTAAGCAAGGGTTGCTCCAAGGAGAGTCTCGCTTTTTTTCCAAAAATTGTGCCCCACACACACCCACCCATTCAGTGGCAGCACTTGTGCCCTAGTTGTACACTTCACAGCTAGACTTGCATCAAGCACATTCCAAATCCACAAGCATTTACTTTCCCCAGGATGACACAGGGGTAGTAAATTCCTGGTGGATCCATGACTTGTTCATTTTGATGAACGTTAAGGCCCCGTCACACTAAGCAACATCGCTAGCAACATCGCTGCTAACGAACAACTTTTGTGACGTTGCTAGCGATGTTGCTGTGTGTGACATCCAGCAACAACCTGGCCCCTGCTGTGAGGTCGTTGGTTGTTGCTGAATGTCCTGGGCCATTTTTTAGTTGTTGCTGTCCCGCTGTGAAGCACAGATCGCTGTGTGTGACAGCGAGAGAGCAACAACTAAATGTGCAGGCAGCAGGAGCCGGCTTCTGCGGAGGCTGGTAACCACAGTAAACATCGGGTAACCAAGAAGCCCTGTCCTTGTTTACCCGATATTTACCTTTGTTACCAGCCTCCGCAGCTCTCACTGTCAGTGCCGGCTCCTGCTCTGTGCACATGTAGCTGCAGGACACATCGGGTTAATTAACCCGATGTGTGCTGTAGCTAGGAGAGCAGGGAGCCAGCGCTAAGCATTGTGCGCTGCTCCCTGCTCTGTGCACATTTAGCTGCAGCACACATCGGGTAATTAACCCGATGTGTGCTGTAACTAGGAGAGCAGGGAGCCAGTGCTCAGTGTGTGCTGCTCCCTGCTCTCTGCACGTGTAGCTCCGTGCGCTGGTAACCAAGGTAAATATCGGGTTGGTTACCCGATATTTACCTTAGTTACCAAGCGCAGTATCTTCCACGCAGTGCTGGGGGCTGGTCACTGGTTGCTGGTGAGGTCACCAGCAACTCGTGTAGCGACGCTCCAGCAATCCCTGCCAGGTCAGGTTGCTGGTGGGATCGCTGGAGCGTCGCAGTGTGACATCTCACCAGCAACCTCTTAGCAACTTACCAGCGATCCCTATCGTTGTTGGGATCGCTGGTAAGTTGCTTAGTGTGACTGGACCTTTAGTCTGTCCACATTGTCACTGGACAGACGCGTGCGCTTATCTGTCAGCACACACCCAGCAGCACTGAAGACACGTTCAGAGACAACGCTGGCAGCTGGACACGACAAAATCTCCAAGGCGTAACTGGAGAGTAGAGATGAGCGAACCGGTCGCGGTTCGGCTCGAGGTTGGTTCGCCGAACGGACCTCCCGTTCGAGTTCGGTTCGTCGAACGTTCGACGAACCGAACTCGAACTGCATAGGAAACAATGGCAGGCAATCACAAACACAGAAAAACACCTAGAAAACACCCTCAAAGGTGTCCAAAAGGTCACAAACAACTCACAACACATGGGAAAGTGACAAGGACATATACTCATGCGAAAACAAAAGAGCTGGACAAGGAAAAAGAGGAGGACACACAGATATATGAGTATATGCAAGGAAACATCGATTCCATTAATGTGCAACTTGAGCCCTGCTCATTCTTGGCTTCCAATCTTGATAAATTGCCTGAGCTCGCCACGTACGTCTTGGGGATCTTGTCGTGTCCTGCAGCCAGCGTTCTCTCGGAACCTGTCTTCAGTGCTGCTGTGGGTCTGCTGGCAGATAAGCACACGTGTCTGTCCACTGACAATGTGGACATGGCTCTCAGAGGACTTTTCTTCCCCTGGGTCAGCCAGGGGACGGGAAAGGCACGCGTAATTTTGAGAGTGCTTCATGCAAAGCATCTTTTTCTTTTTCAAAAGGGAGCTCAACCGATGCCAGTCAAGTGGGGTGTGTGTGGCCCAGTGAGTGGAAACGAGGGAGACTGTGGTTGGAGTCCCCTCGCTGTGTCTCTAAAAGAACCAAGATGAACAAGTCATGGCTCTCAGAGGACTTTTCTTCCCCTGGGTCAGCCAGGGGACGGGAAAGGCACGCGTATTTTTGAGAGTGCTTCATGCAAAGCATCTTTTTCTTTTTCAAAAGGGGGCTCAACCGATGCCAGTCAAGTGGGGTGTGTGTGGCCCAGTGAGTGGAAACGAGGGAGACTGTGGTTGGAGTCCCCTCGCTGTGTCTCTAAAAGAACCAAGATGAACAAGTCATGGCTCTCAGAGGACTTTTCTTCCCCTGGGTCAGCCAGGGGACGGGAAAGGCACGCGTATTTTTGAGAGTGCTTCATGCAAAGCATCTTTTTCTTTTTCGAAAGGGAGCTCAACCGATGCCAGTCAAGTGGGGTGTGTGTGGCCCAGTGAGTGGCAACGAGGGAGACTGTGGTTGGAGTCCCCTCGCTGTGTCTCTAAAAGAACCAAGATGAACAAGTCATGGCTCTCAGAGGACTTTTCTTCCCCTGGGTCAGCCAGGGGACGGGAAAGGCACGCGTATTTTTGAGAGTGCTTCATGCAAAGCATCTTTTTCTTTTTCAAAAGGGAGCTCAACCGATGCCAGTCAAGTGGGGTGTGTGTGGCCCAGTGAGTGGAAACGAGGGAGACTGTGGTTGGAGTCCCCTCGCTGTGTCTCTAAAAGAACCAAGATGAACAAGTCATGGCTCTCAGAGGACTTTTCTTCCCCTGGGTCAGCCAGGGGACGGGAAAGGCACGCGTATTTTTGAGAGTGCTTCATGCAAAGCATCTTTTTCTTTTTCAAAAGGGAGCTCAACCGATGCCAGTCAAGTGGGGTGTGTGTGGCCCAGTGAGTGGAAACGAGGGAGACTGTGGTTGGAGTCCCCTCGCTGTGTCTCTAAAAGAACCAAGATGAACAAGTCATGGCTCTCAGAGGACTTTTCTTCCCCTGGGTCAGCCAGGGGACGGGAAAGGCACGCGTATTTTTGAGAGTGCTTCATGCAAAGCATCTTTTTCTTTTTCAAAAGGGAGCTCAACCGATGCCAGTCAAGTGGGGTGTGTGTGGCCCAGTGAGTGGCAACGAGGGAGACTGTGGTTGGAGTCCCCTCGCTGTGTCTCTAAAAGAACCAAGATGAACAAGTCATGGCTCTCAGAGGACTTTTCTTCCCCTGGGTCAGCCAGGGGACGGGAAAGGCACGCGTATTTTTGAGAGTGCTTCATGCAAAGCATCTTTTTCTTTTTCAAAAGGGAGCTCAACCGATGCCAGTCAAGTGGGGTGTGTGTGGCCCAGTGAGTGGCAACGAGGGAGACTGTGGTTGGAGTCCCCTCGCTGTGTCTCTAAAAGAACCAAGATGAACAAGTCATGGCTCTCAGAGGACTTTTCTTCCCCTGGGTCAGCCAGGGGACGGGAAAGGCACGCGTATTTTTGAGAGTGCTTCATGCAAAGCATCTTTTTCTTTTTCAAAAGGGAGCTCAACCGATGCCAGTCAAGTGGGGTGTGTGTGGCCCAGTGAGTGGAAACGAGGGAGACTGTGGTTGGAGTCCCCTCGCTGTGTCTCTAAAAGAACCAAGATGAACAAGTCATGGCTCTCAGAGGACTTTTCTTCCCCTGGGTCAGCCAGGGGACGGGAAAGGCACGCGTATTTTTGAGAGTGCTTCATGCAAAGCATCTTTTTCTTTTTCAAAAGGGAGCTCAACCGATGCCAGTCAAGTGGGGTGTGTGTGGCCCAGTGAGTGGAAACGAGGGAGACTGTGGTTGGAGTCCCCTCGCTGTGTCTCTAAAAGAACCAAGATGAACAAGTCATGGCTCTCAGAGGACTTTTCTTCCCCTGGGTCAGCCAGGGGACGGGAAAGGCACGCGTATTTTTGAGAGTGCTTCATGCAAAGCATCTTTTTCTTTTTCAAAAGGGAGCTCAACCGATGCCAGTCAAGTGGGGTGTGTGTGGCCCAGTGAGTGGCAACGAGGGAGACTGTGGTTGGAGTCCCCTCGCTGTGTCTGTAAAAGAACCAAGATGAACAAGTCATGGCTCTCAGAGGACTTTTCTTCCCCTGGGTCAGCCAGGGGACGGGAAAGGCACGCGTATTTTTGAGAGTGCTTCATGCAAAGCATCTTTTTCTTTTTCAAAAGGGAGCTCAACCGATGCCAGTCAAGTGGGGTGTGTGTGGCCCAGTGAGTGGAAACGAGGGAGACTGTGGTTGGAGTCCCCTCGCTGTGTCTCTAAAAGAACCAAGATGAACAAGTCATGGCTCTCAGAGGACTTTTCTTCCCCTGGGTCAGCCAGGGGACGGGAAAGGCACGCGTATTTTTGAGAGTGCTTCATGCAAAGCATCTTTTTCTTTTTCAAAAGGGAGCTCAACCGATGCCAGTCAAGTGGGGTGTGTGTGGCCCAGTGAGTGGCAACGAGGGAGACTGTGGTTGGAGTCCCCTCGCTGTGTCTGTAAAAGAACCAAGATGAACAAGTCATGGCTCTCAGAGGACTTTTCTTCCCCTGGGTCAGCCAGGGGACGGGAAAGGCACGCGTATTTTTGAGAGTGCTTCATGCAAAGCATCTTTTTCTTTTTCAAAAGGGAGCTCAACCGATGCCAGTCAAGTGGGGTGTGTGTGGCCCAGTGAGTGGAAACGAGGGAGACTGTGGTTGGAGTCCCCTCGCTGTGTTATACATGCTTTTAGAAGGGCATGACATGGCTTGGAGGTTGACTTTCATAAAATGCAAACTGTTGGCTACCAAAATGCTGCCTTTCCAACAACTGTGGTTATAGGCAATGAGGAACATACTGATGAAGATGAGACGCAGATACCCGATTGGGATGACAACTTAAATATTCGGTCAGGGCAAGAAGAGGCTCGGTCTGAGGGGGAGGGGAGTGCAAACACAACAATTGATGATGAAGTTCTAGATCCCACCTACTGTCAACCCCCAGTCAGGCACTCGAGGAGGTCAACAGAGGCGGTGGAGGAGGATGCAACCGACGACGAAATTACCTTGCGCCTTCCTGGACAGAGTCGGAGCACTGGTAGCACGTCTACAACTGCATCCTCAGCCACCACTCTGCCTATGAGCATTATTCGGGGTGCATCAACAGGTCGCATGGCCTCTAAGCCTTGCCTAGCCTGTTCCTTTTTTGACATAGAAAAAGATCGCCCAAATCATGTGATATGTAAAATTTGTCATGATTCTCTTAGTAGAGGTCAAAACCTCAGCAGTTTGACAACTTCTTCCATGAATCGTCACATGAATAAATATCATAGGTCCCGGTGGGAAGCTCACTGTGCTGCAATGCGGCCTAGCGGAGCGAACCATCCACCGCCCGCCCCTTCCAGTGCATCCGCGCGCTCTTCATCTTCTAGGACTGTGGGGACAGCTGTCACACCTGTTTTTCCACGCAAAACTTCCACCACTGTAACCGCAACAGGCAGTTTGCTTGGTAGGTCGTCAGTTGGTTTGGAAGGGGAAACAAGTGAGTGTGTACAGCTCTCTCAGACATCGATAGCACCTACGTTGGATGAAGGCAACATCATGTCTCCGCCTGCACTTTCCTCACAAACCTGCATTTTTCCAGGGACACCCTACTCAACACCGTCTACACACAGCAGCCAGATCTCTGTCCCTCAGATGTGGTCAAATAAAAGGCCACTTCCTCCGACCCATGACAAAGCTAAGAGGTTGACTCTATCCCTCTGTAAGCTGTTGGCTACCGAAATGCTGCCTTGCCGCCTAGTTGACACACAGGATTTTAGAGACCTTATGTCTGTCGCTGTGCCCCAGTACCAGATGCCTAGTCGCCACTACTTCTCTAAGAAAGGTGTGCCCGCGCTACACCAGCATGTCGCACACAACATCACCGCTTCCTTGAGAAACTCTGTGTGTGAACGGGTGCATTTCACCACCGATACTTGGACCAGTAAGCATGGACAGGGACGTTACATGTCGCTGACTGGGCACTGGGTAACTATGTTGATAGATGGTGAAGGGTCTGCTGCACAAGTCTTGCCGTCCCCACGACTTGTGTGTCAATCCTCTGTCTGTCCAAGTTCCGCCACTGCTTCTGCATCCTCCACCTCATCTGGGTCCTCCACCTCCGCCCCAAGCCTGCCTGGTCAGGCCACCAGCGTTCTCACTGCGCAGAAGGAATCACGCACCCCTCATTACTATGCTGGCAGCAGAGCGCAACGGCATCAGGCGGTCTTTAGCTTGACATGTCTTGGGAATAAGAGTCACACAGCTGAGGAGTTGTGGTCAGCTCTGCGGTCCGAGTTTAATAAATGGTTGTCTCCACTCAACCTGCAGCCTGGTAAGGCCGTGTGCGACAATGCTGCAAACCTGGGTGCGGCCCTTCGCCTGGGCAAGGTGACACACGTGCCTTGTATGGCTCACGTGTTGAACCTTGTTGTCCAGCAATTTTTAACACACTATCCCGGCCTAGATGGCCTTCTGACCAGGGCACGTAAACTGTCTGCAGTGCTCACTTCCGCCGTTCAACCGCCGCAGCTGAGCGACTTGCATCGCTCCAGAAGTCTTTCGGCCTGCCGGTTCATCGCCTGAAATGCGATGTGGCGACACGCTGGAATTCAACTCTCCACATGTTACAGCGACTGTGGCAGCACCGGCGAGCCCTGGTGCAATACGTCATGATGTATAGCCTGGGCCAACGAGATGCAGAAGTGGGGCAGATCACCCTGATGGAGTGATCTCAGATCAAGGACCTATGCACCGTTCTGCACAGTTTCGACATGGCGACGAATATGTTTAGCGCTGACAATGCCATTATCAGCATGACGATTACAGTCATTTACATGCTGGAGCACACGCTAAACACTATTCGGAGTCAGGGGGTGGGACAACAGGAAGGGGAGGAACTACAGGAGGATTCATATGCGCAAGACACAACAACATCACCAAGGTCCAGACGTTCATCATCACCAACGCGGCAGGCATGGGACCATGGGGGACAGGGATCAACAAGGGCGCATGGTAGCAGGCGAGATGTTGAGGAAGGTGCAGGAGGACATGAAGATATGGAGGACGAACTGTCCATGGACATGGAAGACTCAGCGGATGAGGGAGACCTTGGTCAAAATTCAGTTGAAAGAGGTTGGGGGGAGATGTCAGAGGAAGAAAGAACGGTTAGCACCTCTATGCCACAAACACAGCGTGGACTTGGTCCGCATGGCTGCGCAAGACACATGAGTGCCTTCTTGTTGCACTACCTCCAACATGACCCTCGGATTGTCAAAATTAGAAGTGATGATGACTACTGGCTTGCCACACTATTAGATCCCCGGGACAAGTCCAAATTTTGTGACATAATTCCACCCATAGAAAGGGACGCACGTATGCTGGAGTATCAGCATAAGCTGTTACTCGATCTTAGCTCGGCTTTTACACCAAACAACCGTGCAGGTGAAGGGAGTGATTCTCCCAGTTGTAACTTGACAAACATGGGACGGCATCGTCATCTTCAACAGTCTACCCGTACCAGTAGGACCGTATCTGGTGCTGGTAACAGCAATTTTATGGAATATTTTCATAATTTTTTTAGACCCTCCTTTGCAAGGCCACCAGAGACAACAAGTCTGACACATAGTCAACGGATGGAGAGGATGATACAGGAGTATCTCCAAATGAACATCGATGCAATGACTTTGCAAATGGAGCCTTGCTTCTTTTTGGGCTTCAAATCTAGAAAAATTGACAGAGCTCTCCAGTTACGCCTTGGAGATTTTGTCGTGTGCAGCTGCCAGCGTTGTCTCTGAACGTGTCTTCTTCAGTGCTGCTGGGTGTGTGCTGACAGATAAGCGCACGCGTCTGTCCAGTGACAATGTGGACACACTGACGTTCATCAAAATGAACAAGTCATGGATCCAGAAGGAATTTACTACCCCTGTGTCATCCTGGGGAGAGTAAATGCTTGTGGATTTGGAATGTGCTTGATGCAAATCAAAACATCCTGTTTGCAACTAGGGCACAAGTGCTGCCACTGATGGGGTGTCTGTGTGCCCAATGTTGGGAAAAAAGGTAGACTCCGCTTGGAGTAACCCTTGCTTGATGTGTTTTTTAAAAATGATACAAGATGAACAGATCTGAAGGCAAGATGAAGGCAACATCATGTCTCCGCCTGCACTTTTCTCACAAACCTGCATTTTTCCAGGGACACCCTACTCAACACCGTCTACAGACAGCAGCCAGATCTCTTTCCCTCAGATGTGGTCAAATAAAAGGCCACTTACTGCGACCCATGACAAAGCTAAGTGGTTGACTCTATCCCTCTGTAAGCTGTTGGCTACCGAAATGCTGCCTTTACGCGTAGTGGACACACAGGATTTTACAGACCTTATGTCTGTCGCTGTGCCCCAGTACCACATGCCCAATCACCACTGCTTCTCCAAGAAAAGCATGCCCGCGCTACACCAGCATGTCGCACACAACATCACCACTTCCTTGAGAAAATCTGTGTGCGACAGGGTGCATTTCAACACAGATACTTGGACCAGTAAGCATAGACAGGGTCATTACATGTCACTGACTGGGCACTGGCAAACTATGGTGAGAGATGGAGAAGGGTCTGCTGTACAAGTCTTGCCGTCCCCACGAGTTGTTTCAATCCTTGTTCTGTATGTAGAAGTTAATACACTGCTTCTGCCTCTTCAACCTCGTGTGGGTCCTCTACCTTGGCGCAAACCCTGTGTGGTCAGGCCACCCTTCCTTGCAACTGCGCACAAGGACTACCACACACCTCCTTACTATGCTGGCAGCAGAGCTCAATGCCATCAGGCGGTCAAAGCTTTACTTTGAAATGTATGGGAAATGTGAGTCACACCGCTATTACAGAGAATAGTAGTCAGGCAGGGTCAAAACATTAATTGAGGAACAGGAACAGAATGGGACGGCCAGGAAAGAATCAGAAAACAAGCAGAGTTGAAATGCGTATCGGCCAACAAGGTACATAAACAGCAAGCAGGAAAAGTAGTCAGGTAACAAGCACACAAAATCATAAAACTGAACTGGGGGTAAAATTAACCAGAGGTTCATAGCTATGTCTGGCAGTGGTCTGCAGACAGGATGGGCATAAAAAAGGGTGTGGTGTCTTCCCATTGGTTGTAGCTGAATGATGGTATTTCATCTGTGAGATACCCACCAGCTACATTCAGCCAGAGATTCTGCATCTGTCAAGGTAATGCAGCCCAGTGGGTGAGCATAACCTGCGTCCACCTGCGCCGCTGGCATCGACTACTCTCACATCATCAGCACTATTCATGAAAGGAACACGTTGTCACCTGGCAACCGGAGTACAAATTGACGGAGCGGACTACGTTGGTGACTTAACAGCCGTGTGCGGCAATGATGCAAACCTGGCTGCGGGCCATCCTCAGGGCAATGTGACACACGTGCCTTTTAGGGCTCACGTGTTGAACCGAATTCGCCAGCAATTTTTAAAACACCATCACGGCCTACATGGCCTTGTGCAGTGGGCACGCTCACTATGTGCTCACTTCCATCGTGCGCACACAGCAGCTCAACAACTTTCATCACTCCGGAAGTCTTAGGGTCTGGCAGTTAAACGCCGTAAATGCGATGTTTCGACACGCAGGAATTGGAATCTGCACATGTTGCAGCGTGTGTGGCAGCACCGCAGAGCCCTGCTGAAATACGGTAAGACATATAGCCTGGGATAACTTGATCCAGAGGTGGTGCAGATCACGCTGCTGGAGTGGTGTCAGATCAAGGACCTATGCACCCTGCTACACAGTTTTGAAATGTCGACGAAGATGTTTAGCACTGGCAATGTCATTCTCAGCGTGACAATTCTGGTCATCTACATGATGGAGCACACTGTAATTATTATTCTGAGTCAGGTGTTGGGACAAGAGGAAGGGGAGGAAGTACAGGAGGAGTCATATGCGGAAGGGATAACAAGATCTACGAGGTCCAGATGGTCAGCGGCACCTATGCGGCATTCATGGTGAGGGAGAGGGATTAACAAGGGCGCATAGTATCAGCAAAAAGTGTTGATGAAAGTGCAGGAGCCCATGAAGAAATGGAGGACGAACTGGCGATGGGCATGGAAGACTCAGCAGATGAGTGAGAGCTTGCTCACATTTCGGTTGTGCGAGGTTGTGGGTAGAGGGCAGAGGAAGGATGCACGATTCTCACCTCTCTGCCACCAACACACCAAGGACTTGGTCCTCCTGGATGCACAAGACACATGAGCGCCTTCTTGCTGCACTACCTACATGACCCTCGGATTGTATGAATTTGAACTAATCCTGAATACTGGGTTGCCACACTGTTAGATCCCCGGTACAAGACAAAATTTGGCGAACTAATTCCTGCCATAGAAATAGACGCACGTATACAGGAGTATCTGCAGAATGTGGTACGCAATCTTAGATCTACTTGTCCACTAAACACCAGTGCTGCACAGAGTGAATCTCAACGCTTTGTCATGGATAGGAGGAAATGGTCTTTTACTTGTCCACATCGGAGGGACCGAGGGATGGCTGCTGTGCTGAGATGGCGTTGAGTACGGTGTCCCTGCACAGTTGCACTTTTGGTCATATCCCAAAATGAGTTGAAAAAGGACAGATGCTGTTGGAAAGGGGAACAGGTGTGTTGGAAAGGGGAAAAAAGTTTTGGTCCGTGGATTTGGTGGTTAAGCAACTGTAACATTTGCTGAAGAAACAACATCTGTTACAGTGGGACTGGCAGATTTGGATAAAGTGGTATATAATCTGTGACCGCTATATAACGAAAATTAATAAGAAAAGAAAGAGAAAGGTATATATCCCCATCAGCAGTCAGTGTCCACCGTGCTCCCAGTTGGAAAAGGAGAGGTTGGCAACTTGAAGGTTTGGTGGAGGATACAGAGCTGTGTGGCTATGAAACTAATAGTAGCCTGAACCGAGTTAGACGCCATTCGGATCTGGAGACTGTGAGCCCTGTTAGCGTCACAGGGTCCACATGCCCACCCAGCCCAGGAACTCCCTGTTAACAACACAGGGGCCATTGAGTACGCTGACCGTGTGCGTAGGGGCCACACCTGTGGACAGCAGGCGCATCAGCAGCAGCAGGCCTGTTAATGCCACTGGGCTGCACAAGCAGGACTGTTAGGACAGGAGCTGGTCTTAACCGTTCTGCGTTACCAACTGTGGTGGTGGCCTGCATCCACCACCCGATCCCTGCCTACCTCTGGCCTAAAGCCGCAATGGGTTCAACACATGGAGGTGTGCTCTTTCGGAGCATAATAGAAGACTGCGCACCTCCTTGTTGGCTCCAGCCCCTTTTATAACCTGGGTCCGCCCCAAACCAGGGTGAACCACAATGCACCTCCTGGAGACAAAAGTAGAGTGACACGTCATGAGTGGCATAACTAGCGTCCTATTTGGAAACGCAACTTCAATGATGACCTCATGGCTGCCATGACCCAAACACCTCACCAGTCATCGTCTGAGCATCAATAATGCGGTGACAAGTCATAGGTGTGGGCCTCTGCAAGCCATTTGGGAGGACACCTGATGCCCTGTGGTCTATATGGGACCCCCACATCAGGGCCAGGGCCAAAGAGTTCATTACCGGACCTAGTCTCTGATGCAGGAAGTGCCTGAGCATGCTCAGTAGCATGAAATACAGTCTCTGAAAAAAGACTATCAGCTTTAGAATGGTGTCTATGCCCAAAACAGGACTTAGACCCGGCACGGAATGCAAGCACCTGTGCAAAGAGGCTTTTCACACTTAGTGTGGGAGCATGCGCTGTATCCCGAAATGAAAACTTAGCGTCAGGAATGACACAGTCAGGCTGAGCATACTCACTAGGCGAAACACTGTAATTATGCTGCAGCTGGGGTACATCGGCACACGCATGCGCACTAGCTGCCTCTCCACACTTAGACGTGGAGGGGAAATTTGTCTTGGAGATGCTGTCTATGAACAGAAGGAAAAGCTAAAGGAAGCCTGACTTTCTATCCCTCCGAATTATGAAATGCAGCAATGAATTCCATGAGTTTGCTATAACATTAGCGTAGCAAAATGTGCATGAGGGTGTGATGTAGAGGTGCTAGAAATAGCTTGTCACCAGTGGGGCACTAATGGAATACAACAGCCAGTTCTATGATGCCACAAAATGGCAGTATTTTGTGCTATCATTATAGCTTATTAAAAACAGAGCACGAGGTTGTCATGCAGAGGTGCTGCACATAGATTTGCAGTAGTGTGAATTGACAAAAGTACAATAGCCACGTTTAGGATACAACTAGGTACAGTGAGTGTTTGCTAGTAAAATTGCTTAGTTTAAAAAAGTTGTAGTGTGCAATGCAGGCAGACGTGCTATGCAAATGTCTTTGCACTAGTGGGACTATAGCAAAGTCCAATAGCCACGTATAGGATGCCACTAGGTACACTGAGTGTGTGCTAGTATAATGGCTTCGTTATAATTTGTTGGAGTGTGCAACGCAGGCAGATGCGCTCTGCAAATGTCTTGGCACTAGTGGGACTATAGCAAAGTCCAATAGCCACGTATAGGATGCCACTAGGTACACTGTGTGTTTGCTAGTATAATGGATGAGTTTAAAAAAGATAGAGTGTGCAATGCAGGCAGACGTGCTGCAAATAACGTTCCAATACTGTGAATTGACAAAAGTACAATAGCCACGTTTAGGATACAACTAGGTACAGTGAGTGTTTGCTAGTATAATGGCTTCGTTATAATTAGTTGGAGTGTGCAACGCAGGCAGATGCGCTCTGCAAATGTCTTGGCACTAGTGGGACTATAGCAAAGTCAAATAGCCACGTATAGGATGCCACTAGGTACACTGACTGTTTGGTAGTATAATGGCTGAGTTTAAAAAAGTTAGAGTGTGCAATGCAGGCAGACGTGCTGCAAATAACGTTCCAATACTGTGAATTGACAAAAGTACAATAGCCACGTTTAGGATGCCACTAGGTACACTGACTGTTTGCTAGTATAATGGCTGAGTTTAAAAAAGTTAGAGTGTGCAATGCAGGCAGACGTGCTGCAAATAACGTTCCAATACTGTGAATTGACAAAAGTACAATAGCCACGTTTAGGATGCCACTAGGTACAGTGAGTGTTTGCTAGTATAATGGCTGAGTTTAAAAAAGTTAGAGTGTGCAATGCAGGCAGACGTGCTGCAAATAACGTTCCAATACTGTGAATTGACAAAAGTACAATAGCCACGTTTAGGATGCCACTAGGTACACTGACTGTTTGGTAGTATAATGGCTGAGTTTAAAAAAGTTAGAGTGTGCAATGCAGGCAGACGTGCTGCAAATAACGTTCCAATACTGTGAATTGACAAAAGTACAATAGCCACGTTTAGGATGCCACTAGGTACACTGACTGTTTGGTAGTATAATGGCTGAGTTTAAAAAAGTTAGAGTGTGCAATGCAGGCAGACGTGCTGCAAATAACGTTCCAATACTGTGAATTGACAAAAGTACAATAGCCACATTTAGGATACAACTAGGTACAGTGAGTGTTTGCTAGTATAATGGCTGAGTTTAAAAAAGTTAGAGTGTGCAATGCAGGCAGACGTGCTGCAAATAACGTTCCAATACTGTGAATTGACAAAAGTACAATAGCCACGTTTAGGATACAACTAGGTACAGTGAGTGTTTGCAAGTATAATGGCTGAGTTTAAAAAAGTTAGAGTGTGCAATGCAGGCAGACGTGCTGCAAATAACGTTCCAATACTGTGAATTGACAAAAGTACAATAGCCACGTTTAGGATGCCACTAGGTACACTGACTGTTTGCTAGTATAATGGCTGAGTTTAAAAAAGTTAGAGTGTGCAATGCAGGCAGACGTGCTGCAAATAACGTTCCAATACTGTGAATTGACAAAAGTACAATAGCCATGTTTAGGATGCCACTAGGTACACTGACTGTTTGGTAGTATAATGGCTGAGTTTAAAAAAGTTAGAGTGTGCAATGCAGGCAGACGTGCTGCAAATAACATTCCAATACTGTGAATTGACAAAAGTACAATAGCCACGTTTAGGATGCCACTAGGTACACTGACTGTTTGGTAGTATAATGGCTGAGTTTAAAAAAGTTAGAGTGTGCAATGCAGGCAGACGTGCTGCAAATAACGTTCCAATACTGTGAATTGACAAAAGTACAATAGCCACGTTTAGGATACAACTAGGTACAGTGAGTGTTTGCTAGTATAATGGCTGAGTTTAAAAAAGTTAGAGTGTGCAATGCAGGCAGACGTGCTGCAAATAACGTTCCAATACTGTGAATTGACAAAAGTACAATAGCCACGTTTAGGATACAACTAGGTACAGTGAGTGTTTGCTAGTATAATGGCTGAGTTTAAAAAAGTTAGAGTGTGCAATGCAGGCAGACGTGCTGCAAATAACGTTCCAATACTGTGAATTGACAAAAGTACAATAGCCACGTTTAGGATGCCACTAGGTACAGTGAGTGTTTGCTAGTATAATGGCTGAGTTTAAAAAAGTTAGAGTGTGCAATGCAGGCAGACGTGCTGCAAATAACGTTCCAATACTGTGAATTGACAAAAGTACAATAGCCACGTTTAGGATGCCACTAGGTACACTGACTGTTTGCTAGTATAATGGCTGAGTTTAAAAAAGTTAGAGTGTGCAATGCAGGCAGACGTGCTGCAAATAACGTTCCAATACTGTGAATTGACAAAAGTACAATAGCCACGTTTAGGATGCCACTAGGTACACTGACTGTTTGCTAGTATAATGGCTGAGTTTAAAAAACTTGGAGTGTGCAATGCAGGCAGATGTGCTCTGCAAATGTCTTGGCACTAGTGGGACTATAGCGAAGTCCAATAGCCACGTATAGGATGCCACTAGGTACACTGAGTGTGTGCTAGTATAATGGCTTCGTTATAATTAGTTGGAGTGTGCAACGCAGGCAGATGCGCTCTGCAAATGTCTTGGCACTAGTGGGACTATAGCAAAGTCCAATAGCCACGTATAGGATGCCACTAGGTACACTGAGTGTTTGCTAGTATAATGGCTTCGTTATAATTTGTTGGAGTGTGCAACGCAGGCAGATGCGCTCTGCAAATGTCTTGGCACTAGTGGGACTATAGCAAAGTCCAATAGCCACGTATAGGATGCCACTAGGTACACTGAGTGTTTGCTAGTATAATGGCTTCGTTATAATTAGTTGGAGTGTGCAACGCAGGCAGATGCGCTCTGCAAATGTCTTGGCACTAGTGGGACTATAGCAAAGTCCAATAGCCACGTATAGGATGCCACTAGGTACACTGAGTGTTTGCTAGTATAATGGCTGAGTTTAAAAAACTTGGAGTGTGCAATGCAGGCAGATGTGCTCTGCTAATGTCTTTGCACTAGTGGGACTATAGCAAAGTCCAATAGCCACGTATAGGATGCCACTAGGTACACTGAGTGTGTGCTAGTATAATGGCTTAGTTATAATTCGTTGGAGTGTGCAACGCAGGCAGACGTGCTGCAAATGTCTTGGCACTAGTGGGACTATAGCAAAGTCCAATAGCCACGTATAGGATGCCACTAGGTACACTGAGTGTTTGCTAGTATAATGGCTTCGTTATAATTTGTTGGAGTGTGCAACGCAGGCAGATGCGCTCTGCAAATGTCTTGGCCCTAGTGGGACTATAGCAAAGTCCAATAGCCACGTATAGGATGCCACTAGGTACACTGAGTGTTTGCTAGTATAATGGCTGAGTTTAAAAAACTTGGAGTGTGCAATGCAGGCAGATGTGCTCTGCTAATGTCTTTGCACTAGTGGGACTATAGCAAAGTCCAATAGCCACGTATAGGATGCCACTAGGTACACTGAGTGTTTGCTAGTAAAATTGCTTAGTTTAAAAAACTTGGAGTGTGCAATGCAGGCAGATGTGCTCTGCAAATGTCTTTGCACTAGTGGGACTATAGCAAAGTCCAATAGCCACAGATAGGATGCCACTAGGTACACTGAGTGTTTGCTAGTATAATGGCTTAGTTAGAATGAGTTGGAGTGTGCAGAGGACAAGAGGGTACAGTGGCAGGATTGTGGTGCTCTGGGTAGAGGAATGGAAGCCTGCCTTTCTATTCCCTCCTAATGGTGAAATGCAGGGAGGAAATCCCTGACCTGGGCTACACAGACGCTGTTGCTGTTTGCAGGACCTGTCACCTATGGCTCTCTGACCCTGCCGGTACGAGCCCTTAAAAGGACTGCTAGAATGTGCTCTCCCTAAGCTGTCTAACGCTGTGTATGCAGCGCATACAGCTGTATCGGCGATAGGACAAAGGACGGAACTGCGACAGTGATGTCTGACACCAAAGACGCAGAAGGCAGATAATGGCGATCGTGAAGAAAATGTCCGGTTTTATAATGCAGGGACATGTGACATGCAGATCCTATCACACATGCCGTTGCTTCTCTGCCTCAAAGTCCACTTAGGTGTGTGTGTGTCTGTGATTGGCTGACATGCTGGCCAGCCCCACAAGACGCGCGCGCTTAGGGAAGGAAGACAAGAAAAAAAAAAAAAAAAATGGCGATCGCCATTATAGAAACAGCAGTGATCTGAAGGCGCTGTTCACGCACACTATACACTGAAATGTGATAATAGTTTGATTCACAGAGTGACTTACACTATTACAGCAGAAACCAAGCTAAGATTTAGCTGTTTTTTGGCTGCTAGAACCGTTCTCGAACGTTTCTAGAACTATCGAGCTTTTGCAAAAAGCTCGAGTTCTAGTTCGATCTAGAACATGCCCCAAAATCACTCGAGCCTAGAACTGGAGAACCACGAACCACGAACCGCGCTCAACTCTACTGGAGAGCTCTGGCCATTTTTCTAGATTTGAAGCCTAAAAATGAGTAAGGCTCCATTTGCAAAGTCATGGCATCGATGTTCATTTGGAGATACTCCTGTATCATCCTCTCCAGCCGTTGACTATGTGTCAGACTTGTTGTCTCTGGTGGCCTTGCAAAGGAGGGTCTAAAAAAATTATGAAAAGATTCCATAAAATTGCTGTTACCAGCACCAGATACAGTCCTACTGGTACGGGTAGACTGTTGAAGATGACGAGACCGTCCCATGTTTGTCAAGTTAGAACTGGGAGAATCACTCCCTGCACCTGCACGGTTGTTTGGTGGAAAATCTGAGCTAAGATCGAGTAAGAGCTTCTGCTGATACTCCTGCATACGTACGTCCCTTTCTATGGCTGGAATTATGTCACAAAATTTGGACTTGTACCGGGGATCTAATAGTGTGGCAATCCAGTAGTCATCCTCACTTCTAATTTTGACAATACGAGGGTCATGTTGGAGGTAGTGCAACAAGAAGGCACTCATGTGTCTTGCGCAGCCATGCGGACCAAGTCCACGCTGTGTTTGTG
Source organism: Anomaloglossus baeobatrachus (assembly GCF_048569485.1). Classification (NCBI taxonomy): domain Eukaryota; kingdom Metazoa; phylum Chordata; class Amphibia; order Anura; family Aromobatidae; genus Anomaloglossus; species Anomaloglossus baeobatrachus. The sequence continues at coordinate 484,564,425 of NC_134353.1, read as the reverse complement.
GCATAGAGGTGCTACCCGTTCTTTCTTCCTCTGACATCTCCCCCCAACCTCTTTCAACTGAAATTTTACCAAGGTCTCCCTCATCTGCTGAGTCTTCCATGTCCATGGACAGTTCGTCCTCCATTTCTTCATGTTCTCCTGCACCTTCCTCAACATTTCGCCTGCTACTATGCGCCCTTGTTGATCCCTGTCCCCCATGGTCCCATGCCTGCTGCATTGGTGATGATGAACGTCTGGACCTTGGTGATGTTGTTGTCCCTTGCGCATATGAATCCTCCTGTAGTTCCTCCTCTTCCTGTTGTCCCACCCCCTTACTCCGAATAGTGTTTAGCGTGTGCTCCAGCATGTAAATGACTGGAATTGTCATGCTGATAATGGCATTGTCAGCGCTAAACATATTCGTCGCCATGTCGAAACTGTGCAGAAGGGTGCATAGGTCCTTGATCTGAGACCACTCCATCAGGGTGATCTGCCCCACCTCTGCATCTCGTTGGCCCAGGCTATACGTCATGACGTATTGCACCAGGGCTCGGCGGTGCTGCCACAGCCGCTGTAACATGTGGAGAGTCGAATTCCAGCGTGTCGCCACATCGCATTTCAAGCGATGAACCGGCAGGCCGAAAAACTTCTGGAGAGATGCAAGTCGCTCAGCTGCGGCGGTTGAACGTCGGAAGTGAGCAGACAGTTTTCGTGCCCTGGTCAGAAGGCCATCTAGGCCGGGATAGTGTGTTAAGAATTGCTGGACAACAAGGTTCAACACGTGAGCCATACAAGGCACGTGTGTCACCTTGCCCAGGCGAAGGGCCGCACCCAGGTTTGCAGCATTGTCGCACACGGCCTTACCAGGCTGCAGGTTGAGTGGAGACAACCATTTATTAAACTCGGACCGCAGAGCTGACCACAACTCCTCAGCTGTGTGACTCCTATTCCCAAGACATGTCAAGCTAAAGACCGCCTGATGCCGTTGCGCTCTGCTGTCAGCATAGTAATGAGGGGTGCGTGATTCCTTCTGCGCAGTGAGAACGTTGGTGGCCTGACCAGGCAGGCTTGGGGCGGAGGTGGAGGACCCAGATGAGGTGGAGGAGGCAGAAGCAGTGGCGGAACTTGGACAGACAGAGGATTGACACACAAGTCGTGGGGACGGCAAGACTTGTGCAGCAGACCCTTCACCATCTATCACCATAGTTACCCAGTGCCCAGTCAGCGACATGTAACGTCCCTGTCCATGCTTACTGGTCCAAGTATCGGTGGTGAAATGCACCCGTTCACACACAGAGTTTCTCAAGGAAGTGGTGATGTTGTGTGCGACATGCTGGTGTAGCGCGGGCACACCTTTCTTAGAGAAGTAGTGGCGACTGGGCATCTGGTACTGGGGCACAGCGACAGACATAAGGTCTCTAAAATCCTGTGTGTCCACTAGGCGGAAAGGCAGCATTTCGGTAGCCAAGAGCTTACAGAGGGATAGAGTCAACCTCTTAGCTTTGTCATGGGTCGCAGGAAATGGCCTTTTATTTGACCACATTTGAGGGACAGAGATCTGGCTGCTGTGTGTAGACGGTGTTGAGTAGGGTGTCCCTGTAAAAATGCAGGTTTGTGAGGAAAGTGAAGGCGGAGACATGATGTTGCCTTCATCCAACGTTGGTGCTATCGATGTCTGAGAGAGCTGTACACACTCACTTGTTTCCCCTTCCAAACCAACTGACGACCTATCAAGCAAACTGCCTGTTGCGGTTACAGTGGTGGAAGTTGTGCGTGGAAAACCAGGTGTGACAGCTGTCCCCACAGTCCTAGAAGATGAAGAGCGCGCGGATGCACTGGAAGGGGCAGGCCGTGGATGGTTCGCTCCGCTAGGCCGCATTGCAGCACGGTGAGCTTCCCACCGGGACCTATGATATTTATTTATGTGACGATTCATGGAAGAAGTTGTCAAACTGCTGAGGTTTTGACCTCTACTAACAGAATCACGACAAATTTTACACATCACATAATTTGGGCGATCTTTTTCTATGTCAAAAAAGGACCAGGCTAGGCAAGGCTTAGAGGGCATGCGACCTGCTGAGCCCCCCCGACTAGTGCTCAGAGGCACAGTGGTGGCTGATGATGCAGTTGTAGACGTGCTACCAGTGCTCCGACTCTGTCCAGGAAGGCGCAAGGTAACTTCGTCGTCGGTTGCATCCTCCTCCACCGCCTCTGTTGACCTCCTTGAGTGCCTGACTGGGGGTTGACAGTAGGTGGGATCTAGAACTTCATCATCAATTGTTGTGTTTGCACTCCCCTCACCCTCAGACCGAGCCTCTTCTTGCCCTGACCGAAAATTTAAGTTGTCATCCCAATCTGGTATCTGGGTCTCATCGTCATCAGTATGTTCCTCATTGTCTATAACCACAGGTGTTACAGTTTGTGACAAAGGGTCAATATTACGCTCAGAAACTTGGTCCTCACGGCCTGAATCAGAGTCACAAAGGTTCTGGGCATCACTGCAGACCATTTCCTGGTCTGTACTCACTGTAGCTTGGGAGCAGACTATAGTGTGACTGAACAGCTCTGCAGACTCAGCCATCTCAGTTCCACCATACTGTGCAGGGCTGATGGAGACTTCAGAGCTGGGAGAAAGCAAGTTTGATTGGGATGACAACTCAGAGGTCTGGTGTTTTTTGGATGCGGTACTTGAAGTGGCTGAGAGGGCACTTGTTGGACCACTTGAGATCCATTCAAGCATTTTCCTTTTTTGGCCATCATCTAGCTTTGTTCCTGTTGTTCGTGTCCGTAAAAAAGGGAGCACATCGGATTGTCCACGGTAAGTAGTAGACATCTTACTTTTGCTGGTAGATGGTCTATCTTCAGCAGATGATAATGGAGCTTTGCCACCTTCCCCACGGACAAACCCTTTTTTTCCTTTTCCACCACGCCTCTTCCCCTTTCCACCAGCATCTGTCATTTTGCCACTCATGTTGATTGCGACAAGATTGTGCACTGAAAATGTGGTAGTAAAAATTGAGAGGTGGTGTAGATTGCAGCGGTGGTCTAGCTTTATTAACAGCAGAATAATAAAGAATAAATATCCCTGACAATGCAACTACGGCCCTTAAACTGGCAGCATAAATTGCTAGTCTAATGGCTTAGTAACAATGAGTTGGAGTGTGCAATGCAGGCAGACGTGCTGCAAATATCTTTGCACTAGTGGGACTATACAGAAGTTTAATAGCCACGTTTAGGATGACACTAAGTTCACTCAGTGTTTGCTAGTATAATGGCTTAGTTATAATGAGTTTGAGTGTGCAATGCAGGCAGAGGTGCTGCAAATATCTGTGCACTACTGGGACTATACAGAAGTCCAAGAGCCACGTTTAGGATGACACTAAGTTCACTCAGTGTTTGCTAGTATAATGGCTTAGTTATAATGAGTTTGAGTGTGCAATGCAGGCAGAGGTGCTGCAAATATCTGTGCACTAGTGGGACTATACAGAAGTCCAATAGCCACGTTTAGGATGACACTAAGTTCACTCAGTGTTTGCTAGTATAATGGCTTAGTTTTAATGAGTTTGAGTGTGCAGTGCAGGCAGACGTGCTGCAAATATCTTTGCACTAGTGGGACTATACAGAAGTCCAATAGCCACGTTTAGGATGACACTAAGTTCACTCAGTGTTTGCTAGTATAATGGCTTAGTTATAATGAGTTTGAGTGTGCAATGCAGGCAGACGTGCTGCAAATATCTTTGCACTAGTGGGACTATACAGAAGTACAATAGCCACGTTTAGGATGACACTAGGTACACACAGTGTTTGCTAGTATAATGGCTTAGTTATAATGAGTTGGAGTGTGCAGAGGACAGGAGGGTACAGTGCCAGGGTTGTGGGTCTCTGGGAAGAGGAATGGAAGCCTGCCTTTCTATTCCCTCCTAATGGGGAAATGCAGCGAGGAAATCCCTGAACTTAGCTACACAGACGCTGTCATCTTGTGTAGCTGTTAAACTCTGTTTTCAGGACCTGTCACCTATGGTTCTGACCCTGCCCGTATAAGCCCTTAAAAGGACTGATAGAAAGTGCTATCCCTAAGCTGTCCAGTGCTGTGTATGGAGCGCATACAGCAGTATCGGCGATAGGACTCAGGACGGAGCTGCGCCAGTGATGTCTGACACCAAGGACGCAGAAGAGATAATGGCGTCCGGACGGGCAGATACTCATTTTTATAATGCAGGGACATGTGACATGGACATCCTATCACACATGCCGTTGCTTCTCTGGCTAAAAGTCCACTTAGCTGTGTGTGTGTCTGGGATTGGCTGACATGCTGGCCCTCCCCACTACACGCGCGCGCTTAGGGAAGGAAGACAAGGAAAAAAAAAAAAATGGCGATCGCCATTATCCATACAGCAGTGATCTGAAGGCGCTGTTCCCGCACACTATACACTGAAATGTCATAATAGTGTGAGTCACAGAGTGACTTACACTATTACAGCGGAAAGCCAGCTAGGAATTAGCTGTTTTTTTGCTGCTAGAACCGTTCTCGAACGTATCTAGAACTATCGAGCTTTTGCAAAAAAGCTCGAGTTCTAGTTCGATCTAGAACAGCCCCCAAAATCACTCGAGCCGCGAACTGGAGAACCACGAACCACGAACCGTGCTCAACTCTAGTAGAGGTATAAGGAGGACTTCTACCAGCAATCACCCCCCACATTAGTGTGTGTATGGGTCCTAATCAGTAAATGCAGTTGAAAGTGTGCATGATCTATAATGGCAGCAATACCAAAATATCTGCCTCAGTAACAAGATGTCTTCCTTGATAGACCAGACTAACAAATCTGCTGCACGTATATAGAAAAATAAAGCTCAAAGACTGTCCAAGGGTAATTACCAAACTGTATGTGGATAGCAAAAGAATTTATAAGAATATCAAGGCTTACCCATATTATGGACAGAAAGAGGCAAAAGACCCAAACTGTGGGGGGAAGAAGAGCAGCTCCCAGTCCTGAACGCGTATCGCTCTCGCTTCCTCAGCAGGCTGGAGGCAAGCGGGGAGTCGAGCTAGAGCATGTCGCCGGTACACGGCGATACACAAACGTGCACCGTGTAACAGAGAGATGCAATGACAGGTCCTACATGACGCGTCATAGTCATGTGACCAGTCTGTAGCCAATGAGATAACAGGCATGTGACTGGTCACATGGCTATTTTTCACGTCATGATAGGTCCTGCATCACTGCTGGCAGTGCTGGTTACCGGGAAGATTCAGCGATCATCGGATGGAATAGCGGCAGGAGACAGAGTGCAGGAGGGATCGCGGGGACCGGTAAGTGTTATGGCAATGTTTATTAACTGTATGTGTACATTTATAATGTGTTTTTATGTGTTTGTGATTGCCTCCTATTGTTTCCTATGCGGTTCGAGTGGTTCGCCGAACCGGTTCGCCGAACCGAACTCGAACGAGACCTCCGTTCGGCGAACCGAACTCGAGCCGAACCACGGCCGGTTCGCTCATCTCTAGTCCCGGGACTGTCACATCTAATGGATGCGGCAATTCCGGGCGGCTGCTGGGTGATATTGTTAGGGTAGTGGGCTCCCGATAACGTGGTGCTCTCCATCCTGACAATACCAGCCTCCAGCCATGGATCTTTATCCTGGCTGGTATCAAATATGGGGGGGACCTGCATTTTTTTTTTTCTTTATTTATTTATTTTACTGCACGATATAGACCCGCCCGCCAGCGGCTGTGATTCGTTGCAGTGAGACAGCTGTCACTCATCGTGGGGGCGTGTCTGACTGCAACCAAATCATGGGCGCCGGTGGGCGGGGAAAGCATGGAATACCTGATTGAATAATGAAGCGGCAGCCATTTTCTAAAGAGGAAAAGACGCCGCAGATTTCTGACAGCCGTGCAGCGAGACGCCCCATAATCGGTGAGTAGGAAAGAGAGAGGGATTGTGCTGGGGACACAGGACGCATGCAGATAGCAACGTGTGAACATAGCCTTACTGTGAAAAGCCACGTTTTTGTTGATAAAACCGTTCTCGAACCTAACTGTCGAGCTTTTAGCAAAAAGCTCGAGTTCGAGCTCGAGCTCGAACACCCCCCAAAATCACTCACACATGAAATTGGCGAACCTCGAACATCCGCTCATCTCTAATTAAGTGTCAATTAAAAGTTTTCAAATGTATACGACTTTGTGTCAAAATTTTGGTGCAAAAATTGTTCTAACAGTTCTAAATTAAAGCATCCTAAAGGTAGTATAGTGTCTGTGATAAATTTAGTGCATAAAATCTAATTCTAGGAAGTCTATATTTCTGATAGTATTAGTAAATCTCTCTCAAAATGTCCACATTGTTTTTTCTGTGTTCTAGGTTTTTTTGGCTAATGAATCAATGTATTTTTGAGATGTTACTTGATTTATACACTCAATTGAAAAAAGAAAAGTCATGGAGTTAAGGATATAACAGCATCAATAGACATGCTAATGATATGCTAATGATTTTTTTTCTTTTTATCCAAACATATTGATTTACTCAGTATTTAAGAAGAGGGTCATGAACCGAAATATATGCACTCACATGCCTTGGCATGTTATCAGTGAAGTTATTAATTGTTATCTGAAGAAAGTTCTGCCACAATGATTGCACTTTGGCAAATCATCAAGATCTGTAGTTGGCAGCTCCATTTGTAATTGCCGACCAATGACATACCAATTGTGCTCAATGTAGGATGTTTTCAAGGCTATAGACACTGCATGCTAAGGTAGCACATTTAGTCCTTCTGTTACAGTGTTGGTGGAAAGCAGGGAACATGGGCACCTTGACTGGCCCTCAGGCTAGGGGATCCTAGCTATTCCTAATCTCAGAGTTACCTCTGGTGGTGATGATAAAAAAGGCCGCCTTCCTTTCCCTGCTCCTGACCAGCCCTGATCTTATACCGCTTTCCCCAAACCCTAGAGAAGGCCAAGGCAAGAGTGATAAAACCAACAGAAATAGACAAACAGGGGAAACCAAATCTCTATCTCACGGAACACACACACAGAGATATAAGACAAAAAGAGCTTTGGAGGAAAATAAGAACAGGGAGGAAACAACAAGACAATGGGAGAAATCCACAACAACTCCATTCACAAAGTAATACAATCACCAGCAGACTGCGATACAGCAGCACAGGACCGATTTAGCAAAAGCTTTGGTCGGCGTGGGAAGACAGGCTCCACCATCTTAAAAAAGGCGGGGAGTGACTGTGATAGCTCTCCCAAAACATGTGATCCAAGAGTTAACCAGCAGGTTAGCAGAAATTAACTCCTGAAAGCCCAATCACTAATGGAAGCACAGCTGGTCATGCCTAAGCCTGCCTGTAACACAGAAGCACCAAAGGAGGCATAGTGTGAACTATCATATTCTGCAGTGTGAATAGCATTAGATGCCACCATGACACTTGGTGATTAAATAGCCAGCACCTTGTGACACCTTCATAGGCTGCTCACAGTAGTATCAGAAAAATGTTGCCTGGGGAACTTTGGAAAATGACCTTAACACTAATTCCACTACCAAATCAATAGAATGGTGAGCCCTTAGTCTAACTGAAATGAAGACTAGCAACATACAACTATTATGTCTAAGACTACAGCATATTATGCCACCTTAAACCATGAATAAACTGAATATCCCCTTCAATTGTTACTGCTCCACTGATTCTGCTGTTTTTCTTTTTCTCTCACTTTTCCCCCCACACACGCACCTCCCAAGTATTAATGATTCTCATTTTTCCTTCAACCAACTAGGTGTATACCACTTACCTTCTCTGTGAGCAACAATTGTTTTTACTCTTCTAATCAATCAAAACATGTCCACACCTACAGAGAAGACCTGTGGTATACACCCAGTTGTTTGAAAAGAAAACAAGACTAATTAATACTGGGGGGAGGGGAGTGGGCATAAGGGAAAGTTTACATCTTTATTACCAAGGAGAATAACTTTGGAATAGAGGGACACAGAAGAAAAAAACGAAACTTTTCCAGAATCATTGCAGCATCATCAATTGGGGGAAATTCTCAGTTTAATTTAAAAACATCCAGTGAAAGGACATGCTGTTGTGTCCCAGTCCTACTGTTGATTATTTTGCATGGTGCTTAGAGTTGTTGTGGAGTTCTTGTTGTTTCCTCCCTGCTCTTACTTTCCTACTTACCTCTGATTGACCTGCAGGGTTTTTTTGGGGGTTAATAAAGTGGTGAAAAAGGGTGTTTTTTATTTCAAATAAAGGATTGTTTCGGTGTTTGTGTTTATTTACTTTAATTACTAATCTGTTAATGGGAGAGGTCTCATAGACACCTACAATTACTAATATAGGGCCTAATGAGCAGCCCCAAAAGTGAATGGGCAACCCCAGAACAGTTACTGCAGCGCTGGAGCCTCGGCAAGTATAGTGCACCTGCTCCTATCCCCCTATGCCTTCTACCACCATTTTTAATTGCCGGATTCTGGTCCCCATAAACCTATATGGGGATTGGCATGTGGCCAGATATCTAGGATCAATTCTGGGCGGCAACCGTATTTTTTTTTTTTTTTTTTTTTTAAATCCAGTTTGGCCTGCCGGTCCCGGTTACCTGCAAGTCTATCCATCACTAATCACAAGTTATAGTCCCCTAAAAGGGCTATTAAATCAGTGAAAAGTAAACTAAAATGTATTAAAAAAAATATGAAAAAAAGAAATAAATAAAAGTTCAAATCACTCGCCTTTTACCCCATTGAAAATAAAGATGATAAAAAAAATACACATATGTTGTATTGCTCAGTTCAGATAAGTCTGATCTGTCAAAACATAAAAATAGCCTGCTCGGAAAAAACTGGAAACAAAAAAAAAATAAAAAATGTCAAAATTAAATTTTTTTGGTTGCTGCAATACCACAAAAAATGATGTAACATGCAATCAAACCATCATATCTATCCCAAAGTAATATCAGTAAAAATGGTGCCTCGTCCTGCAAAAAAAAAAAAGCCATCCTAGAACACCACTGACTGAAAAATGTGTTATGGGTCTTGAGAAATGGCGACAAAACCCTCCCGATTATTTTTTTGCAAACATCTGATTTTTTTTCATCACTAAAATAATAAAAAAAACTGGATGTTTGGTGCCCCCAGAATCGTACGGATGAGGAAAATCTTGTTTTGGGGTCATTTTTAGCACAAAATGTACACTGTAAAAACAATTCCCAAAAACCATGCCAGAATTGTGTTTCTTTTCACAATTTCTCCATGTATGGATTTTTTCCCCTTCCAGGCCCGTTTCACACGTCAGTGAAAAACACAGATGTTCTTCACTGACGTGTAAAACACGCACATGTCCCTCCGTGTTCCGTGATTCACGGCACACGTGGGTTGTCCATGTGCACTCCGTGATCCGTGATCCCGTGATTGCATATGGACATTACTCACCTGCCTTCACTGCTGCTGTCCATGGTGCTGAAGTCTCCAGCTCTGCAGCGTCCGCCCACCGCTCTCAGCAGCTACTTCCTGGTCGGCTGTTTCTGCTCTCATGAATATTCATGAGCCAGGCAGGAGCTGCCGAGAACAGAGGCTGCACAGCAAATCGCAGGCAAGGTAAGTTGAAAATATTTCATATGTCCGTGATTTTCTGGTACGTGTTTCACTGATCACACACGGATCACACCATAGTGTGGTCCGTGGGTCATCAGTGATGCCAGAAAAAAACTGACTTGTCTACGTGCAGAATCACGGCCACGCGTGCACGCAGACACGTTCAGTGAAAAAACACTGATGTGTGAGTGTCGCGGGCGGGGAGGATGCCACTGCGCTGCGCTCGCTCGCTCTCGGGTCTAGCGCTGCTGTGATGGCTGCTCGGTGGCTCGAGCGGTGGGCCGGATCCGGGGACTCGAGCGGCGCTCCTCGCCCATGAGTGAAAGGGGGTGGTTGGTTTGGGGAATTTAGTCCGTGACGCCACCCACGGGTTGTGGTGAGGTTGGGCACCACCGCTGCTGGTGACGGGGATCCCGGGAGCGATGGTAGGGAGCAGCTGGGATGTTGTTTTCCCCCTCCGTGGGTAGGGGTTGGTGGTCCCGGGGCCTGGTGAGGTGACGGGGAGGCAGGGTTGGCAAGGTGCAAGGTCGCCTGGACTGCACAGCGTGGTGCCGGATGGCACGGTTGTACTCACTCAGCCACAAATGTACGCAAAGTCTCTGGTAAACCAAACGGCTGGATGGACGGGTCTCGCAGCCGGCTGCTGTGGCTTCTCCCGGACGGTTAGTGATGGCTGCCTTTCCCTGCACCTTTGTGTATGTTCGGTCCCGATGGCTTCCCACCGGTAACCCGCTCCCCATCGTATATATGTGCCAGAGGAGCCCTTTTGCCCGCAGGCTCTGGCCCTTGGAACTCCAGCTGTGGTGGTAGCTGTATTTCCCTCTACTGGTCGGATGGTTGCCTTCTATCGGGTCTTGGGTGTTAGGAAACCCCTGGGGTTCCGGTCACTGACGGATTTGATCTCTTAACGGCGACTCCAAGCCTGGTCGGGGTCCGCAGGCCCTGCCTGTGTGTGCTGGCTTCACTTCGCTCCCCGAGTCGGCACCGGCGGGCCACCGCCCGACCCCGGTCCTACGGTTCCTCTTTGATTCGCCTCTCCTGCAGACGGCCACCACCGTCTGCCAACCTTGCTCTTAGTGCCCGGGCCACTCACCCGGACACGGTCAGTTTACTCCTTCACTCCTCACACTAGCACTTCCCTAACTGAACTGAACTTACTTCCTTTTCCCGCCTCCAGGACTGTGAACCCCTCAGTGGGTGGGGCCAACCATCTGGCTCCACCCCACCTGGTGTGGACATCAGCCCCTGGAGGGAGGCAACAAGGATTTTGTGTGTGGCTGATGTGCCTGTCTCGGGGTGGGGGTGTGTGTTGTAGTACCTGTGATGACCTGGCTAGTCCAGGGCGCCACATGAGCAGACCCATTGATTATAATGGGTCTGTGTATGTCAGTGATTCTGGTACGTTTTAAAAAAAAGCACAAAACGTACCAGAATAACTGACGTGTGAAAGGGGCCTTATCGTACACTATATGGCAAAATAAAAGGTGTTTTTCAGATGCACATCTCCTCCCGCAAAATAACAAGCCCTCATATGCCTATATGTACAGAAAAATAAAAAAGCTATGGCTCTGTGAAGAAGGGGAGGAAAAAACAAAAACACAAAAATGGAAATTGCAGGGGTCAAACAATATTGTATAACTAAAAAAGTGCTCCAAACTGTCTTTTTACTATCAACATTATTATTATTGACTGCCCTTTTGGAGGTTTCAATATATCCATATTTTACAGCATTAGCATGATATTATTAATTTTCCTAATTGGCAGGACAACAATTGAAAACACAAATAGGAATTCTTCACATTTGTATATGTGATAGTTACCGTAATTTAAAATGGTTAAAACACAGAAAGCCATAACAGCGGTCAGATTGTATCCAGCAGTGGAGCAACATGCTGTATAATGAGCAATATGCTAATGTCAGGACAAATATTTGAAGCACTTGGAAGCATAAGCTGAGGCTTTCTGGTTAGTTTTGTCATCCTGTGGGTGATAATAGATAAGGAAGATTCTCAGTTCCTGCAATCAATTCATTGACTCTTGTGCAGCTGTGAAATGTTAGGGGAGCGATTGTTTGGAGATGTTTGGAATTTATAATAAACAGAGCACATACCAACTGTAAAACTTTACTGTAGGTTCTAAGCGCTGGAGAAAATACATTCAGAGCTGAGCAGAAACTTATGACCTCTTGAACCGTAATGGAAAAAATACTATGAATCAAGAAAAGTTTGACATTCACCTCATTTTCTGCCAAAACAAATAGAAAACATTAAAGAAGACGCATCATGGAGTTCACTGGAATTGGAATTTTGTCCAGCGCTGAGAAATTAGATATTTTTGGTAGAATATGTGGGAAAGTGAAATTCTGCAATTTTATTCTTAACTTTTGCAATATTCCTGTTCATCATCATTTAACATTTCTTAGGTATGTTCACACATAGCAGATTTGTTGCTAAAATTCTTGCAATCATTCCCTACATCTGAATAAGATTTGTAAAAACTCAATGTACATGCTGCAGACAGAGCCCTATTTAGAAACAGAGAACAGATATTCCGTTTCAGACATGTCATTAATAATTCTGCATTCCACCTGGAAAGTTTTTTAGATTGGATACAAAATATGAAAGAGGTACAAATGTTTTCATTATACATTTGCTCCATTTACAGTAGTTTTCTCACCTAATATACTAAACAAAAAAACATGCAAGTATTAAGCCTTAGTGATGAAGCCAATATCATTTCCCCTTACAGTATTTTGTCCCCCAGTATTTCCCCAACACTATACTATGGCCCCCAGTATTCCCCCCACACTGTAATATGGCCCAGTATTCCCTCCTACACTGCAATATGGCATGGCCACCAGTATTCCCTCCACACTGTAATATGGCCATCAGTATTTCTCACAACACTGTAATATGGCCCCCATTATTTCCTCCACACTGTATTATGGCCCAGAATATTTTTCGGAAGAGCAAAAAAACCCACAAGAACTTATACCTACCTAACCATGGATCCTGAGAAGTTTGCCAGCAGACAAGACCAAGGCATGGAAAGACCAAAGTGGTGACGTAATCATGCTGCCCCACATCCCTGTCTTGTGAGTTTTCCTTCTGTTCTGTAGACGAAACGCCTAAATTGACCCCAATAATTTGACCCTACATGACCGCAGAGGTTGGCTCCATAAGATTATACAATGATGCCCATACTCAACATTGGCTGACTCTGAGTGTCTTTAACTGCACCCTCAACCATATACACAATCAAACCACAAAACAACTGTGCCACCCCCGTGCCAGCAGCCTGCGGACACTCCGAATGAAAAGGGTGAGGGATGGTGGATGTAGGACCTATATGTACGAGCTGAGCCGTATTAAGTTTGTGACACCACCCACGGTGTGTGGTGAGGTTGGATACCACCGCTGCAGTTACGGGGCACCCGGGGGAGATGTTGTGCAGCAAGTTGTTAACCCCTCCATGGGCAGGGATGGTGGCTCTGGGACCTGTTGGGGTTTTGGTGCAGGGAGATGGGCGACCGCAGGGTGCTGGTGTACTCACTATGAAGGAAACACAGGAGTCTCTGGAAAACCAAGGTGATGGTGGTCGGTGCCCGCAGCCGGCTGCGTTCTGGTTCCCCCACCCGGCTGGTGGTCTCTGTCTCTCTCCTGCACCTTTTTAGAATGGTGGACTGCCTGTGCCTGCAACTTCAGGAGTCTGTTCCCGGCTGGATGTGGCCTAAGGAGACCTTGCCCGCAGACGCTGGCCTGTGGGATCTCTGAGCCTTGGCGGTGGCCTTTTATCCCCCTCGGTGGGCTGTTGTCTTCTATTAGGGACTTTGGGTGGGATAGGACCTCTAGTCCTGGCCTCAATTGGTTAATTAACCAGTTCCAGTAGCTTCTGGACTTGGCTTCAGGGTCCGAGTACCCCCCTGTGTGCTTCGGTTTCCAAGTCGGTTCTCCGGGTCGGTACTGGCGGGCTACAACCCTGTCCTGGTCCACCTCGGTTCCACTGAGCCATCTTCCCGGCTCCTGCAGACGGAGACCGCCGTCTGCCTCCTAGCCAATGGCACCAGGGCTCCTACCCTGGCGCCGTTCAATTTGGGGTATTCGCCTCTGCTGGAGCTGCACACAGCTCCAGCCCACACTCCTCTCAAACTTGAACTCTAAGACTCTTCTCCTCGACTACTTGATTTAACAGCACGGGCTGTCTAGACTCCTTGGTGGGCATCTTCCAACTGCCTGGGTCCGCCCCCTGGGGTATCTGTCTAGCCCTGAGGGGGGGTGACTGGGGTTTAAAGGTCGAAGTAAGAGAATATGTCTGGCTCACTGTGTATAAACTAGGTGCCCAGAAAAAATAAGTCAATCAAATGGATAATAATTCTGGCACACTAACCTAGTGTACAATATTTCATCCTACAATTTGTCTGTTACTGAGTCTCAGGTATTACAAAAAGGTCTCTCATTCTGCCCTACTCCATCTCTTGATCCATTTGTGTTGAATCAGGAAATGAGGAGATTTTTCAGGTCCCTTCGGTTGAAGGCCCATTTTAGCACCGTTGAACACACACATCCTGACCCAGGTACTTCTCAAGCGGATTCTGATGACATGTTTCGACTGAAACAGCTGGATCTTAGTATTCCCAGCTCTTTCAGTCCACCCAAATCCTATCATCCGATAGAAACGTATGTTACTCTAGTTTCCAGAGATATTGACCAAACACTAAAATCAATTAATGATGGGTATTTCAAAATTAAACATAACCTTACCATTGAAGAGAGTCGTGCCATACAGGATCTTAAGAATAATCCCACAATTGTCATCAAGCCGGCAGACAAGGGAGGGGCCATCGTGATACTTGATAAGAAATATTATGTTAATGAAATTCTGGGTCAACTTGGGGACACTGACACTTATTCACCAATTCAGCGAGATCCCACTTCCCGCATACAGGGACTCATTAAGGGTGTAGTGGATGCTTATCTCATCAATAATACCATTGACCAAGGTCTAGCTGATTTTCTTATCAAACTTCACCCAGTAATACCGGTGTTTTACACATTACCCAAAATTCATAAAAACATGAATCAACCCCCTGGACGCCCAATTGTGGCCTCAACGGAGTCTATTTTATCTCCACTTGCCATTACTGTTGAGAAAATCCTTACTCCCCTTGTACCCAGAATCAAGTCATATCTGAGAGACACGTCTGACTTTCTATCACACTTGCAGTCCATCGGACCATTACCACCTAACTGTATCTTAGTCTCCTTTGATGTTAATAGCCTCTACACCAGTATCCAGCATCAAGACGGTGTACAGGCTGTTGAGTGGTTTCTCACCATACACAGTACTCATTCTTCTTTACAGAATAAATTCTGCCTGGATCTGCTCCAACTGGTCTTGGAGAATAATTTCTTTCTTTTCCAAGATCAATTCTATCTACAGAAACGGGGTACTGCCATGGGCTCGAATTTAGCACCCCCTTATGCTAATATTTTCATGGAACATTTCGAGGAGACTTATGTTTACCAACATAACCTGTGGTTGCAACACTCTGTGAGTTGGAAAAGGTATATAGATGACATATTCATGATTTGGCGGGGTGACCTTTCCTCTCTATTGCTTTTCTACACTGACATGAATTCCTTTAAGCAAGGCCTTTCCTTTACAATTCATCATGACACCCACAGAATTAATTTTCTGGACACTATGGTCATATTATCAGAGGGTTCCCTCAGCACTGATTTGTTCGTTAAACCAACCGATCGCAACAGTCTGTTACATTACAGTAGTTGCCATCCCCGTCACACGAAACAAGGACTCCCCATCTCTCAGCACAGAAGAGTTGAGCGGATAGTGTCTGATCCAGTACAACGAGGTATCAGAGCCAGGGAGATGAGTGAGAAGTTCCTCCAAAGAGGATACCCCGGTGAGATTGCGGACAAGAAATCTTCCCATAGACCCATTAGGGATAAAATGGCTCCTCGCATCGCATGCGTGAATACATATCATCCTTTTTCTCCCCTAATCAGGGGCATCATTTGTAGGCATTGGCCACTCCTAGGTAAATCCTACCCTGAAGTTAGGGAATTTGATTCATTCCCTTTATTTTGCAATAAGAGACCCCGCAACCTCCGGGATAACTTTGTCAGGGCCGACATCGGTTCCGATAAATCCTCATTGAAACAAACCTTTCTTGGTACCCCCAGGAAAGGAAATTTTCCCTGTCATCACTGTGTTCAGTGTAATAACCTCACCAAAGGGGATACTTTTACTCATCCTCTGTCGGGCCGCATCTTCCCTATACGTGGATTTTTCACTTGTGAATCCTCCTTTGTGGTTTACTTGATCAAATGCCCTTGCGGTCTCGGGTATGTTGGAGAGACAACCCAGCATATCCGGGACCGCATCAGTAAACATAAATCCACTATACGATGCAAACAGGTCCTTTTACCCATCCCATTCCACTTCATCACATATGGCCACACCATCGCTCAGCTCAAGTATCAGGTACTTGAACATGTCCCTCCTCCCAGAAGAGGTGGTAACCGTATACGCACCCTTAAGGAGAGGGAGTCATTTTGGATTTTTACCTTGAATACTCTAGAACCGAAGGGGCTTAATAGGGAACATGATATGTGTTTATGATACTATTCTTATAATGTCTCAATCATGGCGGTCTCTCTTTGTGGTTGTTCCTAAGGTGATTGTACAAGGACTGTAAAACAAGGACTGTAAAACACCAGTATAAGGACTTGGTCATGATATAACTTCTATATATATATTTATATATATAAACCTTGTCTCTAACCCCTTTTTCTCTTTTGTTTATAGGCACCCTCCACCTGACCCCTCACCTATTGGCACTGGCATCGGGTTCCCTCAGTAGAATCACCATTCTCACCTGTGTAAGAATGTCACCAGGCACTTTGATATAATCATAACCTGTTTCCTCATTTGTTGCTATCCCTGACCTGTGCTCCGTGCCCGGCTCGTGCGTTGTGCAAATAGCCAGGCATGACGCACGGGCGGCGCGCGATCCACAGGCCAGCCTATCTAACACTCCTGACACTGTCTGTAAGCTCCACACACTGACTTATGTACTGGGCCCCCTCACACGTTGTGCAAATAACTAAGCGCGACGTGTGGGCGGCACTCAGTCCGTGGGTCAGTTCACTCCCATCCTACACATACTCAATTACACGCCCCTTGCTCTCCGCCCACCGCCCTGTCCTGCCGCTCGCCGTCTGCGCGTGCGCGGTGCTGATGCCGGCACTGCGCATGCGCGGTGCTGATGCCGGCACTGCGCATGCGCCGCGTGCGTTCCACGGACGCACACTGCGTTCCACTACCAGGAAGTGGGGTAGTGGACGCTCGCCCCCCTTTTCATATAAATAAGCCCCAGCGACGCAGCCAGTCGCACTTAACCAGGGGCCTATACCCTATACCACCACCACAAGGTATGTGTCAGCCTCCTTTACACCACCTCACACAAGTCGGGCCATCACTGAATATGCCCTTCATTTCTCTCACCAGAATCCTGCACCCCACTGCCTGATAGTTTGCCTGCTTTGCCCTGTTTATCTCACCAGGTATGTTCTCTGTTGGTATTATACCAATGGGTTCTCCCTTTTATTGCACTTGATTCCTGATTGAGTGGTTTCTAAAAGGTTTTCTCATTTTGGTCTCACAGGGACATAGGTATCCCCCTGCTTATGACAACAGCTCTTTATGGCTCACGCCTTGGTTACTTTAAAGGTAGTATGTACTTTTAGCTCAATACATCCCTGAATTAATGTACCTTATACTGGTGTTACTTACCTGTGTATGATTCTCTTTTTACATATGCCACCTTCAGTTTTTGCTTGTCTTGGAGGTAACTGAGAACCAGTCAGTGAGGGAATCTTAATGTGCTGCCATCAGTCATTACTCTGTGTTCCAGGTATTATGTCTAGTTTCAATACTTGCTTGTACATTGTCTCCCCTGACATGCTATTTTGATGTACATGCATGAGGTGTTTACATCTATGTTGGTCTCTTTTTGGACACATCTCCATACTGTCTTCAGCTCTAATTTTCGGTTGCCTTTCACCAACGCTTTGGGGTATAGACACGTATAAATGTATTTCGCATAGAGGTTACATGTCCTTGTATGTATCTCCTTTTTGTACATGTTATTTCCAGCATATACATACCTTGGAGGTAACTGAGAACCATTCAGTGAGAGAATTTCATTTTCCACTACCATCATTTGGTACTATTCCAGGTAATATACCTACCACACATATGCTACAGGTTCCTGCATGCCACCTCCTTGATTAGAATGCTCACTATTCTATACATCTGAGTAATGCTTATCCATGTTTAATCCCCATGTAGAAACAACTATAATCACAGATTGCCTCCAGTTTTGTTTTGTTCGTTACCACAGGCCAACACAAAAGGTATATACGGCCTTGTCTACCTACTCATTGTATGTCAAATATGGAAAAGAGTGCGTTTTGATATGTTCTAGTCATGTGGAGTGTCACATATCATTTATTCTCCTTATAGACATAGGATCGGAACCTTCTGATCACTCATACCTAATGGTGATGACCAGTCTCTATTGAATTCATATCCTCCCATTACGATATAGGTGGGTTTATGCTTGCTGTACTCTTATCACTTACTTCATGCGCTTTTTAGTCCAACAGGTTATACATATGTTGCAATGATTGTATCACACACTACCAGGAATCATGTGTTATACAAAATGTTTTGTTGGTTCTTGGCATCAGTCAATGTATGATGCTTATTGTGAAAGAATTTTCTTCATTTTTTACATACCTTCGTTTGTATCTTTTTGTATTTTTTTTTTTTTTTGTAATATCATGTAATGATGTACTTCTTATGATTTTCTTTGGTAGATAATTCTATCCTTGATAAAGACCAAAACGGTCGAAACGTCGGATGAATTGATCTTGTTTTTGCACTAATAAAACTGATTCCACAATCAAGCAAAATTTCTTCATGCTCGTTTTTTAGTGTGCCAGAATTATTATCCATTTGATTGACTTATTTTTTCTGGGCACCTAGTTTATACACAGTGAGCCAGACATATTCTCTTACTTCGGACTATTTTTATCTGAGCTCCAGTGTTGACCTATACCACAGATGTCTTTCAATACTTTCTCTTATAACACAGATGAAGTCAGCAGCATATTGTCTAAAGTCTCTATACCTAACACTTTTTTATCGGTTCCCACGGAAGAGGTTCGTTCCAGAGACTATGAGAAGGAACTGAGAAGGCACACCGCACTCGAATTACATCTGGCCACGTTGGCTGAATACCACCGTGTTCAGCGCATCCCCAGAGGACTGCGGGTGTCACTGAAACCGACTCTTTTTTCCGATAAACCAAATTTTTGTACCAAATTCGAGAGCATCATCAATAAGTGCTCTATGGACCTTATAATTCTGACCATTGAATTCTTACAAGCAGAAATTGAAGATCTTGGTAAGAACATTACCTGCATTGAACAGCAACTCCAAAATACTGTTCCCAGCACGGAGTGGGACAGGATTCACACCAAAACTAAGGACAACATAGCTGAATTCAGAAAGATCCTGCAAGACCGGAAGAGACAGAAGTTTCTCAGAGATCAGGAGGATTACTCCAAAAATCGGGTCTATCGGTGGCAGTATTGTGAGGATACCCCGAGACGACCTGCCTTCCACAATCGTTACTCATCATCTTCAGGGTCCGATACAGACCAGTACTCCTCCCGACAACCCCATTTTTTAGCCCAACGTTCCGGTCCAAGAGGAAAACGAGGCGCAGTAAGAGGGGCCGTGGGATCCACGTCAACATACCGTGTACAAACACGGTCACAGGTACTAACCTAGTGTACAATATTTCATCCTACAATTTGTCTGTTACTGAGTCTCAGGTATTACAAAAAGGTCTCTCATTCTGCCCTACTCCATCTCTTGATCCATTTGTGTTGAATCAGGAAATGAGGAGATTTTTCAGGTCCCTTCGGTTGAAGGCCCATTTTAGCACCGTTGAACACACACATCCTGACCCAGGTACTTCTCAAGCGGATTCTGATGACATGTTTCGACTGAAACAGCTGGATCTTAGTATTCCCAGCTCTTTCAGTCCACCCAAATCCTATCATCCGATAGAAACGTATGTTACTCTAGTTTCCAGAGATATTGACCAAACACTAAAATCAATTAATGATGGGTATTTCAAAATTAAACATAACCTTACCATTGAAGAGAGTCGTGCCATACAGGATCTTAAGAATAATCCCACAATTGTCATCAAGCCGGCAGACAAGGGAGGGGCCATCGTGATACTTGATAAGAAATATTATGTTAATGAAATTCTGGGTCAACTTGGGGACACTGACACTTATTCACCAATTCAGCGAGATCCCACTTCCCGCATACAGGGACTCATTAAGGGTGTAGTGGATGCTTATCTCATCAATAATACCATTGACCAAGGTCTAGCTGATTTTCTTATCAAACTTCACCCAGTAATACCGGTGTTTTACACATTACCCAAAATTCATAAAAACATGAATCAACCCCCTGGACGCCCAATTGTGGCCTCAACGGAGTCTATTTTATCTCCACTTGCCATTACTGTTGAGAAAATCCTTACTCCCCTTGTACCCAGAATCAAGTCATATCTGAGAGACACGTCTGACTTTCTATCACACTTGCAGTCCATCGGACCATTACCACCTAACTGTATCTTAGTCTCCTTTGATGTTAATAGCCTCTACACCAGTATCCAGCATCAAGACGGTGTACAGGCTGTTGAGTGGTTTCTCACCATACACAGTACTCATTCTTCTTTACAGAATAAATTCTGCCTGGATCTGCTCCAACTGGTCTTGGAGAATAATTTCTTTCTTTTCCAAGATCAATTCTATCTACAGAAACGGGGTACTGCCATGGGCTCGAATTTAGCACCCCCTTATGCTAATATTTTCATGGAACATTTCGAGGAGACTTATGTTTACCAACATAACCTGTGGTTGCAACACTCTGTGAGTTGGAAAAGGTATATAGATGACATATTCATGATTTGGCGGGGTGACCTTTCCTCTCTATTGCTTTTCTACACTGACATGAATTCCTTTAAGCAAGGCCTTTCCTTTACAATTCATCATGACACCCACAGAATTAATTTTCTGGACACTATGGTCATATTATCAGAGGGTTCCCTCAGCACTGATTTGTTCGTTAAACCAACCGATCGCAACAGTCTGTTACATTACAGTAGTTGCCATCCCCGTCACACGAAACAAGGACTCCCCATCTCTCAGCACAGAAGAGTTGAGCGGATAGTGTCTGATCCAGTACAACGAGGTATCAGAGCCAGGGAGATGAGTGAGAAGTTCCTCCAAAGAGGATACCCCGGTGAGATTGCGGACAAGAAATCTTCCCATAGACCCATTAGGGATAAAATGGCTCCTCGCATCGCATGCGTGAATACATATCATCCTTTTTCTCCCCTAATCAGGGGCATCATTTGTAGGCATTGGCCACTCCTAGGTAAATCCTACCCTGAAGTTAGGGAATTTGATTCATTCCCTTTATTTTGCAATAAGAGACCCCGCAACCTCCGGGATAACTTTGTCAGGGCCGACATCGGTTCCGATAAATCCTCATTGAAACAAACCTTTCTTGGTACCCCCAGGAAAGGAAATTTTCCCTGTCATCACTGTGTTCAGTGTAATAACCTCACCAAAGGGGATACTTTTACTCATCCTCTGTCGGGCCGCATCTTCCCTATACGTGGATTTTTCACTTGTGAATCCTCCTTTGTGGTTTACTTGATCAAATGCCCTTGCGGTCTCGGGTATGTTGGAGAGACAACCCAGCATATCCGGGACCGCATCAGTAAACATAAATCCACTATACGATGCAAACAGGTCCTTTTACCCATCCCATTCCACTTCATCACATATGGCCACACCATCGCTCAGCTCAAGTATCAGGTACTTGAACATGTCCCTCCTCCCAGAAGAGGTGGTAACCGTATACGCACCCTTAAGGAGAGGGAGTCATTTTGGATTTTTACCTTGAATACTCTAGAACCGAAGGGGCTTAATAGGGAACATGATATGTGTTTATGATACTATTCTTATAATGTCTCAATCATGGCGGTCTCTCTTTGTGGTTGTTCCTAAGGTGATTGTACAAGGACTGTAAAACAAGGACTGTAAAACACCAGTATAAGGACTTGGTCATGATATAACTTCTATATATATATTTATATATATAAACCTTGTCTCTAACCCCTTTTTCTCTTTTGTTTATAGGCACCCTCCACCTGACCCCTCACCTATTGGCACTGGCATCGGGTTCCCTCAGTAGAATCACCATTCTCACCTGTGTAAGAATGTCACCAGGCACTTTGATATAATCATAACCTGTTTCCTCATTTGTTGCTATCCCTGACCTGTGCTCCGTGCCCGGCTCGTGCGTTGTGCAAATAGCCAGGCATGACGCACGGGCGGCGCGCGATCCACAGGCCAGCCTATCTAACACTCCTGACACTGTCTGTAAGCTCCACACACTGACTTATGTACTGGGCCCCCTCACACGTTGTGCAAATAACTAAGCGCGACGTGTGGGCGGCACTCAGTCCGTGGGTCAGTTCACTCCCATCCTACACATACTCAATTACACGCCCCTTGCTCTCCGCCCACCGCCCTGTCCTGCCGCTCGCCGTCTGCGCGTGCGCGGTGCTGATGCCGGCACTGCGCATGCGCGGTGCTGATGCCGGCACTGCGCATGCGCCGCGTGCGTTCCACGGACGCACACTGCGTTCCACTACCAGGAAGTGGGGTAGTGGACGCTCGCCCCCCTTTTCATATAAATAAGCCCCAGCGACGCAGCCAGTCGCACTTAACCAGGGGCCTATACCCTATACCACCACCACAAGGTATGTGTCAGCCTCCTTTACACCACCTCACACAAGTCGGGCCATCACTGAATATGCCCTTCATTTCTCTCACCAGAATCCTGCACCCCACTGCCTGATAGTTTGCCTGCTTTGCCCTGTTTATCTCACCAGGTATGTTCTCTGTTGGTATTATACCAATGGGTTCTCCCTTTTATTGCACTTGATTCCTGATTGAGTGGTTTCTAAAAGGTTTTCTCATTTTGGTCTCACAGGGACATAGGTATCCCCCTGCTTATGACAACAGCTCTTTATGGCTCACGCCTTGGTTACTTTAAAGGTAGTATGTACTTTTAGCTCAATACATCCCTGAATTAATGTACCTTATACTGGTGTTACTTACCTGTGTATGATTCTCTTTTTACATATGCCACCTTCAGTTTTTGCTTGTCTTGGAGGTAACTGAGAACCAGTCAGTGAGGGAATCTTAATGTGCTGCCATCAGTCATTACTCTGTGTTCCAGGTATTATGTCTAGTTTCAATACTTGCTTGTACATTGTCTCCCCTGACATGCTATTTTGATGTACATGCATGAGGTGTTTACATCTATGTTGGTCTCTTTTTGGACACATCTCCATACTGTCTTCAGCTCTAATTTTCGGTTGCCTTTCACCAACGCTTTGGGGTATAGACACGTATAAATGTATTTCGCATAGAGGTTACATGTCCTTGTATGTATCTCCTTTTTGTACATGTTATTTCCAGCATATACATACCTTGGAGGTAACTGAGAACCATTCAGTGAGAGAATTTCATTTTCCACTACCATCATTTGGTACTATTCCAGGTAATATACCTACCACACATATGCTACAGGTTCCTGCATGCCACCTCCTTGATTAGAATGCTCACTATTCTATACATCTGAGTAATGCTTATCCATGTTTAATCCCCATGTAGAAACAACTATAATCACAGATTGCCTCCAGTTTTGTTTTGTTCGTTACCACAGGCCAACACAAAAGGTATATACGGCCTTGTCTACCTACTCATTGTATGTCAAATATGGAAAAGAGTGCGTTTTGATATGTTCTAGTCATGTGGAGTGTCACATATCATTTATTCTCCTTATAGACATAGGATCGGAACCTTCTGATCACTCATACCTAATGGTGATGACCAGTCTCTATTGAATTCATATCCTCCCATTACGATATAGGTGGGTTTATGCTTGCTGTACTCTTATCACTTACTTCATGCGCTTTTTAGTCCAACAGGTTATACATATGTTGCAATGATTGTATCACACACTACCAGGAATCATGTGTTATACAAAATGTTTTGTTGGTTCTTGGCATCAGTCAATGTATGATGCTTATTGTGAAAGAATTTTCTTCATTTTTTACATACCTTCGTTTGTATCTTTTTGTATTTTTTTTTTTTTTTGTAATATCATGTAATGATGTACTTCTTATGATTTTCTTTGGTAGATAATTCTATCCTTGATAAAGACCAAAACGGTCGAAACGTCGGATGAATTGATCTTGTTTTTGCACTAATAAAACTGATTCCACAATCAAGCAAAATTTCTTCATGCTCGTTTTTTAGTGTGCCAGAATTATTATCCATTTGGGGTTTAAAGGTCGGCTGCTGTTACCTGTGAGGGAAGGTGTTGTGCAGGGGCCTATTTGTGACTACCTGGCCCGGCCAGGGCGTCACACAACAATAACCAAAAAGGAAGTGCACAAAAGCATAGGGTGAAATACAGGGTTAGGAACATGATAATATAGTTAGTTATACAGTGAAGATGGAGGAAATGAAAGAAACTCAAAAACTATGGAATACCTTGAAACCCCCCATATCCAAAATGTAATAGAATGGAAAGAATGCTGGGAAGGAAGAAAAACAAACTGCAGGGAAAAAGCAATAAAGGTAATTTAGCAAAAGTTTCCTTAACTGAAGAGCAAGTGAGAACACCTGACAAATGTACACCAAAGAAAGAAAAAGAAAGATAAAAGAACCTTCAGCATGTGGTCAGACACTGACCAGGCTGTGGTTCAGCAGAAAAGAAAACTGACCAAGCAGAAAAATATCACCAGGTCGAATCCTGAAACTGAAGCATGACTGGTAGAAAGGGAAAAAAATGTCCCAAAAACTAACTTGGGCTTCGATGATTTCAATTTTCTTTACATTCCAGCATCACCATGATTATCAGTGAAATTACTGTAATTTATTTGGGAGCAACAACTGTAGCAAATTACTCCAGCACAAAATTGTGAAGAATTTTGCCATTGCAAAGGGCAGGACACACAGGGAAAATTTTGAAAGATAGCAAATAAAAATTGTCAATTTTTGTATTATTATTGCATTTTTGGGTTAGATGAAGTTTCTCAGTAACATCACTCTGAGCAGGATTGGGCCCTGCCCCTTGCCCAGTACTGAAAAAGCCAAAAATGTACAAAGGAAAATATGGCACTGCATTACTGCAAAAGAGAGATATTTAGTTTATGTATTGGCCAATGCATGTAAGCCCGGAAACCAACGGCAAGGTATATCTCTGTAATCCGGGAATCTAACTTAAATGCCACTATCTAGGTTAAAAACATCCGTATCTGGGCAAAACGCCACTATTTGGACTACAAACCTCCATGTATGGGCAGCTAGGCTCCTGTTAAAATGGTTATGAACACAGCCAGCTCTTAGGGCGGAGTGCTCAGTCAGAAAAAGACTCACTAGAAATATCAAAAAACTGCCCCGCATATCCAACAAATGTGAACAGGTGTTAACTGAAAAAACATAGTAACTATAAATGCATACAGTCACACACTGAAAAAGCCAAAAATGTACAAGGGAAAATATGGCACTGCATTACTGCAAAAGAGAGATATTCAGTTTATGTATTGGCCAATGCATGTAAGCCCGGAAACCAACGGCAAGGTATATCTCTGTAATCCGGGAACCTAACTTAAATACCACTATCTAGGTTAAAAACATCCGTATCTGGGCAAAATTCCACTATTTGGACTACAAACCTCCATGTATGGGCAGCTAGGCTCCTGCTAAAATTGAGTCAGCACTCCGCCCTAAGACTTGGCTGTGTTCATAACCATTTTAGCAGGAGCCTAGCTGCCCATACATGGAGGTTTGTAGTCCAAATAGTGGCATTTTGCCCAGATACAGATTTTTTTTAACCTAGATAGTGGCATTTAAGTTAGGTTCCCGGATTACAGAGATATACCTTGCCGTTGGTTTCCGGGTTTACATGCATTGGCCAATACATAAACTAAATATCTCTCTTTTGCAGTAATGCAGTGCCATATTTTCCCTTGTACATTTTTGGCTTTTTCGGTGCGACTGTATGCATTTATAGTTACTATGTTTTTTCAGTTAGCACCTGTTCACATTTGTTGGATGTGCGGGTCAGTTTTTTGATATTTCTAGTGTATCTTTTTCTGACTGAGCACTCCGCCCTAAGACCTGGCTGTGTTCATAACCATTTTAGCAGGAGCCTAGCTGCCCATACATGGAGGTTTGTAGTCCAAATAGTGGCATTTTGCCCAGATACGGATGTTTTTAACCTAGATAGTGGCATTTAAGTTAGTTTTCCAGATTACAGAGATATAGCTTGCCGTTGATTTCTGGGCTTACTTGCATTGGCCAATACAAAAACTAAATATCTCTCTTTTGCAGTAATGCAGTGCCATATTTTCCCTTGTACATTTTTGGCTTTTTCAGTGTGCGACTGTATGCATTTATAGTTACTATGTTTTTTCACTTAGCACCTGTTCACATTTGTTGGATGTGCTGGTCAGTTTTTTGATATTCTTTGCCCAGTACTGGGAAAATAGTAGTATTCACTATCAAACAAATATCAAAGCAGCTTAGGAGACAGATGGATCATTCAATACGGTCAGATACAAATTTCATTGAATCCAATCTTCCCGTGAAATGTCCCCCATACCATTGGCTGCAACACAACCCCAAAGCATGATTGATCAACCCCATGCTTTATGGTTGGCGATATGTTCTTTTCCTGAAATTCTATGCCCTTTTTTCTCAATACATACCTGAGGCCAAAGAGTTCTATTCTAACCTCATCAATCCACAGGACTTGTTTCCAAAATGCATTGGGTTTGTTTTGAAGTTCTTTTTGATACGTCACCGCCTCTGCCTGAAGCTCACAGTGGCAAGTCATTATTCTATGGCAGTACGCTGTTAGTTCAGATGTAGCAGAATTAGAATTGTCGTGGGACCTCATGTGGATTACGTCGGACCTTGGTCTTTTGAAGTTAATAAAGTGATTAACCCTAGAACGCGCAAGCATAACAATCTACCATAGAAAACAAATGATCTAGCAGGCCTGCGAGGCCCCAGGTATGCGTTCTAAGGTTAAAGAGGGTGTTTTTGTTTATTTACTTTAACTTACAGATTAGTATTGGGGCGTTTCATAAATGACTCTCATTACTAATCTAGAGCTTAGTGGCAGCAATGAGCGGACATTAAACTCTTATTACCCTGATTGCCACTGCACCAGGGCAATCGGTAATAGCCTGGTAAAGTGCTGGGATTATTGTACTAATGGATGTGACAATTCTGGGCGTATGACATGCAGACAGTCGTAAATCGGAGTGCAATTCGCACCTTCTCTATGGATTTATTTGTGCACCTGTATTGAATCTGAAAATAAAACATATCTTTAAAATAGGAAAAAAACAAAGAATGTGCGACGAAATTTGTCTGTTCTGGCTGCTACTTTTAGGCTGGCGGCCCAATAATTATTGGTTTCTGGCCTGAGAATTCCAGCCCACAGCTATTGGCTTTATCATGGCTGGGTATCAAAAGGGGAGGGAGACCGCAGTCCATTTTTAAAAATTATTTATTGAAATAATTAAAAAAAGCCGCATGCGGTCCCTCTTGTTTTGATACAAAGCCAAGATAAGCGTACAGCTGGGGCTGCAGCCTGTAGCCATTTGCTTTATCTGTGCTGGGTATCAAAATATGGGCGACCCCACAACAATTTATTTCTTCATTTATTTTTACTGTACGATATAGATACACACAGGATCTGTGATTGGAAGCATCAGACATACTGTCACTCAGCGTGGGGGCGCGTCCAACTGCAGCCAATCACAGACACCGATGGGCGGGGGAGCAGTACATATGCAATGAAGGTAATGTGCGGCCCCGGAAGTGAATGAGTGTCCACTAGAGCAGTCTTAGGCGGGCTTTGCACACTACGATATCGCAGGTGCGATGTCGGTGGGGTCAAATCGAAAGTGACGCACATCCGGCGTCGCTGTCGACATCGTAGTGTGTAAAGCCTTTTACATACGATTAACGAGCGCAAAAGCGCCGTTATCGTATGATCGGTGTAGGGTCCGACATTTTCATAATGCCGCTGCTGCGATGGTACGATGTTGTTCCTCGTTCCTGCGGCAGCACACATCGCTGTGTGTGAAGCTGCTGGAGCGAGGAACATCTCCTACCTGTGTCCCGTCCGGCTATGCCGAAGGAAGGAGGTGGGCGGGATATTTACATCCCACGGATCTCCGCCCCTCCGCTTCTTATGGCTGCCTGCCGTGTGACGTCGCTATGACACATTGTTACCGATATCGCAACGTGCAAAGCCCGCCTTAGACTAGGTAAGTATAGCGCGCTTACTTTATTATTTTTTTCTTTATTTTTCTGTCTTTCCCGAGTGCAGGATCTGGATCATTAGCCGAAATTCCCTGAGAATTTTGGACCCTGGACCCAGCACTCCAGTAGCTTTGAACCCGCCCATCACTACTCTTGATCCCATGTCCATTGTAGGCACTTTTTTCTGGTGAGTTATTTTTATTTTTTTCTTTGAATTTATGTCCTTTTCGGTGAATTATTTTTGAATACAGTATAAGGACTTGTAAGCGTGGGGACGCTTGACGTTTGGGTTACGAGCTTATGTATTTAGGCCAAAACATGGACCAATATCTCACATTTATCATCATTTTACTGTATATCATTATCATTGCACAATTTTTTACAGGATGCAGCCAGGCCCTCCAGGGTGTCGGTCCTGTGTGCTAGTGCACTCAAATAGTGTTGGGCAGCCCGCCTGATCTAATAGAAGGGCATGATCAATAGGCCGTGAACCGGACACTGTGCATTCAACATATCTGTGTGATTGGTGCCCTATGTAAAACCCTATTAGTGTGCATGTTCAATACCAGCAGCAACCCCTTCCATAATTTGGTAGGTTACGAGTGGCTGTTCCATCGGTATTCCGCACCTGTGTTACCTGTACTTTTGGTGGGCCGGCTGGGTCCTGCGAGTGCATTTGTCATTTTGACCTGAGTTGGCTGGTGGCTTTTTTCTGGTGAGTTTTGTTTTTTGTTTTTTTTTTTTAAATTTATAGGCACTCTATTTAATGTATGACTACACAAACTTTTATGAAGTAACCATGTCACTTGATTGCAAGTTGCCTTTCCTGGGACCACTTTTGGTAGGCAAGAATCACTACATACCAGGAAAACCTATTTTGAAGATGCTCTGACCTGGCCATCACAAAGTCACTGTCAGTGGTTTTAATGTTATGGCTATTGCTTTCTGTAATGTAATTATTACATGGAAGACCATAGTTTATGTTCTGATTGTAACGTTGCTCAATAAGTCACATATTCATAGGTATCAGTTAATATTCTTCTGAGTATTATTCTCATGTTTAAGTTTTCACTCTTAGTTACTGCATATTTTATGAAATCTAGCTATGGGTCACCTTAATTTAAATGGTTTATTCATTGCTGCATAAGCATGCAGCAAGGGAGAAACACTACTGATTGATTGCATTGGGTTTATAGATTTCCCTTCACCTTTAGGCCTTTGGATAGTTAATGACCAAAGCCAATACTGTTTTAAAGTCATATGGAATGACTATGCAAAATTAGTTCATTATTTCACAGAGCTCCTTATGGTAGAGTGTCAAATAATTAACCTATTTGTTTCTAGGCTGTGAGAACTATCACGCTAGGAGACCTTTATAAATGCATATGCTTGAAGAAAGTTGTACTGAGCT
This sequence comes from Anomaloglossus baeobatrachus, assembly GCF_048569485.1. Lineage (NCBI taxonomy): Eukaryota > Metazoa > Chordata > Amphibia > Anura > Aromobatidae > Anomaloglossus > Anomaloglossus baeobatrachus. The sequence goes on along the minus strand of NC_134353.1, from coordinate 484,534,906 downwards.
GTCTCAGACCGACAGCTGCTTCAAAAAGGAGGAAGTCAGCATTTTATCATTCAAGTTGTTATTGTAACACACAGTCAGTTAACATCTATCAGGCCCGTTTCACACATCAGTGAAAAACACAGACGTTCTTCACTGACGTGTAAAACAAGCACATGTGGGTTTTTCCATGTGCAATCCGTGATACGTGATCCGTTATCCGTGATTGCACATGGACGTATGCTCACCTGTCTCGTTCCTGCTCTCTATGGTGCTGAAGTCTCCAGCTCTGTAGTGTCCGGCCACTGCTCCCTGCAGCTACTTCCGGGTTGGCTCTGACTGCATTCAAGAAAATTCATGAGCCGGCCAGGAAGCTGCAGAAAGCAGAGGCTGCACAGAGCATCGCTGGAGAAGGTGAGTTGAAAATGTTTATTATTTTAAATGTCCCTGTTTTTCTGGTGTGTGTTTCACAGATCACACCACTGCGTGGTCCGTGGGACATCAGTGATGCCAGAAAAAAATGGACATGTCTCCGTGCGGCAATCACGGAAATGCGTGTATGCCACACGGAGACACGGTCAGTGAAAAATCACTGATGTGTGAGCAGAACCATGATTATAATGGGTCTGCGTATGTCAGTGATTCTGGTACGTATAAAAAAAAGCACAAACGTACCAAAATCACTGACGTCTGAAACAGGTCTTACACCCATATAAATACTTAAATCAGTTTCCCGAAATCATGCATTAAACATTTTTATACTATTCAAAAATAAAAATAACCTTTAGATTTATAGTTTATGGCATGGGTGATACTGCAAAATTGACCAGTTCATCCAAACTAATGACACATCTATATAAGCTGGCTTTATAATCTAAGAATTAGCAAAAAAATAGAATTGCAGAACCTACATATAAAAATAGGTCAAGATTTTATATAATAATATTTATTCATTTATATAGGGCTGTTAATTCCACAGTGCCTTACATACAATGGCAACACTGACCCCCATTGGGACTCACAATCTAGGTTCCCTATGAGTATGTTTTTGGAGTGTGGGAGGAAACCCACGGAAACACGGGGAGAACATACAAACTCCTTGCAGATGGTATTCTTGGTGGGATTTGAACCCAGGACCCCAGCACTCCAAAACTGCACTGCTAACCACTGAGCCACTGTGCTGCCCCATGTTTGCTAGCAGATTTTAGCTCTATATCTCAATTCATGAAAAACCTTTGAATGGTACATAAATATTATAAACATTATATCAAATTTGGGAATCAATGGATACATTTACATTTCAAACCTTGTTCGGCAACACAATACTAAAAAATAGGTTATCTTGAGGAATTCAAGAGGTTTTCCAGATGATAAACTTTATTCATAAAAAGAGCTCGAAGCAGTTAAAAATAGTAGAAATAAATAATATTCCTCCTCAGTGATCTTTCTGAGGGTCTTCTCTGGTACTCACTTGGTCCCTGCTGGTCTGAACTCTTCACAGTCCTCTCTGTATTCTTCCTGGCCTCATCCTAGAAACACTAAAAATGTTCAGCTCAACTGTGACTCTGCGGGGATTGTGAGTGTTAGTATTATTTCTTTTATTATATTTGCCACTCTGAGCCTTTTTAGGAATACATTTTAGTAAGTCAATATAATATTATGTCAAACTAATTATTCATATTTAAATATTTAGATACATTTTTAGAGATTTTTACAACTAAAGGAATAAAGAGCAACATACTATTTTGTTAAATAATAATTAAAATATAGAACATTTCAAATTCTTGTATTATTCTTTTACAGTATTATGTATTCTTAGCAATTGTATATTTTACGTACATTAAATGTTTGCACTTATGTTTTGTGTATATTTAACTGCATTTTTTGCTGTTTCTATTTTTATTAAGTTTCAAGGGTCAGTTTGCTTTCAAATTGTAAAAAGATTTTTGTTTAATTTGCAAGTCATTTACTCTGTGCAGTTCATACATTTATTATACACTAAGGAGGGAATTTCAGAAATACACTGTATTTCATCCACAAATCTTGAAACTGTAGTGCACTGAAGTAAGGTGCAACAAAATTTACTGCTTTTTTCGGGCTGCCTGTGAGCTAGAAAAATAAATCTAATTAATTTCAGCTATATTGTAACTTTTTTTCTTATTAGAGCTTTTGTATGACATACTAGTCATTTTGGAAACAGATTCTGAATATAGAGGTTTCAAACAGAAAGAAGTAAATGAGGCTATGATATACTGACAAGCAAAAGGGTAACAATATTTTGAACTTTTGACTTCCAGGCTTCATATGTCACCATACACTACGGCTTTGAGCGTTGGGCTATGTGCCCATGGGACATTGTACACGCGGATATATCCGCAGGTATGTCCGCAGGTTTACCGCAGCTGCTCCCCGTAATCCGCAGCTATCCATTGCTCAAGATTCCAGCGAAATATCTGCGGTAAATCTGTGGACATTCATGCGACTTACCTGCGGAAGTCCCAGCCTCGATCTCCATAGTGGAGGAGTGGGAATTCTGCAGATATTTCCGCAGGAATAATTGACATGCAGTTACGTGCGGCTGTGGGACATCCACAGCATATTCTGCATCCGCACATACCGCAGCCTGGACACAGACACTCCCCATATTCCATAGGATAACATGGGGAGTGTCTGTACTCGATGAAACCTGCGAAGTTATCTAGAAAATGCAGATAAAACCGCAGGTTTTCTGCGGGTACATTTTCCCGTGGGCACATAGCCTAAAGCGGGCTTTACATGCAACGACATCGCTAAAGAGATGTTGTTAGGGTCACGGAATTCCTGACGCACATCTGGCCTCGTTAGTGACGTCTTTGCGCGTGAAACGCACGAACGACCATTAACAATCAAAAAAACTCACCATATCGTTGATCGTTGTCCAGTCATTATAATCCCGATTATCGTTGCTGCTGCAGGTACGATATTGTTCGTCATTCCTGAGGCAGCACACATCGCTATGTGTGACAACACAGGAATGGAACATCGCTGTACCTGCGGACGCCCGCAATAAGAAAGGAAGGAGGTGGGCAGGATGTTCGGCCCGGTCATCTCCGCCCCTCCGCTTCTATTGGGCGGCCGCTTAGTGATGCCGCTGTGAAGCCCAACGAACCACCCCCTTAGAAAGGAGGCAGTTCGCCAGCAACAGCGACATCGCTAAGCAGGTAAGTACGTGTGACGGGGGTAAGCGATAATGTGCGCCACGGGCAGCAATTTGCCCGTGACGCACAACCGACGGGGGCGGATGCTTTCACCAGCGACATCGCTAGCGATGTCGCTGTGTGCAAAGCCCACTTTAGACTACCTTAATTTTATAGGCAAAAAGCTTGGCTATCTCATACATAAATTTGGCTTGCAATTATTTAGCATATGATTAGATTCTTGTCAAGTCATTGTTACTGTTTTGCTCCTTGTGTTTCAAAAATCTTTTTCTTTATGAATACTACAAATTACAATATATTCTTACATTCACTAATAGCTCCATGTGTTATTGGGTTGATTCTCAAGTGAAAAGTCACTGGTTTTAAAGAGCAGCAGCCATGAAGATTTCTCAAGCAAAGAAAAACAGCATCATCCAGCTTATCAACAGCAATCTCTCGGCCAAGAAAATTTCCAAACTGCATCATGTAAGTGCCATGACAGTTTGAGTTATGTGAAATGAAGTCCATCCATCCATTCAAAAACCAAGAGGTGGATGTCCAAGCAAAATATCAGAGTCAACAAGTCACCTCATCAGAAGGTCTATCTGTTCTGGCACATCAAACATGGCTTCATAATAGTGAGATCACTGATGTCCATTTAAGCACCGTGTGATGCACATTACATAAGTCTGGAATAGTGGCCGGAAAAAAGGTGAAGAAGCCTTGTCTTTAATATTGTCATAAGAGGCATTGGCTCGAGTTTGCCAAAAAGTACGAAAAGTGGATAGTAGTAGATTGGAAAGGAGTGATTTGTAGCTATGAGACCAAAGTCAATAGACTAAAGGCCACTTTACACACAGAGATAAAGCTTTGGCAGATCTGTGGTTGCAGTGAAATCATGGACATATTGTTCCATTTGTACACAGCCACAAACCTGTCACTGATTGTCCACAATTTCACTGCAACCACAGATCTGCCGCAAATTTATCTCTGTGTGTAAAGTGGCCTTAAGCTTTCATGGATGGGTGCAAAGGAGTCCAGAAGAAACAAGTGGAAAAGGAGCTAACAGATCGAGAAATTGAAGAAGCTGTTAAGTTTGGTGGAAGAAGCCTGATGATTAGAGATGAGCCACCACCTTAGTGTTTGAGTTCGATTCGGTTCATCGAACGGTGGGTGTGTTTGTTGAACGTTCGACGAACGTTCGAAGAACACCTTCGAACCCCATTGAAAACAATGGCAGGCAAATACAAACACATAGAAAACACCTTCTAAGTTGTCCAAAAGGTGACAAACAACTCAGAAGACACCAAAAACACATGTAAAAGTGACAAGTACATATACTCATGCTGAAAGAAAAGAGCTGGATGAGTAAAAGGAGGAGGAGACACAGATGTAGTAGTATCTCCAAATGAACATCGATGTCATGACTGTGCAACTGGAGCCTTGCTCATTTTTGCGTTCCAATCTGGAAAATGGCCTGAGCTCGCCACCTACGCCTTGGGGATCTTGTCGTGTCCCGCAGCCAGCGTTCTCTGGTGTTCGGGCTCACATTGGGGTACCCAATTACACTAGCCACTAACCATCTTTTCAGTCAGTTAGGACCACTCTTCCCTCTAAAGACCCACTGACTCTTTTCTCACTGAAGGATTTGTAAGATCTCACCAGGGAATAGCCTCCCTTTTTCCGAACCGCTTTTCGTGTCTGAAAAAATAACCGGATTCGGCCCAGAAGACCACACCAAATTAATTTTACTGGGCTTTTTCTTCACTACGCCTCTCACAGACGCAGTGTACTTCTCCTCAGGGACCTTCCTCACCAACTGATTTTAACCGCTCTTTTTCAAACCAGACTCCTCCCCCTCACAGTTCGGGATCACCAGGGAAACAGCCCACACACTGTGGCCACCTAGTAGCCATTTGAATATATTACATTACACTATAACATAGACTTTAGATATTATATTACACTATAACATAGACTTTACATATTACATTACACTATAACATGGACTTGACATATTACACATTTTACATATATATCATATACACAGGTTCGGGGTGAATGAGCCTTACACCCCCTTACAGTCGCATACAAAATCACCGCTTCCCTGAGAAACTCTGTGTGTGACAGGGCGCATTACACCACAGATACTTGGACCAGTAAGCATGGACAGGGGCATTACATGTCGCTGACTGGGCACTGGGTAACTATGGTGAGAGATGGAGAAGGGTCTGCTGTACAAATCTTGCCGTCCCCACGAGTTGTGCGTCAATCCTCTGTATGTAAAAGTTCCTCTACTGCTTCTGCCTCCTCCACCCCGTCTCTGTCCTCCAACTCCGCCCAAAGTCTGTCTGGTAAGACCACCCGCGTTGTAACTGCGCACAAGGAATCCCGCACACCTCCTTACTATGGTGGAAGCAGAGCTCAACGGCATCAGGTGGTCGACTCTTTACTTTGAAATGTATGGGAAATGTGAGTCACACCGCTGAGGAGTTGTGGACGGTCAGCTCTGGAGGCCGAGTTTCATCAATGGTTGTCTCCACTCAACCTGCAGCCAAGGAAGGCCCTGTACGACAATGCTGCAGTGCGGCCCTTCGCCGGGGCAATGTGACACACATGCCTTGTATGGCTCACGTGTTGAACCTGGTTGTCCAGCAATTTTTAAACCACTATCCCGGCCTACATAGGCTTCTGCAGAGGGCATGTTCGCTATGTGCTAACTTCTGCCATTCACACTCCGCAGCTCAACAACTTGCATCGCTCCAAAAGTCTTTTGGCCTGCCGATTCATCGGCTGAAATGTGATGTGCTGACATGCAGGAATTCGAATCTGCACATGTTGCAGCGACTGTGGCAGCACCGACAAGCCCTGCTGCAATACGTTATGACGTATAGCCTGGGCCAACGAGATCCAGAGGATGCTGGAGCACACTATAAACAGTATTCGGAGTCAGGTGGTGGGACAAGAGGAAGAGGAGGAAGTACAGGAGGAGTGATATGTGGAAGGAATGACAAGATCTCCAAGGTCCAGACGGTCAGCAGCACCAAGGCGTCAGGCATGCCACGGTGGGGGAGAGGGATTAACAAGGGTAGCAGCCAAACTGTTGAGGCTTGTGCAGGAGCCCAGGAAGAAATGGATGACTGTCACGATCGGGGGGTAACAAGCGGGAGTCACACCCCTCCTTTATACCTCCCGACCAACAGACAGAACACGTGAAGCGCTCTCTAGCGCCCCTCTTATAGTCAGGCCAATTATGGAATCACCCGACAATAAGCAAGGAGGCCGCTATTCTACTGTGCCGATGCTTGAAGGGCTCCCGGTGAGAGTAGGGTATATATTCCCCCGACCTCCGCGGACGGAATATATAAAAACCTCTCCAAATCTCACTGGCCGCCCCACAAGGATCCTTGGCACAAACTCGCTGCCACCAACTGATTTACGGTAACTATTAACCGAGCACACAGACATGGGATTCAAGATCGAGATAACAGAACAGTCCAAGATTAATTATATAATTTACTCAGCATAAGCCACACTAGAAACTACAATATATACAATAGGGTATCTACAGAATATACAATTAGGTCAGAGTACATTTACAGGCAAGGTATGGATTACAAACAGGCATACAATTCAAGCAGTTACCTTGTGCGTCTGGCCACAGGGGGGTGCTGTTAGACCAGGTTTCCAGGAACTTTCCCACAGGTGTATCCACACGTGACCCCCGGGAAAAAAACAAGCCAAAATTTCTGAACTGTGGTTATCAACCTGGCCGAATCCCTGTCCCCTCCTACCTTCGTGACCTCAGAGGGAAGCACTGCCACTCCCCTGGCTGAAGTCCAACAGAATATCCCAAAAGGGACTATTACCCGCAACTCCGGACTGGAAGGTCTGATCGGGACGGTTCTGGTGTCATCAGATCCGCCCGGGTCCCCTCTGCATTTTGAGTCAAAGCACGACTCATCTACCGGACTCCTACTAGCAGTTCTCTATATCTCGCCGCCCCAGGACGCAACATAGTCTTCGAGGATATGCAGAGATGCGGCTCGAAGTCCCGATTCCAACGATGTAGGGGGTGTATGGCTGAGACGCACGGTAATATCATAACTGTGAATGATATTACGGAGCCAGCAATATGCTCTCCTGCTGTGACTAGCTTCCTTTTGGTTTTGCTAGGTCCCTGTCCACTCTCTTTGATGAATCGACACAACCCCCCAGGGGGTCTTCCTCTCCCTTTGTTGTAAAGGCCTGACAGGACACCTAATCTCCATATCATAGGATCTTGCTTTTGGATGTGTACTGGGATTTGACACCTTTCCAGATGTTGGGCATCTGAGAAGGATCTCGGTGTGTGAAGGGAGAAGGGAGGGGGTGCCACCAGGGAGCAATGAGAGAAATTATGACTTTACATCATAATTCCTCTTCATATCCCAGGATTTACCTCACACCTCCCCCCTTTTGAGAGTGCTAGGGGGCAGCACACTCCGGTGTTCCTCCGGGCACCCGTCCGTGACCTCTCCTTGTCGGGACAGCCCGTCTGCGTTACCATGGTCACGGCCCTTCTTGTGGAGAATGGTGAAGTTGTTCTGCTGGAGCGCAAGGCTCCACTGGAACAACCTCCCATTCGTCCCGGAGACGGTGTGTAACCAGCTGAGGGGGTTGTGGTCCGTTTCCACGATGAAACGGCACCCATACAGATAGGGTTGCAGACGCTGCAGAGCCCACACTATGGCTAGGCATTCCTTTTCCATCGGGGAGTAGGCCATCTCCCTCAGCAACAGCTTCCTGCTCAGATACAAGACTGGGTGCTTCTGGCTCGCAGAGTCCACCTGGCTGAGCACCGCACCGAGGCCGAAGTCACTGGCATCGGTTTGTACTACAAACGGCCGCACAAAGTCGGCTGCCTGTAGTACTGGTGGGTAGGACAGGGCACCCTTTAGGGCCCGGAAGGCTGTCTCGCAGTCCACTGTCCAATCGACTGCAGAGGGCAGCTTCTTCTTGGTGAGGTCCATCAGGGGCTTCGCCAGGTTACTATAGTGTGGAACAAACCTCCTATAGTACCCGGCGGTCCCCAAGAAGGACATCACCTGCTTCTTGGTCCTGGGGGTGGGCCAGGACGTGATGACCTCCACTTTCTCAGCCTCTGGCTTCAGAGCTCCCCCGCCTACCCGGTGACCCAGGTACTGAACCTCGCTCATGGCCAGCTGACACTTCCCCGGCTTTATGGTCAAACCTGCCTGGTGGATCCGCCTGAGCACCTGTGCTAGATGCTCTAGGTGATCCTCCCAGGTGAGACTGAAAACGGCAATGTCATCCAGGTACGCGGCCGCGTACCCTTCAAGTCCCTTGAGCAGGGTGTTGACCATCCGCTGGAAAGTGGCAGGGGCATTCTTCATTCTGAATGGCATCACCGTGGACTCGTACAGTCCAAATGGGGTAATAAAGGCTGAGGGTTCCCTGGCCTTGCGAGTCAGGGGAATCTGCCAATAGCCCCGGCTCAGATCCATGATGGTCAGGTACTGAGCCCCGGCCAACTGATCGAGCAGGTCATCAATGCGTGGCATTGGGTACGCATCAGCGACCGTGACAGCATTGAACCCCCTGTAGTCTACGTAGAACCGAGTGGTTCGGTCCTTCTTAGGGACGAGGATTACAGGCGAGGCCCAAGCGCTGTTGGATGCCTGGATCACCCCCAGCTTCAGCATCTCGTTAATCTCCTGGCGCATGTGTTGCTGCACCTCCAGGGAGACCCGATATGCTGAACGCCGGATCATCACTCCCTTACATCATGCATAGATAACACATCAACATTGTCGGGGGGTATGTCCGTACTGGCTGAAAGATCACCCCTTGGGGATTCGGGGGCCTCAAACTGGGAGGTTATCCACCCCAAATCTGTCCTAAGTAACACTTTGGCGGGAATCCGATCAGTTATCCCCACCTCCCTCACCCCTCATCCTGTGCCCCAGTCCAAATAAATGTTGCCGATGGACAGCGCCGGGTCAATGCCTCCAATCCCGGAGACAGCAAGGGTTTTTCCGGGTACCAAGTCTTGGGGGGACACCATCTCAGGCCGTCCCAGAGTCACCTCAGCAGCGCAGTCTCGCAGTCCCATGGCCATAGATCAGCCGACGGTGACAGGTTGGAAGTTGTCCAGGGACCTACCACCACCCCCACCCACACAGCACACTGTGGGTGGTTTTTGGGCTGGGGCTGGGGCCTTGGGGCGCTGAGGGCACATGACCTTGAAGTGTCCGGGTTGGTTGCACTGGTGGCACTGCCTTGGTTCTCCCACGGACCTGGAGAGGAGAGTGGAGGGACACCCCCTGCGGTCTAGGGGCAGGTGGGGCAGTCGCAGAATTCATCTTACCCCCTCTCCAGGTGCTGCTGGCGGCCGCTCTCCTGGCCTCAGGGTCCCGATTGTTGGTGTAGTCATCTGCCAGGGCAGCTGTAGCCGTGGACCCCTTTGGCTTCTGGTCTCAGATGAACTGGCGGAGATCCTCAGGGCAGTTCCACAAGAGTTGCTCCGTGATGAACAAGTCCAGGATCTCCGGTCCGGTGTTACGCTGCAGGCCTTGTGTCCAGTGATCGGCAGCTCGGGCAAGTGCCTGCCGGTGGTCAGCCCAGGAGTCCTTTGGTCCCTTCTGTAGGCTCCGGAACTTTTTGCGGTAGGACTCCGGAGTGAGGTTGTACTGTTGGATCAGGGCCCGCTTGATGGTGTCATAGTCCTGATCTGTCTCAGCAGGCAAGTCCCCAAGGATATCCAGGGCCTTACCCCTTAAACGGGGGGTCAGGTACAGTGCCTACAAGTAGTATTCAACCCCCTGCTGATTTAGCAGGTTTGATAAGATGCAAATAAGTTAGAGCCTGCAAACTTCAAACAAGAGCAGGATTTATTAACAGATGCATAAATCTTACAAACCAACAAGGTATGTTGCTCAGTTAAATTTTAATAAATTTTCAACATAAAAGTGTGGGTCAATTATTATTCAACCCCTAGGTTTAATATTTTGTGGAATAACCCTTGTTTGCAATTACAGCTAATAATCATCTTTTATAAGACCTGATCAGGCCGGCACAGATCTCTGGAGTTATCTTGGCCCACTCCTCCATGCAGATCTTCTCCAAGTTATCTAGGTTCTTTGGGTGTCTCATGTGGACTTTAATCTTGAGCTCCTTCCACAAGTTTTCAATTGGGTTAAGGTCAGGAGACTGACTAGGCCACTGCAACACCTTGATTTTTTCCCTCTTGAACCAGGCCTTGGTTTTCTTGGATGTGTGCTTTGGGTCGTTGTCTTGTTGGAAGATGAAATGACGACCCATCTTAAGATCCTTGATGGAGGAGCGGAGGTTCTTGGCCAAAATCTCCATCTTCCCATGGATGCGGACCAGATGGCCAGGCCCCTTGGCTGAGAAACAGCCCCACAGCATGATGCTGCCACCACCATGCTTGACTGTAGGGATGGTATTCTTGGGGTCGTATGCAGTGCCATCCAGTCTCGAAACGTCACGTGTGTGGTTCGCACCAAAGATCTCGATCTTGGTCTCATCAGACCAGAGAACCTTCAACCAGTCTGTCTCAGAGTCCTCCAAGTGATCATGAGCAAACTGTAGACGAGTCTTGACATGACGCTTTGAAAGTAAAGGTACCTTACGGGCTCATCTGGAACGGAAACCATTGCGGTGGAGTACGTTACTTATGGTATTGACTGAAACCAATGTCCCCACTGCCATGAGATCTTCCCGGAGCTCCTTCCTTGTTGTCCTTGGGTTAGCCTTGACTCATCGGACAAGCCTGGCCTCGGCACGGGTGGAAACTTTCAAAAGCTGTCCAGGCCGTGGAAGGCTAACAGTAGTTCCATAAGCCTTCCACTTCCGGATGATGCTCCCAACAGTGGAGACAGGTAGGCCCAACTCCTTGGAAAGGGTTTTGTACCTCTTGCCAGCCTTGTGACCCTCCAGATGTCTCAGATGGCCTTGGAATGCTCCTTTGTCTTTCCCATGTTGACCAAGTATGAGTGCTGTTCACAAGTTTGGGGAGGGTCATAATTAGTCAAAAAAGGCTGGAAAAAGAGATAATTATTAATCCAAACATGTGAAGCTCATTGTTCTTTGTGCCTGAAATACTTCTTAATACTTTAGGGGAACCAAACAGAATTCTTGTGGTTTGAGGGGTTGAATAATAAATGACCCTCTGAATAAACTTTTCACAATTTAAAAAAAAAATAAAAAAAGAAATAACATTCTTTTTTGCTGCAGTGCATTTCACACTTCCAGGCTGATCTACAGTCCAAATGTCACAATGCCAAGGTAATTCCGAATGCGTAAACCTGCTAAAGCTGCAGGGGGTTGAATACTACTTGTAGGCACTGTATATGGCCCACTGGTCCTTGTCCAGATGGTGCTGCCGGCAAGTCCGTTCAAAGGCAGTCAGAAAAGAGTCCAAGTCTCCATCCTTCTCCAGCACTGGGAAGTCCTCAACACGGACCTTTGGAAGTTTGGTGTCTCGAAGGTCACGGATGGCTGATGAGGGCCGGAGCTGAGCTAGCTGCAGCTGGTGGTCATGCTTTGCCTGGCGCTCTCGCTCTACAGCCTCACGCGCTGCCTTGCACTCTGCCATAAGGTCCTTGTAGCCCTCCCGGGCTCCAGCCTGGAGTATTGCCATAGCCAGTTGTAGCAGGGCATCCGAGTTTGCCAGGCTCGGAGGATTGGCAAGTGGTAATCTGCGGCATGCTGCAGAGCCAGGTGATTCACTGTCCATTTCAGAGCGGAGGACTGGCATCTGGTTCCCTGAGGACATTTGGGTGAGCTGCTCCTCATCTTGTCCTTGAGTGTCAGGTTGTGCGATGTCCTCTGCAGAGCTGTTCTCTGGCATCAGGCTCTTGGAGGGCTCGTGGACAACCTCCTCATCACAGTCCGCAACACCGTCCTCCATCTCCTCGCCTCTGGCCAGATCATCGGCCAGTTCTTTAGCTTTTCAGCCCCTGATGCTCTCTGCTATTCTTGCGGACTTTGGTCACTGACACAAAACTGCCACCTGATGCACCCACACACCTTACAGTATCTGCACTCTGACATTCTAGTGTTGGTCTGGTCTGAAGACCCCAGCAGCCACAGCTGCTGGCAGTCTTTAGTGTCTGGGAGTATGGGTCTCACACACACACACTATTATCTCGATCCCACCGCTTGTCACCAATATGTCACGATCGGGGGGTAACAAGCGGAAGTCACACCTCTCCTTTATACCTCCCGACCGACAGACAGACAGACAGAGCCCGTGATGCGCTCTCTAGTACCCCTCTTATAGTCAGGCCAATTATGGAATCGCCCAACAATAAGCAAGGAGGCCGCTATTCTACTGTGCCGATGCTTGAAGGGCTCCCGGTGAGAGTAGGGTATATATTCCCCCGACCTCCGCGGATGGAATATATAAAAACCTCCTCAAATCTCACTGGCCGCCACACAATGATCCTTGGCACAAACTCGCTGCCACCAACTGATTTACGGTAACTATTAACCAAGCACACAGACTTGGGATTCAAGATCAAGATAACAGAACAGCCCAAGATTAATTATATAATTTAATCGGCCTAAGCCACACTAGAAACTACAATATATACAATAGGGAATCTACAGAATATACAGTTAGGTCAGAATACATTTACAGGCAAGGTATCGATTACAAACAGGCATACAATTCAAGCAGTTACCTTGTGCGTCTGGCCACAGGGGGGTGCTGTTAGACCAGGTTTCCAGGAACTTTCCCACAGGTGTATCCACACGTGACCCCTGGCAAAAGAACAAGCCAAAATTTCTGAACTGTGGTTATCAACCTGGCCGAATCCCTGTCCCCTCCTACCTTCGTGACCTCAGAGGGAAGCACTGCCACTCCCCTGGCTGGAGTCCAACATAATATCCCAAAAGGGACTATTACCCGCAACTCCAGACTGGGAGGTCCGATCGGGATGGTACTGGTGTCATCAGATCCGCCCGGGTCCCCTCTGAATTTTGAGTCCAAGCACGACTTATCTACCTCGCCACCCCAGGGCGCAACATAGACTTTGAGGATTTACAGAGATGTGACTCGAAGTCCCGATTCTAACGATGTAGGGGGTGTATGGCTGAGACGCACAGTAATATCATAACTGTGTATGATATTACAGAGCCAGCAATATGCTCTCCTGCTGTGACTAGCTTCCTTTTGGCTTCGCTAAGTCCCTGTCCACTCTCTTTGATGAATGGACACAACCCCCCACGGGGTCTTCCTCTCCCTTTGTGGTAAAGGCCTGACAGGACACCTAATCTCCATATCATAAGAAATTGCTTTTGGATATGTACTGGGATTTGACACCTTTCCAGACGTTGGGCATCTGAGAAGGATCTCGGTGTGTGAAGGGAGAAGGGAGGGGGTGCTGCCAGGGAGTGATGAGAGAAATTATGACTAGACATCATAATTCCTCTTCATATCTCAGGATTTACCTCACAATGACGAACTGGTGATGGGCATGGAAGACTCAGCAGATGAGGGACACCTTGATCACATTTCTGTTGTGCGAAGTTGGGGGGAGAGGGCAGAGGAAGGAAGCATGATCCTCACCTCGCCGCCACCAACACAGCAAGGACTTGTTCCTTCTGGATGTGCAAGACACATGAGCGCCTTTTTGCTGCACTACCTACAACATGACCCTCGGATTGTCAGAATTCAAAGTAATGCTGACTACTGGGTTGCCACACTCTTAGATCCCCGGTACAAGACAGAATTTGGCAACATAATTCCTGCTATAGAAAAGGATGCACGTATGCAGGAGTATCAGCAGAAGCGGCTGTTACAGAATCTTAGATTGGCTTTTCCAATAAACACCAGTGGTGCACAGAATGAATCTCACAGCTTTGTCATGGCTAGAAGGAAATGGTCTTTTACTTGTCCACATCTGAGGGACCGAGGGCTGGCTTCTGTGCTGAGATGACATTGAGTAGGGTGTCCCTGCAGAGTAGCAAATTTGGTCATCTACAAAATGAGTGGAAAAAGACAAGATGCTGGTGGAAAGGGGAACAGGAGTGTTGGAAAGGCAAAAAAGTTTGTGTCTGTGGGGTAGGTGGTAAAGCAACAGTAACATCTGCTGAAGAAAGACCATCTTCCAGCCAAAATAAGATGTCTACTTATTTCCGTGGACAATCTGATATGATTCCTTTATGGACACGACCATCGCTACCAAATGTAGATGAGGCACCAAAAGAGCAGGTGTTTCAATGGATCTCAAGTGCTCCATCAAGTGGCCTCTTGTCCACCTCAACTTCAATATCCCAAAGACTCCATTCCTCTGTGGTGTCACCCCAATCGCACTTGCTTCCTACCAGCTCTCAAGTCTCCACCCACCCTGCTGAGTATGGGGTAACAGAGATGGTTGAGTCTGCAGAGCTGTTCAGTCACACTATAGCCTGGGAATCAGAGGTCTGCTCCAAAGCTGCAGTGAGTCCAGACAAGGAAATGATGTGCACTGATGCCCAGAAGCTTTGTGAGTCGGATCCAGGCCCAGATGAAGAAGGTTCTGAGCATAATGTAGACCCTCATTCAGAAACTCCTCCTGCTGGAGATAATGAGCAACATGCTACATAGTTACATTGTTAGTTACATAGGTTAAAAAAAGACCTAAGTCCATCTAGTTCTGATGAGACTCAGATACCTGATTGGAACGACAACTTTACTATTCGGTCAGGGCAGGAACAGGTTAGCTCTGTGGACGAGGGGAGTGAGAATACACAGGGTGATGATGAGGTTGGAGATCCCACTTACTGTCAACCCACAGTCAGCCAGTCGATGAGGTCAGCAGAGCAGGTGGAGGAGGATGCTACTGACGATGAGGTTTGGTTGTGCCTTCCTGGACAGAGACAGAGAACTGGAAGCACGTCAACAACTGCATCCTCAGCCACAACTCTGCCTCTGAGCAGAAGATGTGGTGGCTCTGCAGGTCGCATGGGCTCTAAGCTTTGCCTAACCTGGGCCTTTTTTGACATCGCAAAGGATCACTGAACTCATGTCATCTGTAAGATTTGTCACCAATCTCTAAGTAGAGGCCAAAAACTCACTAGTTTGAGTACTTCGTCCATGAACCGTCACATAGATATGATATGATAGGGTGAGGGTGTATTGATGACCTTTATCCACTGTGAATGCAAGATGCTTATTTGCCGTTCATTATATGCATTGTTATTCACTTGTAAAAGGGTAAGAGTGTATAAATGACCTTTATTCACTGTAAATGCAAAAGACTTATTTACTGTCTATTGTATGCATTGTTGCTGACCAGTGACCACCCACAAGGGGCCGCTGTTTTGCATCTGCCTTTGACTGTTTGGTCACTATAGCAACAGGAAAATGGTCTTCGGCTGTGGACTTGGAAACTGGAGGAGGTGCTGTATGTGAGCTGAAGGAAAAGCGAAAAGTCTGTGTAACAGAAAGGATCCACCACAGAAACGCTTAGGTGGATTGTGAAGAGACTTGTGTTAGAGTTTGGTGAGGAGGACCGTAACGCGTGTGAGCAGCATCCTGTGTCGGAGACCGCCATTCTTCAGTGGCTGGCTATATTGATCACCGTAAGAGGATCTTCAAGTCTCTATTTATGGCAGCTGGACACCACAGTACCCGGGTACGGTAGGCTGGGCCCAGAAGTGCGTGCACGCAACCCTTTGTTTTGGTGCAAAAACACATATCTGTTCTGCTTAGGCTGATTATATAGGCAATAAGACTTGCTGACTCTGTTCTGTCAGTTTGTCAGTTACAGTTAAAATCTTAAAGGGACAGCACCACATGTTTGCATTGAATGTTGCTGTAGAAGATTTCCAGGACTGTGTTGCTGAGCTGTGTGGTTTGCCTTCCCACTGTTATCATCTGCCTTATCTGGGAGGCTTCAGCAAATAAGGGTATTCAGGGGGTTTATGGGTTTTGTCTATGTTTAGGTAGATATTTTGTAAGCTCTTGTGCTGCGCCACTAGTAGGTCGTGTTCGCACACACACACACACACACACACACACACACACACACACAATTACTCCTGCTACCCAGAGGGATTACCAGGTATTAGGCGACTGTTTAGACAGTCCCTTGGTTAGGCAAAAGTTGGTGAGAAGGTGTGATAAATCGCCATTACGACTGGTGCAGCATAGGGGTGTAGGCTTTTGGCCTTGTGAATAGATTGTTCTATTCCTTCTGTTTTATGCGTGTTTTTTTTTTTTTGTTTTGCTAAAGTAAAACAATCATTTATCTACTCAACTGCCTAGAGTCCTTTTCCTGGTCCATAGTTTAGCTGTATACTGTGGAGCCCACCCTGTACACGACTTTCAATAAAGTATAAGTCGCAGTAGGAAGCTCACTGTGCTACAATGTGGCCGAGCGGGGCAGGCCAACCACCGTCTGCCATGTAAAGTGCATCTGCGTGCTTTTCAACCTCTATGACTGTGGGGACAGCTATCACACATGCTTTTGGACGCAGACATTCCACCTCTTTACCCGCAACAGGCAGTGTGATTGGCAGGTTGTCAGTTGTTTTAGAAGTGGAAACAGCTGCTGGTATTTAGCTCTCTCAGGCATCGAAAGCACCACCTTCGGATGAAGGCAACATTATATCTCCGCCTGCACCTTTCTCACAGATTGCCTGGGCTAGCTGCAGTTAAAAATTGGCTACTAGAGATAGAGAGGTGGGGTAGCTTTCTTGACAGCAGTGGTACGCCACTGACTATCACACACTGATACTATGTCCAAAGGAATTGCCTGGACTTTTTGTAGTTAAAATATGGCTATAGAGATGGAGACAGGTGGTGTATCTTACTTTACAAGACTGCTACACCGCTGACTATCACACACTGATACTATGCCCAAAGGAATTGCCTGGACTTTTTGCAGTTAAAAATTGGCTACTACAGATGGAGAGGTGGGGTAGCTTTGACAGCAGTGGTACGCCACTGACTATCACACACTGATACTATGCCCAAGGGATTGCCTGGACTTTCTGCAGTTAAAAATTGGCTACTACAGATGGAGAGGTGGGGTAGCTTTCTTGACAGCAGTGCTACGCCACTATCACACACTGATACTATGCTCAAAGGAACTGCCTGGGCTGATTTGGACAGATGCTGTGAAAAACACTTGCACAGCGCTGGCACAGACCTGCCTAGCAAAAATTGCTATGAACTGCTCTAATCTAGCCCTGAAAAGGGCTGAAATTACAACTAGTACCTACTCCCTAAACCGATGTCTCGATTGCACTTTATAGCACCCACAGCAGCAGCAGCAGCGGAAGCGGTGACTGACACACAACCGAAGAACTGAGATAATGGCTGCGATGGGGAAAATGGCCAGATCTTATAGGGCAAGGACATGTAACATACACAGCCAATGACACATGCCCTTGTTTGTCTGCCAAAAACGCACTTTGCTGTGTGTATGTCTGTGATTGGCTGACAGCCTGGCCCGCCCCACTGGATGCGCGGTTAGGAAAAAAAATGGCGATCGACATTCTTTCAGCACTCAGCAGCACTGATCTAAACCCTGTCCCCCCGCACACTATATGCTGAATTTGGATAATATTATTAACATTGAATGACAGTATTACAGTGAAAAGCCAGCTAGTAACTAGTTACGCTTTTGGTGATCGAACCGTTATCGAATGGTAACTCGAACAGTCGAACGTGAAGCTAATCGTTTGAGTTCGTCAAACGACTCGAACATCGCCAAAAACAGGTCAAACTTGAGATTGGGGAACAGTTCGATTCGAACACCTCTCATTTCTACTGATGATATAGAGTTTTTTCACAGCCAAAGGCATTGAATACTTGACCAAGATCAATGGTTGTCTCAATGCTGAACTATATTTGAGCATCCTACAAGACAAAGTACTTCATACACTCAAGTGCTGTGGGTATGAAAATGACAGCATACTGTTTCAGCAGGTAAAGACACAAAGCATAGGTGGAGATTAGCAAATAAATAGCTCAATGACAATGAAGTAGAGGTGCTGGATTGGCCCCCACAGTCACCAGGCCTCAACCCAATTGAAGACTTGTGGGTAGAGTTTAAGAAAAAGCTGTATTCCTACTTAATTGAGTTGCTAGTATGCACCAACATTGGGAATGTGTAGATGAGATCTGGGATCAGATTTCGTTCAACACTTGAATCTGATCAACAGCATGCCCAGAAGGATACAGGCAGTGATGAAAGCAAAATATGGGTTTACAAAATAATAACAAAATAATAGAAATTATAATTTAGTTTTTAGGAACAAAACACATAGCGACTTGACAAGAGTCTGCATAACTAATCATATGCTAAAAATTTTGCAAGTCAACTTTATATATGAGATAGCCAAGATGATTGTCTATAAAATGAAGGTTGTCTCACTCTCAAAGCTGCAGTGGATGATGAGATATGGATCCTGAAAGTCAAAAGTTCAAAAGATTATTACCCTTTTGCTCATCTATGTATACCTAAGGAATCTGTGCTGATCAGATAAGAGACCTTGAATCTGATTCATGAAGGCCAGGTATTTTTCTCCCCCAACTTGATGAGGGGGTGTGTAGGAGTCAGACATATTTGACTGATTAAAAGGCGCAAGCTTCTTAATGATTCAAGAGCTTCTGATGAGTGGTGTGCACCTCCATGTGCCATGTCAGATCTTACTCCAGTCGTTGACTGGAGTAAGAGTTCTGACATAAGAAATGCCACTGTTCATCATGAATTATATGAGCTGTGGCTTAATCCCCCATACCGCTCCATCTTATCAAGTTACACCCATTTTGGCATAGCTGGAAGAAACTGGCATGAAAACATAAAAGTCTTTTTTTTTGTGCAACCCTTCATATTTTTCAAAGCAATTTATACAAGGATTCTGTCAAAATTTCTTTGATGAATCAGAGCCTATGTGACTTTCTTATAACTGAAAAGACTAGGCAAAAATAATTGGGTTGAGGAGTTGTCAGGAAAAACAGCTGCAGTCCCCCAATACTAACTATATTTCTTGGCTTTTCAAATTATTACTGCCAATTCATCCAATATATAAAGCTGAATGTGTGTGTGTGTGTGTGTGTGTGTGTGTGTGTGTGTATGTCCGAGATTGGCATCTGCACCTTCGCAGCTACAGCCACTAAATTTTGCACTCTCACACGTCTGGACCCCGGGAGCGTCATAGGCTATGTTGTGAGGCGAAATTTTAATCCCGTGCATTCCAATTTACCAATCTATTTTGCCCCTATCTACATAATGGGGAAAAAGTGAAACGAAAAGTGTTGGAGGCAAATTGACAGCTGCCAGATGTGAACAAGGGGGACTTAAAGAATGAGAGAGATGGCACCAAAGAGTATATACCGTACAGTTACTGTAGGTGGGGCCCCGACATGGGATACTCACCATACTCGGGGATATGAACACACACACAAAATGCGCCACACACTACCACGTGCTTGAACACATATACCACCCTCAGCACACATTTCACTACACATACACCAACCTCACCACATAATCGCCCTAAAACACACACATCTGGTATTATCCTTCAAATATAAAAATCTGATTAATAAGCAGCCAAACTACAAGAACAACAAATGTACCATATAGGAAATACGGCAGCTGTCAGTCACATGACCTGTCTATTATGTGTATGTGTGAGCTAATATATACTGTCAGAGGGAAGGGCTTTCTGTTGCCTGGGGATTTATCAGGCTGCCAATAGCAACCAATCACAGCTCAGCTTCTATTTTGCTACAGTTAATTAATCTGAGCTCTGATTGGTTAATATATGCAACAAAGGACATTCTCACTATAAGAAAGCTTGTGTGAGGTAATAGGATGTCAGTTAGGGTGTGTTGTTGGAAAGACTGATGTCAGTCACATTACCTCTATGTGAGAGGATATAGAAATTGTCAGTTACAGACTTTGTTTACCACAATAATGCCTCATAAGAAAAAGAATTCCTTGGCACGAATGTCAGCTAATGTGAAAAGAAAAGCTGCATTACAGGCCAATGAAAAATGTGAAGACCGAGAAACAAGGCTGACACACATGAGAACAGCAGCTGCTTACTCAAGGGCCAATGAAATTTCTGAGGAGAGGGAAGCGAGGCTTGTAGATAGGAAAACAAGAGCTGCTTCCTTAAGAGCCAATGAACTTTCTGAGGAGAGGGAAGCGAGAATTGCAGACATGAAAACAAGAGCTGATTCCTCAAGAGCCAATGAACTTTCTGAGGAGAGGGATGCGAGGCTTGCAGGCATGAAAACAAGAGCTGCTTCCTCAAGGGCCAATGAACTTTCTGAGGAGAGGGAAGCAAGGCTTGCAGACATGAAAACAAGAGGAGCTTACTCAAAGGCCAATGAACTTTCTGAGGAGAGGGAAGCGAGGCTTGCAGACAAGAGAACAAGAACTGTTTCCTCAAGAGCCAATGAACTTTCTGAGGAGAGGGAAGTGTGGCTTGCAGATTAGAGAAGAAGAGCTGCTTCCTCAAGGGGAAATGAGTCATCTCAGCAGAAAGAAGGCCGACTTGCCACTAAGAGAATTGCTATTTATTCCGCCATGACACAAGTAATTGTTGGAGATTTGAAACATGCTGCCTTTTGTTACCAGTCAGACATAAACTATCAGGATCATCCTAAAGTACAGATAGGAAAAATGGATGTGGTCTGCATGTACTGCAGTGCCCTGAAATGGAAAGATGAACCACCAGGTTTATGCTGTGCAAATGGCAAGATAAAACTTCCACCTCTCCTGTCACCAGCAGATCCCCTAAAGTCTCTGATGACAGTCACCAGTACAATATCAAAGCATTTTTTGGACAACATTAGGAAGTGCAACTCTTGCTTCCAAAAAGAAATGTTTAGAACAGGATTTATGCCGAAGTTCAAGGACAGGTTTACCACTCAATTGGGTCATTGCTTCCATTACAAGGAGAAGAACCTCAATTTCTTCGACTCTTCTTCATTGGAAATGCAGAAGCAGAGGCTCAGCGGAGATGCTCTTTAACTCCTAACACTCGCCTTGATATTGTCACTGTTTTGCAGCAGATCCTTCACTCCAACAATCCATATTTTCAACTTTTCAAGACTGCACTTGAATGCATGCCAAATGACGATTACAAGGTTTTCATTCAAGCTGACAAAACACCACAAGGGGAACATCAGCGATGTTTCAATGCTCCCACATTTGATGAGGTAGCCATCCTGATTGTAGGTAATGATTTTCAAAGCCGTGACATTGTGCTTCAGAAAAGGAACAATAGTTTTCAACGAGTAGCAGAAACTCACAGATCCTATGATGCTCTGCAATATCCAATCATCTTTTGGCAGGGACAGGATGGCTATCACTTTGCAATACCTCAGACAGATCCTACAACAGGCAACCCTTCAGGAAAAAAAGTGTCTGCCATGGACTTCTATGCATATAGGATCATGACAAGATTTGCAGAGGAAAATCACATCTTGAAATGCAGACACCTCTTCCACCAATTTATTACTGACATGTATGCAAAGATTGAGGTAAACGTCTTTTATATATCAGACAAAATCAAAAGAAGCTCAGGGCAGGGGAATATATT
This sequence comes from Anomaloglossus baeobatrachus, assembly GCF_048569485.1. NCBI lineage: Eukaryota > Metazoa > Chordata > Amphibia > Anura > Aromobatidae > Anomaloglossus > Anomaloglossus baeobatrachus. Next base: position 484,513,175 of record NC_134353.1, on the reverse strand, counting down.
CACCTTAGAGATGCTGTTGCAAATGATGCTGATACAAAAGAGTTGGGGAAAATAGTTATTCTTCCATCAACTATCACTGGAAGCCCACGACACATGCATGAACAAACACAGGATGCAATGACTTATGTGAGAAAGTATGGCCGTCCAGATGTTTTCTTCACATTTACTTGCAATCCTGCCTGGGAGAAAATTGGAGGGCACCTGTTGCCGGGCCAAAAAACTGTGAATCTCCATGACGTTATTGCTCCGATTTTCAAACAGAAACTTTCAAAAATTAATCTCATCACAAAATCACATATTTATGGTGAGACGCAGTGCTGGATGTATTCAGTTGAATAGCAGAAAAGAGGCCTTTCTCACGCCCACATCTTGATCAGGCTGAAACAAAAAATACAGCCTACCAAAATTGACAATATCATCCGTGCAGAATTGCCAGACCCTCAGATTGACCCATTGCTGTTTGACACCATCACAAAAAACATGATCCATGGTCTGTGTGGGAGTCTCATCAAAAATTCTCCCTGTATGATTTATGTCAGGTGTTCAAAGCATTACCCACAATCCCTGGTCCAAGAAACCCAAACAGGACAAGATGGATATCCAGTCTACCGAAAAAGAAAGCCAGGGGATGGTGGTTTCACAGCAAAGCTAAAAATACGTGTTGGATCATCACTCCAAGAGATAGAAATTGATAACAGGTGGGTAGTACCTTACAACCCTTTGCTCTCAAAAATCTTCCAGGTCCACATAAATGTCGAATCTTGCAACTCTGTGAAATCAATCAAATATATCTGCAAATATGTCCACAAAGGAAGTGATCAAGCAGTTTTTGAACTCCAGAAAAATGGATCTATTATTGATGAAGCGGAGGCATTCTAGATGGGCAGGTACATAAGCAGCAATGAAGCTGTTTGGAGAATACTAGGATTCTCCATCCATAAGCACTACCCACCAGTTGTGTATCTGAGTGTGCACTTGGAAAATGGACAGAGAATTTACTTTAACCCAGCAAACTTGCAGCAGCTCCTAACATCACCTGAGACCACCCTCTTGGCATTTTTTGAGCTGTGTCAACAAGACCCTTTTGCAAAAACAATTCTTTACTGTGATTTACCAAAGTACTACACTTGGAATGCCTCCAGAAAAACACTGGAACGGAGGAAAAGGGGGGCTTGATATTGAAGGATATCCAGGGGTGAAAGCAACTGATACTCTTGGTCGTGTCTACACTGTTCATCCATCAAATACAGAGTGCTTATACCTGCGCATGTTACTTCATGTTTTTCAACAGCCCTACATCATTTTCTGACCTGAAGACCATCGAAGGACATATGTGTGAAATATTCAGGGAAGCTTGCCAAAGAAAAGGACTTCTGGAAAATGATGGACATGGGACATGACCCTCAGTGAAGCAGCAGCCACACAAACCCCAAAGCGACTAAGACACCTCTTTGCTATTATTCTAACAACCTGTAGCATTTCAAATCCTTTTGAGATTTGGACAAAGTACAAAACTAATCTCAGTGAGGACATTCTCATGCAGATTAGAAGGGAAAATCCTCAGCAACTCATCAACTTCACTGAAGAAATGTTCAATGAAACTTTAATGCTCCTTGAAGATCAGTGCATAGCAATGTCAGAAAAAGCCTTACAGTTGCTTGGTTTGCCTGCTCCAATAAGAAATCCTGAAGGCATCCAAATGTGTAGGGAGATTTTCATAGAAACAAACTACAATATCGATGAACTGACAGCATTTGTGTCTCAGAATGAGCCAATATTGGTACCAGATCAAAGGGACGCGTATAACTACATTTTAAGTTTCAGTGAAATCAATAAAGGTGGGGTTGTCATCCTTGATGCTCCAGGTGGAACAGCTAAGACATTTCTAATCAACTTGCTCCTGACAAAATTTCGACAACAAAATAAGATTGAACTTGCAGTGGCATCTTCTGGAATTGCAGCTACGCTTTTAAAAGGTGGCAGGACAGCACATTCGACATTCAAACTACCACTTAACTTGTCTCATAGTTACAGCCCCATGTGTAATATTGCCAAGGGATCAGGACTCGCCAAATTGCTTCAAAAATGCAGTGCCATCATTTAGGATGAATGCACCATGTCACACAAAAGGGCTCTGGAAGCAGTGAACAGACTGCTGCAAGACCTGTGTAGCAACAAATATATCATGGGAGGAGTAGTTGTTGTTTTGGCAGGTGACGTCCGCCAAACATTACCTGTTATTCCAAGATCAACCCCTGCAGACAAACTCAATGCTTGTCTCAAAGCATCATACCTTTGGAGAAAAGTAAAGAAAATGTCACTGAACACAAACATGAGGGTCTACATGAGGGGCGATGTTTCTGCTGGACTGTTTTCGAGCCAGCTGTTGACTATTGGAGATGGCAAAGCGCCAGTAAACTCAACCACTGGACAGATCACATTCCCAAGCAACTTTTGTTGCATTGTGACTTCCATTGAGGAATTGAAAGCAAAGGTTTTTCCAAACATTCAACTCCACTTCAAAAACTCTGGCTGGCTGTGTGAAAGAGCTATTCTAGCTCCCAAAAATGACAGCATGAACATGATCAATCTTCAAATTCTAAATCTCCTTCCAGACGTGTGTACAACCTACAAGTCAGTGGATACAGTAATAGACCCTGCTCAAGTATTATTTTATCCAACTGAGTTCCTCAATTGCTTGGAGCCACAAGGACTTCCTCCTCACAACCTCTTTCTAAAACCTGGAGCACCTATTCTGCTATTGAGAAATTTGGATTCACCAAAGCTGTGTAATGGAACAAGACTCTTGATTAAGATCCTGTTTCCACAGGAGGCAACCATTTTGACCGGATGTGCCACAGGAGAAGATGTTTTCATTCCAACAATTCCTCTTATTCCATCTGATTTGGCTTTTGATTTTAAATGCCTCCAGTTTCCTGTTCGACTGGCATTTGTTATGTCAATCAACAAGGCTCAGGGTAAGTCATTGAAAATAGTTGGAATCGATTTACAATCTCCATGATTTTCTCATGATCAACTTTATGTGGCCTGTTCAAGAGTTGGAACAGCCAAAAATCTGTTCGTCTTTGCACCTGAAGGAAGAACTAAGAATGTCGTTTATCAAAAGGCTCTTGAATAAGGAGTAGAAGATTACTTCACATTACTTGGCCAATTTAGTTAAATCTGTGTGGAATATCTGTGGTGTTGAAATATATGTTGTGAAATGCTTCTATTAGCTTAGTTTTTGCCTTTTAATAATTACATTTCTTTCTATTTGTTTGTGGTTTTTGCGTGCAGAATACATTTTTGTTAATGCATTCTATTTTGTTAACAGCAGTTATTAATAGAGATGATCCACCCTCCCTGGCGTTCGAGTTTGGTTCGTCGAACGGAGGCTCCGTTCGATGAACGTTCGACGAACCGTTCGACGAGCCACTCGAAGCCCATTGAAAACAATGGTAGGCAAACACAAACACATAAAAACACATTATACCTGTACACATACAGTTAATAAACATTGCCATAACACTTACAAGTCCCAGCGACGCATCCTGCACTCTGTCTCCCACCGCTTTTCCTTCTGATAATCACTGCGTCCTCCCGGTAACCAGCACTGATGAAAGGACCTATCGTGACATCAAAATAGCATGTCACCAGTCACGTGTCTATTATCTCATTGGCTACAGACTGATCACATGGCTAGACGTCATGCTAGGTCCTGTCAGTGCATCTCTCCGGTACGCGGTGATCGTTCCAGCATCTCCGTGTACCAGTGAAATGCTCTGGCACATGGTCGGCTTCCCCGTTCCTGCATGTGTGCGCTCTTTACAGAGTCAGCCCACATTCAAGGACTGATTGCCACAGCTGGTGAATAACGGAGATCCCTATTGCTATAGCAACCCACCTGTCAGCAGTGACGTCACTGCTTACAGCCCGCAGCTTCTGTTCACTCACTGAGTGAATAGACTGCACGGGAGCAGCAGTGTTCTTCCTCCCATGCTGTGCTGCCTGATGTAGCAGAGCTGCATGGGTTGAAGGAGAAAGAAGACAGAAGACCATGGATCGTGGAGGGATGAGAGGGAGTAATAAACATGGAGTCTCTAAGTGTGTCTGTGTATTTATTTCTATTAAAGTATTTTTTTTCTGTGTGGTGTCTTTTTTTTTTAACCCTTTATTTGAGATTCTTAATGGCCGGGTCAAAGTTGTCTGACATTAAGAATCTCTGGCTTAATACTAGCTAGTAAAACAAAGCTAGTATTAACTCATTATTACCCAGCAAGCCAACCGGCTTCAGGGCTGCTGGAAGAGTTGGATACAACACCAGATGATGGCGGTTCTATGAAAGAGCCATTTTCTAGGGCAGCTGTGGATTTCAATTCGCAGCAGAGTTGCCCAGAAAGCTCAGGCTAACCTGTGCTGCGGATTCCAATCCCCAGCTGCCTAGTTGTAACCGGCTGGACACGAAAATGGGGCGAAGCTCATGTTGATTTTTTTTTTTTATTTTTTTCATGAAATTCATGGAATAATTAAAAAAAAAGCTTCCCTATTTTTTTAGTTCCCAACAGGGTACAAATAGGCAGCTGGGGGTTGGGGGCAGCCGTACCTGCCTGCTGTACCTGGCTAGCATACAAAAATATGGTGAAGTCCACGTAATTTTTTTGGTGGGAGAAAAACTCCTCCATACAGTCCTGGATGGAGTATGCTGAGCCTTGTAGTTCTGCAGCTGTTGTCTGCTCTCCTGCATACACTAGTAAATGGAGCATGCTGAGCCTTGTAGTTCTGCAGCTGCTGTCTGCTCTCCTTTATACAGACAGGCAGCTGCAGAACTACAAGGCTCAGCATACTCTATCCAGGACTGTATGCAGGAGTTTTTTTGCCCCCCCCAAAAAAAATTACGTGGGCTTCGCCATGTTTTTGTATGTTAGCCAGGTACAGCAGGCAGCTATGGGCTGCCCACAACCCCCAGCTGCCTATTTGTACCTGACTGGCAATTAAAAATATAGCTTCGCCCAATTTTTGTGTCCAGCCAGGTACAACTAGGCAGCTGGTGATTGGAATCCGCAGCTCAGGGTGCCCAAGCTTTCTGGGCACCCCTGCTGAGAATTGCAGTCCGCAGCCGCCCCAGAAAATGGCACTTTCATAGAAGCGCCATCTTCTGGCTCTGTATCCAACTCTTCCAGCTGCCCTGGTGATGGGTGGCTCGCTGGGTAATAATGGGGTTAGGGCTAGCTGTATATTATCAACTGGCCCTAAGCCCGAAATTCATTGTGTCATGCCAATATTACACATGGCCACCATGAATTTCTAGTACAGATAAAAATATTTATTTTTGTTGTTTTTTTTTATTAGAAATAATACACAACAGAATTAGTGACTCCATCTTTATTGAAATAAAGAACCCCCCTCCGCAGTAATCCTGGGTCAAGGGTCCCGCGCCGTCCAATCCGGATCCAATATCATCTGATCGGTTTGCTGAAAGGCAAAGCGATCAGAAGATGTGTCAGGTTCAAGGGCCTGAATCACATGACACAGCAGCTGATTGTATAAACGGCTTTTATACAGTCAGCTGATGCATCAGTGCAAAAAAAAAAACTACACACTTCATTGCAGACTCCTGTCCGACAGCAGCAGCTGATAGTTTAGCCGGCTGGGTGGTAAAAGCCGGCCTCACCGCTCGACTTATAGTGTCAACTTTTTCTGTCAGGTGACCGCATCAGCTTATCATCGCCAGGTCTGAGAGAGAGAGAAGATAGCGAAAAGAGAGAGAAAAGAGAGAGAAAATAGAGAGAGAAAAGAGAGAGAACAGAGAAGAGAGAAGGAGAGAGAGAGAAGAGAGGGATAGAGAAGAGGAGAGAAGAGAGGCAGAGAGAGAGGAGAGGGAGAGAGAAGAGAGAGAAGATAGAGAGAGAGGAGAGAGAAGAGAGAGGGAGAGAGAGAGGAGAGAGAAGAGGGAGAGAGAGAGAAAAGAGAGAGAGAAAAAAGAAGAGTGAGAGAGAGAGGAGAGAGAAGATAGAGAGGAGAGAGAGAGAGAGAAAAGAGAGAGGGAGAGAGAGAAGAGAGAGTGAGAGAGAGAAAAGAGAGAAAAGAGAAGAGAGAGAGAGTGAGAGAGAGAAGAGGAGAGAAAAGAGAGGAAAGAGAAGATAGAGAGGAGAGAGAGAGAGAAAAGAGAGAGGTAGAGAGAAGAGAGCAAAGAGAGAGGGAGAGAGAAGAGGACAGAAGAGGAGAGAGAGCGGTCGAGAGAGAGAGAGGAGAGAGAAGAGAGAGGAGAGAGGAGAGAGAGGGAAAAAGAGAAAAAGAGAGACTGAGAAAAAGAGAGAGAGAAAAAAAGAGCGAGAGAGAAAGAGAAAAAGATAGAGGAGAGGGAGAGAGAGAGAGAGAATAAAAGAGAGAGAGAGAAAGAGAGGAGAAAAAGAGAGAGAAAAAGAGAGCGAGAGAGGGAGAGAGAAAAATGAGAAGAGAGAGGAGAGAAGAGAGAGAGGAGAGAGCAATGCATCCTCATTCCGTGAACTGTTCCGATTTTAGAGGTGTGGCCCGCGGCTCACAGCTGATATCCGGCTCCTCCCCTCAGTGCATAATTAAATTAAATTATAATTATAAATAAATAATAATTATAATTAAAAAATTTTACCAGGGTGGCCAGGACTTGAGCTCAAGCTTTTTAGGCGAGAGCTCTAACCATTGAACCACTGGCTCTAACAAGAAACATAGGCAGATTTGGTAATCTTTAGCTCTATACTGCAGTAGAGTATCTAGAAGCAGATTGTTCAGCTGCAAGGATGGATGGATGGATGGATGGGCGGACGGATGGATGGGCGGATGGGCGGATGGGCGGGCGGACGGATGGGCGGACAAACAACGGCAGTACCGCACTCATCACCGCACACACGCAGGCACTATAACCACCATCATCACCACAGGCACTACAACCCCCATCATCTTCCCCTCAGTGCATAATTAAATTAAATTAGAATTAAATAATTATAATTTAAAATTAAAAATAAATTAAATTTTTCCCGGGACGGCCGGGACACATAGGCAAATTTGGTAATTTTGACGTCTGCATTGCAGACTGAAGTCTCTGGTGGCAGTGCGGCTCACTTCAGGTGCTACGTGGAGAGGACACAGCGATCGTGTTCTACGGTACTCCCTGTCATCTTCATGTAGTCGAGCTGACAGTGTCGTGTGGATTACTTCAGGCCTGGAGGGGTGTTTGTGGATGTTAATAAAATGGGGAAAGAGGGTGTTTTTTTGTCTTTTATTCCAAATAAAGGATTTTTCGCTGTGTGTGTTTCTTTACTTTCACTTACAGTTTAATCATGGAAGGTATCTCGGGGAGACACTTGCCATGATTAACTCCTTATTACCCGATTGCCACCACACCAGGGCAATTCGGGATGAGCTGGGTAGAGTCCTGGGACTGCCGCATCTAATGGATGCGACAATTCCGTTCAGCTACTGGGTGATATTGTTAGGGTGTGGGCTCCCCATGACGTGGCGCTCTCCATCCTGACAATAGCAGCCTCCAGACGTGCGGCTTTATCCTGGCTGGTATCAAATATATCCGCATTTTTTTTTTTATTATTATTATTATCATTATTCATTTATTTCACTGCATGATATAGAGCCGCCCGCCGGCGGCTGTGATTGGTTGCAGTCAGACACGCCCCCATGATGAGTGACAGCTGTCTTACTGCAACCAATCATGGGCACCGGTGGGCGGGGAAAGCACGGAATAACTAATTGATTAATGAAGTGGCAGCCATTTTCAAAAGAGGAAATTCCGCTTTAGATTTGTGACAGCCGTGCAGCGAGACGCCCGTGATCGGTGAGTAGGAAAGAGAGAGAGATTGTGCTGGGGACGCAGGATGCATGCAGATACAAAAGGTGCGCACATACTTACTGTGAAAAGCCACGCTTTTGGTGCTCGAACCGTTCTCGAACGTAAGTCGAACTGTCGAACTTTTAGCAAATCGTTCGAGTTCGTCGAACGACTCGAACACCCCCCAAATCACTCGAACATGAAATTGGCGAACCTCGAACATCACTCATCTTTAGTTATTAACCCGGGCGAAGCTGGGTAGTAAAGCTAGTTAAAAATAATTCTCAAATGGTAGCTCTTCTTATGACTTTTATGTGGACGGTCGCTAATTCTTGTAACTGGTCAGATTCTGCTGTTAAAGCCTTCCATACCCTTATATCTTGTTTTTCTATTGCTCTAGTTTTACACCATTCTGAAATCTACAGGACATTTTTCCTTGGATGCAATGAATGTAGGGACAGCTCTGTCTTGAATGCCTCTGAATCAAGAAGTAATTCCTCCGGAATCTTCTCCAAGAACTTCTCTCCCACACACCAGAATTGTTATATTCTGGCTATGAGCTCTTAGCCATAAAATTAGCTCTAGAAGAATGGTGACATCTACTGAAGAGTGCAAAGATCCCAGTGAGCAAATATGCAGGATCATCATCGAGCCCCATGTTCTCTTTTTTTTCACATGGTTTAACTTCATCCATACCTTTGGTCCTGCTAATAAAAATAACAGTCCTGATTCCCTATCCAATTTCTGATCCATCTGATGTGATGCCTTTGAAGGTTTGCCCTCACACATAATTTAATCTGAACATATCCTTGCTTTCATTTTGTTTTTTCTACATTCTCTAATAAACATAAAGGACTTCTGTAGTCTCAAAAGAACTCTATGGGAAAGTTTTATTTTGTACTTCTCTTTTCTCCAGTCACTCAGGTGTTAAATGAATAGTTGCATACCTTTCTGATTTCTATTTGTGGCCAAAATGGAAACAATACATCAAAGTGATTGTGGCATCTTGTGCTCAGTATGAGCAGTTCAGACCACCATCTTATCAGACACATTTTGGGCCTTTTCAGCCTTTTTATGTAATACAAGAGCCCTGGGCTGAAATTTATATGGAATTTGTTACAGACTTTCCTGAAGTACAAGGTTTCGCTACTATCTTGGTCATAGTGGTTGTTTCTCCAAAATGTCTTGTTTTGTTCCAATACCAGAACACATCAGCTCCACAGCTAGACCAAATGTATTTCAAAGAAAATTTCCAATTCCACGGTTTCCAAAATGATATAGTGTCTGTGTTATGGGACTGCCCACTGATAGGGGATAGTAATCTATCTAGCAGTCAGGGCTCACCGTGCAGAATAATCTGCTGCTGGCGAGAGCAAGGAAGGGTACCGTACCACCTCAGTGGTACTGTCACTGTTGCTTCACAGTGGCACTAGAACCTAAAGCGGTGCTCACTGTTAAGTCACAGCGAAACCTTAAGGAGAAATGCTAACTGAAATATAAGAATGGACCTGTAGCTCCTGCCCAATTACAGGAACTACAAAAACTTAATCGGATGGATACCCCAACCGCAGTCCACAGACTAACACCTGTGTTACCTCACAGCAATGTGTAGCATGAGATTGTAGCAAGTGTGTTACTGCAAACAATATGGTAGGTGGACATGTAGTGCCTGCCCAATTACAGGAACTACAAAACATAAGTGGATGGTTGCTCCAACCACAGTCCACTAACCAACACCAGTTTTACTTCACGCTGATAAAGTAGCTAATAATGTAACAGGAGTATGGATGTAAATACCGTGTGTATGCAGAGGGGAAAACTGTTACAGGTCACGGAGATCTCTTATTGCTAACCTCTATACAGATCTTAGAGATAGGAGTGTGTAGGGGCAGACAGTACTTTCCGTACTGTCTAGGCTCAGTGAAGCCCCTGCTTGAACTCCTTGTGCTAACCACACCTAAGGAGTCAGTGAGCTCTCTATGCTAGCTGCACAGACGGATCAGAGACACTGAGGGCGGTGCGTGCGATGTCCCTGCCTAACTCGGCTCCACTAAGGTGGATGGAGGTGAGCAGTAGCATAAACTAGTAGATGCTGAGACCCTGCCTAACCCGATCCACTAAAGTGCAAGGAAGCGGGTAATATTGGACATTACACATGAGGCGTCTACCCCATGCATGCACCAAGAACGTCTGACAACCGATAAGCGTGCTGCAGGATCCTATATAGACAAAGCACCTCCCACAAGATGGAGGCGCTCCTGGCTCAATCCACCAATCACCAGCGAGTTCGTCATGAGTGACATCAGCCGCGACCAATCAGCAGCCAACATGTCACGGTCATGTGATCCTGTGTCATCACTGGCGTCAGCCGCGGCCAATCAGCAGCCAGCATGTCACAGTCATGTGATCCTGTGTCATCGATGACGTCAGCCATGGCCAATCAGGAAGCGACACATCATAGTAATGTGAACTCGGATCACGACCAATCGACGATTGACACTTGGCGAGCATGCTCAGAAGGAGCAAAAGGTGACTTAGAACAAAAGCCTGCTTGCAAGCTCGCACATGCTCAGAAGCCCCATTACAGTCTGACTTTGGTGGACAATTTGTCTCCAGGTACTGAAGGGTACCCCTGCAAAAAAATCTAATAATCTCCTTAGACTTTTTAAGCCTATCATCCCCAAAGTAATGGGTAACCTGAGAGAATCAAACAGTCCACAAAATAATATCTATGTATTTTTTCTAATTACCATCAAGATAATTGGCTGATTTTGCTTCCTTGGTCCAAATTCACCTACCACATTTCAATTTTGTAGTCTTCTGAGAAATCTTCATTTGTTACAGTGTATGGTGAGAGCCTCCTCTTCCTCTACCAATTTCCAGCATTGTTAGGACAGCATTGTTAGGACATATGGACTTAGGTGCATTCTAATTCGGCTGCTGCTACAGCTAAAGTGAAGAATGGGCTAAAAGACACCATCAACCTGTTACCCACAACTCTCCTGGATAGAACGTTTGGCATCTCGCCAAAAACATCTACTTAAAGACTTGTTTCAAGAAGCTGCTTTTAAGTTTATTGATATAGTAAAAAGTATTTAGCAAATTAATCCAGTCTCTTCCTTCTGAGTTTATCTCTCATGGTAAAAATTCTTAATACTTTTCATATCTACATCCAGTGGCGTAACTATTGCGGTCGCAGCGGTCGCCATCGCGACCGGGCCCGGGCGGTTTGGGGCCCGCGGGGACCCGGCAGATCAGCAGCCAGCTCCTCTTAGTGAGAGAGAAGCTGCGCTGATCTGTCACAGTGCACGCGCCCACTATATGACCCGCTGCCGCCCCCGACACCGGGCCCTCCTGCCCGATGTCAGCGGCGGCAGCGGGGCCCCCCCTCCCCCGTCACCGCGCACAGTAATAATGAAGCATAGAGCGGCCGGCGCCGCTCTGCATCATCATTCTCCCCCTGTGCCTGCACGGTCGCGTCACTCCTGTGCGACTGTTGTGCTGAGTGCATAGAGCGCAGGGAGGGAGGACGCCGACCGCAGCACCGGGAGAACGAGGAGAGGGGAGGACGAGCAGCAGTGGAAGGAGGAGAGCAGGGAGTACAGCAGCAGTGGAACAAGGAGACGTCAGGACAGAGCAGCAGTGGAAGGAGGAGAGCGGTGAGTACTTGTTTTTTTTTTATATATATATAAGTGAGTACACAGTGGTCAGAGGCCTGGAGTGGGGAGGCTGCATTATACTGTACATGGAGGCCTGGGGTGGGAAGGCTGCCTGATACTGTACATGGAGGCCTGGGGTGGGGAGGCTGCATGATACTGTACATAGAGGCCTGGGGTGGGGAGGCTGGCTGATACTGTACATGGAAGCCTGGGGTGGGGAGGCTGCCTGATACTGTACATGGAGGCCTGGGGTGGGGAGGCTGCATGATACTGTACATGGAGGCCTGGGGTGGGGAGGCTGCCTGATACTGTACATGGAGGCCTGGGGTGGGGAGGCTGCCTGATACTGTACATGGAGGCCTGGGGTGGGGAGGCTGCATGATACTGTACATGGAGGCCTGGGGTGGGGAGGCTGCATGATACTGTACATGGAGGCCTGGGGTGGGGAGGCTGCATGATACTGTACATGGAGGCCTGGGGTGGGGAGGCTGCATGATACTGTACATGGAGGCCTGGGGTGGGGAGGCTGCATGATACTGTACATGGAGGCCTGGGGAGGCTGGCAGCATTATTATAGATGGAGACCTGGGGAGGCTGGCAGCATTATTATACATGAGGCCTGGGGAGGCTGGCAGCATTATTATACATGGAGGCCTGGGGAGGCTGACTGCATTATTATACATGAGGTCTGGGGAGGCTGGCTGCATTATTATACATGGAGGCCTGGGGAGGCTGGCTGCATTACTATACATGGAGGCCTGGGGAGGCTGGCTGCATTATTATACATGGAGGCCTGGGGAGGCTGGCTGCATTATTATACATGGAGGCCTGGGGAGGCTGGCAGCATTATTATACATGGAGGCCTGGGGAGGCTGGCTGCATTATTATACATGAGGCCTTTGGAGGCTGGCTGCATTATTATACATGGCGGCCTGGGGAGGCTGGCTGCATTATTATACATGGAGGCCTGGGGAGGCTGGCTGCATTATTATACATGGAGGCCTGGGGAGGCTGGCTGCATTATTATACATGGAGGCCTGGGGAGGCTGGCTGCATTATTATACATGGAGGCCTGGGGAGGCTGCCTGCATTATTATACATGGAGGCCTGGGGAGGCTGGCTGCATTATTATACATGGAGGCCTGGGGAGGCTGGCTGCATTATTATACATGGAGGTCTGGGGAGGCTGGCTGCTATATTATACATGGAGGCCTGGGAGGCTGGCTGCTATATTATACATGGAGGCCTGGGGAGGCTGGCTGCTATATTATACATGGAGGCCTGGGGAGGCTGGCTGCTATATTATACATGGAGGCCTGGGAGGCTGGCTGCTATATTATACATGGAGGCCTGGAGAGGCTGGCTGCTATATTATACATGGAGGCCTGGGAGGCTGGCTGCTATATTATACATGGAGGCCTGGAGAGGTTGGCTGCATTATTATATATGGAGGCCTGGTGAAGCTGCATAATAAACATGAAGGACACCTTATACATTGAATATAGAGGTGTAATATACATAGAGGTCTATGAGGCTGCATTATACTGGAGGTCTATAGGGCTGCATTAAAATGGAGGTCGGGGGGGCTGTATAATACAAAATGAAGGGACACCTTATACATGGAATATAGGGGTGAATTATACATGGAGGAGTATGGGGCTGCATAATACCATCTGAAGTTTTATGGGGTTGTGTTATAATACATATAGGACTATGGGGGCTACATTATAATATATGGAGGACTATGGAGGCTACCTTATACACGGACTATGGAAGTGCATTATAAAACATGGAGGACTATGTGGTGCAGTATAATATATGGAGAACTATGGGGTGAATTTTAATACATGGAGAACTATGGGAAATGCATTATAATTGAAGGGCTACTTTATACATGGAGGATTATGGGGGTGCATTATAATATATGGAAGGCTATGTATCTGCATTCTAATATATGAAGGGTTATGTGGGACCCTTTATACAATTATTTGGAAGGCTATGTGGGGGCTGTTATAGTATTTTGAGAACTTTATACAGGGGGGACAAAGATACAAGTATGGGATGGAAATGTTTTGTGCTGAGGGAAAAAGGCTCTTTCCCTCAGCAGCCAACTTTCCCATGCTCTGCTATACATCTCTCAGCACCCAGCTTTCCCATGTTCTGATATACATCTCTCAGCACCCAGCTTTCTCATGCTCTGATATGGGAAAGCTGGGTGCTGAGGACAAGATAAATATCAGAACATAGGAAAGCTGGGTGCTGATAGAGGGATTTCAGGGTGCTGTGGGTGAGAGCCAAGTGTCAGCGTCATTATCCTGTACCCCGAGTGTCAGTGTCATTATCCCCTACCCCAAGTGTCTGTGTATGTGGAGGGGGGGGCCCAGGTCTAAACTTTGCACCGGGGCCCATCCAACTCTAGTTACGCCACTGTCTACATCATAAATATTTTCCTAATGTCATGACAGCTCCTGCTTATGCCTCTGACGTCATGACATGGAATATAAGATGAACCAAATTCTGAACTGTAAAAAGGTATTGTAGGACTGTGAGACTCTGGCTCTGTAACGTGCTCTCAGATACTGTGCATCTCTGTACAGACTGATTTAAAGGACTTTATAAGAAAATTAGCCCCAAGTCACCTTGAATTGTGTTAGGAAGTTTAAGTCACATAAATAACCAAATAACGTGTACAACTGTATTTTGTAGTGTGAAAGGAACCCCAATAATTCTTCATTTCGCATAATTTCCATTGTTTATGTTATGTTTGTTATATCTCTGCAAAGTATTTATTGAGTGCTATTGTTTGTGACTATTTCAAGCATCTTCCAGAAAGAGACATAAAGAGTTAAGTAATATATGTTTAGGTCTACAAAGCAATTGTTAAGTGATTGCGTACATCTACTTAATATAATCAATGTTACAATTTGGTGTGCCCCTTATTTAGGACTTGAACAGATCAATTATATTGCTGGCTGACGGTCTACTCAGCAGAGTTTCAGCCATCTCATGTCTGCGGTAAAAGTTTCTCCATCACAAGGGAGAATGAGGACACTGAGCTGAATGTTGATGTACATTGAGCGTATAGATTTCCTTCTTCAAGCCTTTGGTCTGAATCCATCACAGGTTGCATAATGATCAAAGTCATTATCTGCAGACATTCTCATGGTTATGTGATACTGGTAATATAATTTGTCTAATAGTGGATTAACTCTCACCATGCAATGTTGTCAGCTTGCCTCTGCCTTTGAATGCTTTATTTTCTAACAATCCTACAATATTTATCCCAATATATCCTGCATTGCAACACTGTTCTATTTTCTATTTTTTATAATCTATGTAATATTATGCTTATTCATTCATTCATTCATTCATTAATTCAACAAAATTAAATTGAAAACTAAGACTATGGTGTTGTAGATGTATCTAAGCATCAGTGGATAATGAAACGTTAAATATTGTAATATGGTTTGAGACCACTGAATAAAATTTGTTTTTAGAAAATGTGTCATCTTTGCCCATGTAATGAATTAAATGAGGTTGCCCATGGTAACAAGACTGACTATTCCTTAAAAAAAAATAGACTTGATCAAATCTGCAATTTTATTGTTTATTATTAGAGTTGAGCGAGTACCTAACTATTTGTACTCGCTATACTCATCATGAATACTGTTTAATACTCGCGTATTCATTCCGAATAGCGTGTGCAATGCAAGTCAGTGGGGAATACTGACAATGTAATGAGTAACCCGAATGCTGTATTATTCGTGTGAGTAGCAAACAGTGAGACATTCGGGTTACTCATTACTTTGCCAGTATTCCCCACTGACTTGCATTGCACACGCTATTCTGAATGAATACACGAGTATTAGACATTATTCATTATGAGTATGAATAGTTAGGTACTCGCTCAACTCTATTTATTATGATCAACAGTAACAGATTTATGCATAGATAAATACACAATGTGTTTTGACTTTGGAGTACTAAGCTTTTCAAGTACTGAAAAAAACACTGATCTAGAATCTGAAAATGTTATATGGTTTACAAAATTAAAGTTTCCTAGACATATGCAACAATCAAGGAGTATTTTAATCATTTTTGACACACTGGTGACCATACTGAAATCTAAGTCATAGATCTTTCAGTACTTTGAAGTTAAGCAGCGCCCAGACTGGTATCATCTCACAGCCAACAATAAGGATGTGTCTTTTATTACACAAAACAAATAGTGAGCATACTTTCATCTTTTTATTTTGATCTGATTCCCTATATTATTGAACTATGGGCATCATTCTTTATTTTCTTAACTGATGGCTTGTTCATGTTGTTATTATTATTATTATTATTATTAATAATAATAATAATAATAATAAAAAAAACTATTTATATAGCACAAACATATTCCGCAGCAATTTACGATTAAAGGGGGCTTGTATAGACAAAAACAAAAAAAAAGTAGCATATAGTTCAGCAGCTACAGGAGGAGTGAGGGCCCTGCATGCAAGGTTCAATCTATGAGGAAATAGAGGGATACAGAAGATACAAGTGCATCTCAATAAATTAGAATATCATCAAAAGGTTAATTTATTTCAGTAATTCAAAACAAAAAGGGAAACGCATAAATTACTGCATAAATACAGCGTGGCATGGAGGCAATCAGCCTGTGGTACTGCTGAGGTGTTATGGAAGACCAGGTTGCTTTGATAGCAGCCTTCAGCTCGTCTGCATTGTTGGGTCTGTTGTCTCTCATTTTCCTCTTGACAATACCCTATAGCTTCTCTATGGGGTTTAGGTCAGGCGAGTTTACTGGCCAATCAAGCACAGTGATACTGTGGTTATTAAACCGGGTATTGGTACTTTTGGCAGTGGGGACAGGTGCCAAGTACTGCTGGAAAATGAAATTTCCATCTCCAAAAACCTTGCTGGCAGAGGGAAGCATGAAGTGCTCATAAATTTCCTGGTAGACGGCTGTGCTGAACAGCTCCTTCAGTCAGAGACTTATACATCCTCGCTGCAGGACAGAGCGCTTCCGTAGGTCCTTCATTCCAACTGCAGTTAGACTGTATAATAAATTATGAAGTTATTAATTTATCTACACTGCCATCACTAATATGCACTTTTATATATTTATATTTATTACTTATTTCTTTTAATTCTATCTTAAGGTGGTGTCACACATAGCGACGCAGCAGCGATCACGACAAGCGATCTCACCTTATCAGGATCGCTGCTGTGTCATTACATGGTTGCTGGTGAGCTGTCAAACAGGCAGAGCCATCAGCAATGCGTGGAAGCGTAACTAAGGTAAATATCGGGTAACCATGGAAAGCACTTCTCTTGGTTACCCGATATTTACCTTAGTTACTAGCGTCCGCCGCTCTCACGCTGCCAGTGCTGGCTCCCGGTTCCCTGCACTCCTACCCAGAGTAAACATTGGGTTAATTACCCGATGTCTACTCCAGCTACGGGTGCAGGGAGCAGGGAGCCGGCACTGGCAGCGTGAGAGTACACCGCTTAGCGCTGGCTCCCTGCACTCCTAGCCAGAGTACACATCGGGTTAATTACCCGATCTGTACTCCAGCTACGTATGCAGGGAGCAGGGAGCCGGCACTGGCAGCGTGAGAGCGGCGGACGCTAGTAACTAAGGTAAATATCGGGTAACCAAGGAAAGGGCTTCTTGGTTACCCGATGTTTACCGTGGTTACAGCTTATCGCAGGCTGCCAGACGCCGGCTCCCTGCTCCCTGCTCGCTTCAGTTTGTCGCTCTCTCGCTGTCACACACAGTGATGTGTGCTTCACAGCGGGAGAGCAACGTCCAAAAAATGAAGCAGGACATTCAGCAACGACCGGCGACCTCACAGCAGGGGCCAGGTTGTTGCTGGATGTCACACACAGCGACAGCGACGGGAGGTCACTGCTACGTCACAGAAAATGGTGACTTAGCAGCGATGTCGTTGTCGTCGTCGCTATGTGTGACACCACCTTTACCCTTTTTGTATTGAGCTGCAGTAATGTGTACATTTCCTCACTGTGGATCAATAAAGTTTTATCTTATCTTATCTTATCTTAGTCTTGACAAACCACAGTGGACCTACACTAGCAGATGACATGGCTCCCCAAACCATCTCTGATTGTGGAAACTTAACACTAGACCTCAAGCAGCTTGGATTGTGCCTCTCCACACTTTCTCCAGATTCTGGGACCTTGATCAACATTAACAGAAATAAACATGTGAAATAGATCCCTCTGTGTATAATGACTCTATATAATATGTGTTTCCTTTTTTGTATTGAATTACTGAAATAAATTAATTTTTTGATGATATTATAATTTATTGAGATGCACTTGTAAAACGTGCTTGTAGTGTCTGGTATGGCCATCATTATAATAAATAATGTATTTTATATGAAGTTGAATGATCCGGTCATCAGATAGTAACCTTTTAAGTGCCCTTAGGTGATATTAGTTGTATATAGGATGTGAGGACAGAAATAGGAGAGAAAAGGTTATGAATAGCATTTAAAAGGCTGGAATAGGGGAGAGTTAGGTAAGTGAGTTAAGGTGATAAGCTTGTCTGATATATGTGTGTTTTTAACACATGCTTAAAAACATGAGGGTTGGATATTAATCACACCTTTGGGGTATT